>NW_023270389.1:0-176537 GCF_011800145.1 Mirounga leonina
CCCTAACCCTAACCCTAACCCTAACCCTAACAAACTTCCCTGAGGGACGACAATAGGAAGGCTTCAGAAAACGCGGATTTGGTCCACCCTTGGTCCTAGACACTGGGAAGAAAGACATGCTTACATGGTTGCTTAATTTTTGAACCACAGCTTAGGAAATCATACCCTTTCCTTTCAATGGCAGCCTCCAGAATCACTGTCTGAAACCAGGAGAATGGCCCCAAATCATGCCCTAGCAGAAGGCTCTGAGATTCCCCAAGTAGAAGAGCCCACTACCCACCACCCCACATCCCAACCTCTGGCCATGGTTGGCAGTGAGGAGGATAGGTAGTGTTGGGGCAACAATTGATGGAGCCAGAAATAGCCTGCCCGTGTCAGGACCTCCACAGCTCAGCCCTAGCCTCTCCTGAGCTGCGGCTAGCCTGGGACCATGGGGTCACTATGGTCTTCTGATTCAAGAGAACCCACTGCCAACATGCGATCCACAGGTGCAGACTCCCATCTGTTTCAAAGCCTGTCCAGCTGCTCACTCCCACCAGCTGCTGGTCCTGTTCTCCACCTCCCCCATTTTACTTAAATCCGGACTCGACACTCTACGGTCACAGACAAAGGCTCTACGGAAAGTTACGGGGCAACACACCACTGTTCATCTTCATGCTTACTCGTTTCTTCATTTATTCGTGCACTCCTGCATTTATTCATCCAACAAATGTTCATCCAGCGCCTAAGAGCCAGGCCCTTGCTTTGACCTAGCACAGCAGAAGGGATTCACGCAGCGTCCCTGCCTGGAGGAGCCAAGCAGACCAGAGGAGGCAAGCCTGACAGTCAGGACTATGGGCGGAGCACACATTACAAGCCATATGCCTGCAGTCAAGCTTTCTTTGGCGCACACCATGCCTCATTGTTAATGTTTTTATTTTTCTTTAAAATTACTTGACAAATTTCATAAGCAGGAGTTTTCACATAAAAATTGGTATTTTCTGGGCCTTCAGGAGATGTGATGACACCTGGTCCGCTTTCCCACCACAGCCTGAGGCTGAGTACTTCTGCTCCTTCAAGGTAAGAACAATCCCATTTGCCACAGTCTCCACCACTCCCTAGTGTCCCCAACTGGAGGCCCCATGTGAATTGCCGCAGTTACCCTTCTGGTGATGCTGTTGTTCCCAGGCCCAGCAGTCTCCCCAGCATGCCCCAGTGCCTTCTTCCTTCAAGCTCCTGTCTGCGGTCCTTGGTCCAGAGTGAAACGTGCTTTGGCAGAGCCAGCAGAGGGCACTGTGGGGGGCGCACGGGAGAGGCACCCCAGGCACCTGCTGGAGCGCCTGGAATAGAGATTCCCTAACAGCCTGAGCTTCCTCCACCGGTGCAAACAAGGGAGGGCAGACCTCTGTCCTGCACTGTTCATTCCGCCACGGGTGATTTGCTCATTCAAGCACACATTCAGCAAAGGCTTACTGAAGAGTTGCTGTGTGTTTGGCACTGTGCCAGGCCCTGTCCTTACCTCCCAAGAGTTTAAGATGCAATTAGGAATGCGAGATATAGGATTATGTTCCCTCCACGTATTATGACTCACTCATCAAATTCCCCCAACAGCTAGCTCTACTCTCTGGCACACAGTAGGTGTTCAACCAATACTTATATTAATGAATGAAACAGTAACTAATAAGAATGCCTCTTGTTTACTGAGTTCTTGTACAGTCTCAATTCTCAAGATAGGTTGTTATTTTCCCGTTTTAATGACAAAGAAGTGAGGCCCAGAGAGGTTAAGCAAACTGCCTAAGGTCACACAGCCAGTCTGAGCTCTTAGCCACAATTCCATGTGCCATCTCAGCAGTGCAAGGCAGGACATGCTCGAGGCCAAGGTGCAGCATACACAGGGACGGCCTTGGGCTTTCAGAAGGCCGAGCGGTGAAGAGGGGCTGACAAGTGACAGAAGCATTCCTGAGGACGGGACAGAGGAGCTGGTAGAGGTGGAAGACAACATCTTCCCAGATAGAGGAAAGGTTGGACAGAGCGAGAGCTTAAGGGACAGCACCCGTAGTTAAGCCCTCCATACATGCTTCCTAGGTGGAGGCACAGCAAGGCTGCCACGACCGGACCTGATCCTTCAGCAAATATGAGCTCTCCCATCTGCCAAGCCCTGGACTGTGCACTCAGGAGGGTAGGAACATGAAGAACTTCCCTCGCAGATCTACAGGCAGTTGTCAGACAAATATGTACACGATCTAGGAGACGAAGTGTTGAGAGCCAGAAGTGGAGTGGGAGCAATGTGGGGGAAGAACAGTTGTTTCCAGCTGGGAAGAACAGAGCAGGCTCCTGGATGAGGTGGCATTTGACCTGAGACAAGGGGTCGGTAGGACTGCACCCTGTCATGGGTGAAGGGAACTCGGGTCAGAGCACCAAAGACAAAGGCCCGGGGTGCACGTGGCAGGTGGGCCTCCTGTGACCCCAGGGGAGGAGCTGGAGGGGGACAGGAGGGGAGGCTGATGGGGCAGGGCAGGTGTTTCTAGGGAGCTTTGTGTGCTGTGCTAAGCAGCTCAGCTTTCTGCCCCGGGCAAGGGAGGTTTGTAGCCAGGGAGGGACAGGTCTTGCCCAACGAGAAGCTACATAAAAATACTTGTCTTCTAGGTTGTAACTTCCTAAAGGCATGGCTCTAGAGACACATTCACCCTGAGGATCTCTCACTCAGACTGCAAGAGGGAGGTGTGAGCGGAATCACCCTTAACCAAGAACCAGGATGTCTGGGCCCAGTTCCTGCTGTCACCACGCAGGCCCCTTTCGGGCATCAGTTCCTTCATCAGCAATACAAGGGGGTGGAGCACTTCCAACGACCCACCTAACCCCAAGTCACACCCTATGAGTCCAAGAACCCCATGCCAACACCTCAACCTCCAAGGACTGCTTATCACAGAGCCAGGCAGACATAGGAAGGCTCAGCCAACCTTGCTGGGCTGCACGCATGGGGGAGGCAGAGCCAGCAGCCACTGACTGACCCACCCTCAATGGGAGCAGGAGGAGAGTGAGGGCTGGCAGGGGAGAGGCAGCTGGCTTGCTCAGGTTGGGGTGGAAAGGAAGTGAGCTACCCAGCCCGCTTCCTCCCAAACCAGCTCCAGGCCCAGGGCTGGGCATTTCACAAAAAGGCCAAAGGAGCTTTGTGAACATTTCCTGTCCCGCCCCAGCCCCTTTCCTGGCACTGACAGTCCAGCTCAGGGTTACCACACTGCTCACCTGTGAAGCAATCCTCCCACGAGAGCGGAGTATCTGGCCGGGAGCTGCCTATAAATGTTGGACACACACGGCGCTGTCAAATCCCTCTGTGTGGCTCCTTGACTTGGGTAAGTGAGCTCTCAGCTTCCCCCCCACACCCCGACTCCTTCTTCACCTCCTTGCCACGACAGGCCTCCTCCAAGGCCTCCTCCTGGAAGCCCTCCTCGACTGACCCACCCACTTGAAAATTCCCTCACACTTTCTTGGATCATATTCTGCTGGAGCCTCTTGTCCTCAAATGCCCTGCTCTTCTTTTCCTTCTGTGTTTCCCCTGTTGTTCCTACGTGCAGCTTGTGGGAGGTGTCAGGGGAGCTCAGCAGCCTTTTCTTTTCAACACCCGAACCCTCGCTTGTCCACTCCTCAGAGTGCAGGAAGATGGCGGACGAGATGTCACAGCTGGAATGCAGCATCGAGACCATCATCAACATCTTCCACCAGTACTCTGTGCGGCTGGGGCACCCAGACACACTCAACCAGAAAGAACTGAAACAGCTCGTGAAAAAGGAGCTGCCAAACTTCCTCAAGGTAGGCAGAGGCTCCTGGCAGGTCTGGCACAGCCAGGGGCAGTCCGAGCTGAGGCTGGGGCATGGGGGTGCACTCTGCAGTGGCCAAGGAGGAAATTCCAACTCCTTCAGCCTAGCCTCCAGAGGCACCGGGCACCCTGTCACTGGAGTTCCTCCAAGTTAGAGAGCAGACTGACCGGCGATGTATGCTGTGTGCGGGACCCTGTCTTGGGCAGGAGTGCGTGGTGACAAACAGGGACCCACTGTTGGGACACACAGCAAAGATGTTGGCCAACAGAGCACAGATAAATCCAATGCCAGTTAGTGCCCCGAAGGACGTAAGAGAGAGCGCTGCGGGAGATTTGGGCTGGGTGGGGAGAGCGGTCCACTAGTTGGGTGGACAAGGAGGTGACTTTTTGAGCTGACACCTGAATTGAGGAGGGAAGCAACTGAGGACGACCCTTGGCAGAAGCGGAGAGGACACTAAACCTCAGCTACGTCTCAGAGGGCAAAAGCTGAGAGGCTACCTAACCCTAAGGGTCCAGAGTAGGAAATACATACACCACGTGTAGAAAAGCACCCTGTTGAGCAGCGGTGTGCAAAAAACACTCAGTAACATAATTAGCTTATTTCCCTGATCTGCAAATGACTAGGCAGTTCTAGGGGGGAAGAAAAGGAGGATTGGTTCCATCTGCTCTTTCGGTTTTCTTTGCAAGTTTGGGGACTTTGAGGAAACAGAGGCCTGGACTAAGAAGAGTGAGGTGCCTGAGTCCCAGTCTCAGTTCCATTCCTGGGGCAGGGCGCAGCCCTCTCCAAAGCCCCACACAGCTCAGTAGGCGACACAGGGGGGATGCTGACAGCTCTCCACTGGTGCAGACACTGGGAAGCAGGATGCTGGGTCAGGACAGACTGGAGAGGGTACAGCCAAGAGCTAGTGGGGAGAGGTTCTCCTGGATGTAACTCCTACACCTGCCCCGCCACCCACCTCCCTTGTCCAGGACGGGAAGCTGAGACCCTGCCGAGCAGACGCTCCAGAGTGAGTGCTCTGCCCAGGGACAAGAGGAAAAGTACAGAAGAGAAGGCTGTGTGGAGGCGCTGCAGGAGTGGGAAGGGCCTGGGGGCTGAGCTGGGCACCCACAGTGTCTGGGGAGGAGACTCAGCCGAGCCTCCCCAGCCAGTGGGTGGGACCAACTGCAGCCTGGACCCTCCACCTCCTGTCCTCCCCCCAGCATACTTCATCACACCCTTTAGGGTCAATGGAGAACATACCTTGCTCTCTAGCCCCACACAAGACACAAACCATCTTGTTCTCCTCAGATGAGTCCCCCCTCTGTAGGTTGAAATGAGTGTCACTAATGAGTAACCTGGAGAGGGAAGGGAGAGGTGGGTAAAGGGGAGGGAGCAGGACAGACAGGTGGAAGGATTGGGACAAGGCCGGGCTCATGTCCACTCTCCAGCTCCCAAGCCTTGTCAATCTGCACAAACTAGTTCCCCTTTTCTAAGACAATTTCCTCAAGGAAGATACCCAAGTCTACCTGTTAACCTTGTCATAAACACCAAATGAGGTGACATTTCTGTACATACTAATTATGTGACCTCAAGCAAGTCACTTGATCTCAGTTCCTCCCTTGTAAAATGGAGAGAATCGTAGTGCTCAGGTTATATGCAGAATAAATCAGCAAGTATCTAGCACATGTTCAGCATCTGCTAGACTGTGGCCATCAGTCAATGGTCATTTTTAATTTTTTACCTGAGGTCTAGGTGCCTTTGCCTGGGGTCATTGGCTGAACTCCCTGTCCCCAGCGCTGGCCACACCCCGCCCTAACTGCCCTGTTGCCCCACCCACAGAAGCAGAAGAAGAATGACAATGCCATAAACAAGATCATGGAGGACCTGGACACAAATGGAGACAAGCAGCTGAACTTCGAGGAGTTCTCCATCCTAGTGGGTAGGCTGACGGTAGCCTCCCACGAGGAGATGCACAAGACCGCCCCTGAAGGAGAAGGCCACAGCCACGGGCCAGGCTTTGGGGAAGGTGGCCAGAGCCACTGCCCCAGCCACGGTGGTCACGGCCACGGTGGTCACAGCCACGGTGGTCACGGCCACGGCCACAGCCACTAGTCGGGAGGCCAGGACGCCCTGCCCCTGCCCAACCAGGGCCACAGAGAGGCCCAACTGCCTTAGCTGGGGGACTGGGGAACGGGGGGCCAAATAAAGTCTTCCTCCAAGCCAGCACTCTGCGTGCTTCTTCCACGACCCCCTTCCCAACCTGTCCTTCCGGAGTCCTGGGTGGTACATGGCTCTGCCCCTTAACTGCTCAACCCCTTCATCTGGTAATAACAAAGTGAGAAGCCACAGTAATGTGGGTCTGTTCTAAGCCCCTTGGACTCACTTCCCTAACCATTTCCTCACCTCTGACCTCAGGCGCCACTACTCAGGTCCCAGTCACCTCAGTCTAGCTCAGGACTTCCCTGTACTGCCTGTCAAATTAACCCTCATCACCATAGAAAGCAAAAGGTCCTCTCGACATGCAGGCCACCCCCCACCCAGCCCTCACCCCCACCTTCACCCAGTGCTGTCTACCATCTTCCACAACCATCTGTCGTCTCCTAAGAGACCTCATTCCTCTGGAAGTTACCCAGAGGTGCACCTAGATGGGCTGTGTCTAAGAAAGGATACTGGATTGGGTGTGTTTGCCCATAAATTAAGTTCTGAATCCATGGAGCAAATCGGTGTCTCTTCACAGACCTAGCATCCTCATCATGGATGGGCACTGGGGCAGGTGTGGACACAGATGAAAGTAGGGGAGTCTTGGGCGCCTGGGTGGCTCAGTTGGTTAAGTGACTGCCTTCGGCTCAGGTCATGATCCTGGAGTCCCGGGATCGAGTCCCGCATCCTCGGCAGGGAGTCTGCTTCTCCCTCTGACCCTCCTCCCTCTCATGCTCTCTGTATCTCATTCTCTCTGTCTCAAATAAATAAATAAAATCTTTAAAAAAAAAAAAGAAAGTAGGGGAGTCTGACCCATGCCCACCCAGTGCCAGCAGGATGGAGAGAGAGAAGAGCCCTGCCTGCTGGTTGGAAGAATGAGTTCCAATCATGTCCTTGCAGCTATAAAGCTCAACCCCTACCATGAGGAGGTTGGACTTCGGGTCTACAGATCCCTGCACAAATGAAGAAACTGAGACAGAATGGAGAAGGAACCAGTCCAAGGCCATAAAATGGTGGAGATGCTCAAAGTAGTGCAGAGGGGCATGTGGGTGGCTCAGTCAGTTAAGTGTCTGCCTTCAGCTCAGGTCATGATCCCGGGGTCCTGGGATCGATCCCCAAGTCAGGATCCCTGCTCAGTGGGGAGCCCACTTCTCCTTCTGCCTCTGCCCTCCACCTGTTCATGCTTGCTCGCTCTCTGTCTCAGAAAGAAAGAGCTCAAGTGGGTGGGGTGACAGGCAGAAGGAAAAGGAGAAGCAGTCCCAGGACCCTGGGATCATGACCTGAGCCAAAGGCAGACCCTTAACCGACTGAGCCACCCAAGCACCACAATAAATGAAATCTTAAAAAAAAAAATAGTGCCGAGACAAAAGGACCTCAAATCCCATCTTCTCCATGGCTGGCTGTCTGGGCTCCTTCCCCACTGCTGAGCAGGAAGAAGGAGAAGGTCAGGTTTCCACTGTCCCACACCGGCTGGCTGTAGCTGGGTCCCAGGCTGTCTGCAGGCGGACTGTGCAGGCCTCTACTCTAAGGGTCCAGGGATCTCTGCTGCGGGTACAGGGATTTGACGGCTCCCACTTGAGGGCGTAAGGGTGAGGGTGTTTCCAGGAACTGCTCCAGGCTGTGTGAGCTTGGGAAGCAGAGTTTAGAAGCCCCCAGTCCCTTCCCTGCCTGACTTTGGGAGCTGACAGCTGGGGACACTCGCCTTCTGATAGACCTTCTCCCCGACCTTCATGACCAGGGAGGAGCCGTGTTATGGATGCAGCTTCATAGGAGAAAGAGAACCAGTCTGGGAGTTGGGAGGCCTGGGGATGCCCCGGGGTAGGGCAGGCACCCCCACCCCCCTGCCCACCCTCCCTTTTCACAATGTGCCGTAAATGTGTTTGTGACTCTGCCTCCCCATTAGACTGTGAACTCCATGGGGGCCAAGTCTGCAGCATCTGCTTACCCCTGCTTTGTCCCCAGCACGCAGAGAGGAGGCTGATACACGCAGCTTCTCAATAGATACTGACTGTACACATGTTCTAATGTTTCCCACATGCTCCCCTCTCATGGATGGTGTGGAGAAAAGAGGGATTAGAACCGGTAGATGGAAAGCTTCCAGATATCATGAGTCTCAAACTGGAAGGTAGGGGGCAACAACGTGATGGGAACCTGAAGACCCACACACCCACACCCCCCGTTTTATTCAGTCATACCAGCCTTTATCTGTTGCACACTAGAAGCTTTCCTTTGAAAAAAGGGATTTGTCTTGAAAATAGTTTGAAAATCGTTGATTAAACCCAACCTGCCCCACCCCCATGCTTGATTGACGCTCTCCAACGTCCCCAGCCGGTGGTGGCCTAGCCTGAACTCCTGGAAAGAGAGTTTCCTAATGTGGCACTGACACTTGCAAGGTTCTTCATCGCACCAAGCCAGATTTTGTCTCCTCGTGCCTGCCGGGTATTAATCCTAGTTTCCCTCCCACATCTTTGGGGGCACAGAGTAAATCTAACCCCTTCCAACCATGCAGCCATCCATCCACTTCATCAAAGCATTTTCCCTAAATAACATCCAGGCTTTCTCCAGCCTCCTCACCTTTGCACCAGGAATGTTCTCACCACCCTGGGGGTCTCCAGCAAGTCTCTTAGGACCTGTAAAGGCCTCTGTCACTGTCATCCTGAAGATGTCCCTGACCACCATCTTCTGCAAATATGTAGGTGCTTACCCCTCCAGGCCATGGAACTCTCTGATACTTCAACCATTGCATTTCTAATACAGACTTGGAAGCCCTTATCAAGTCTGATGATGGCCCTGAAGGCAGAAATTACGACTCATTTGCCTCAAATCCCCAGGTGCCAGAATGAAGCACTACAGCTGAGCAAGTGAAAATAGGGTGGTCCTAGGGTCCTGGGGAGCCAGAGGGGTTGCTGAAGAGGGCAGAGCAGCTGAGGGACAAGATGGCAAGGGACAGAGCTTCATAGATGCCAAGAGTTCTCCCTTTTGCCTTCTCTCTGCCAGCTCAGTCTGGGAGTAGGACGTAGTTCCAGACTCCAGGGGAAGGTCTGACAGTAAGCCACTTTTACAGAGCCCTGTGGGATTTTAGGAGAGCTGGTGAAGGTGATTTAGCCTCTTCCATCACATTAGCCCCTTCATTCGAAAAAAAAAATTGGTTCTGTAAATAATCCTAAAAGTTGTATGGAACCACAAAAGACCCTGAATACCCAAAATCATCTTGAAAAAGAAGAACAAAGCTGCAGGTATCACAATCCCAGATTGCAAACTATACTACGAAGCTGTAGTAATCCAAACAGTATGATACTGGCACAAAAATAGACACATAGATCAATGGAACAGACTAGAGATTCCCAAAATAAACCCATGATTATATGGTCAATTAATCTTCAGCAAAGGAGACAAGAATATACAATGGGGAAAGGACAACCTCTTCAATAGATGGTGCTGGGAAAACTGGACAGCTGTATGCAGAGGAATGAAACTGGACCACTGTACACAGAAATAAACACAAAATGGATTAAAGACCTAAATGTGAAACTCAAAACCATAAAATTTCCTAAAACATAGGCAGTAAACTCTTGGACATCAGCCTTAGCAATATTTTTCTGGATATATCTCCCCAGGCAAAGAAAACAAAAGCAAAGATAAACTATTGGGACAACATCAAACTAAGAAGGTTTTGCAGTGAAGGAAACAGTCAACAAAACAAAGGCAGCCTACTGAATGGTAGAAGATATTTGCAAATGGCATATCTGATGCGGATTAATATCCAAAATATATTAAATAACTTATACAACTCAACACCCAAAAAAACAAGTAAATTTTTAAATAGGCCAAGAACCTGAATAGACATTTTTCCAAACAAGACATCCAGATGGCCACCAGACACATGAAAACATGCTCAGCATCACTCAGCATCAGGGAAATGCAAATCAAAATCACCGTGAGAGATCACCTCACCCCTGTCGGAATGACTAAATTAAAAAAGAGAAGAAACAACAAGTGTTGGTGAGGATGTGGAGAAAAAGGAACCCTCGTGCACTGTTGGTAGGAATGTAAATTGGTACAGCCACTGTGGAAAACAGTGTGGAGGTTCCTCACAATTTAAAAATAGAATCATCGTGATTCTATTTCTAGGTATTTACCTGAAGAATACAAAAACACTTATTCAAAAAGATGCAGAGACTGGAAGGGCAAATATTAGACCATGTCACGACCGCAGGCATCCTTGGATAAACATGCAGGAGCTCAGAATGAGGCCTGGAAGTGGGCAGATGTGGGGTCTGATCAGGAACAAGGAGCCTGGGGGTGGGAGAGGCAGAGGTGAGCAGGCCAGCGTCTAGGCCTGGAGCTTGAACTCTCCACAGGAGAACGGAGGGCAGGAGCAGTGGGGGTTTTAGGGGGGGATGTGAATTAGTCTCTCTATCTGTGGTTTATGGGATGGATTTGGGGTGAGAATGAGTCGGCAGGCCCGGGCCAGTGAGGAGGCTGCCGGATAGTCTGGTGGGAGCTAAGAGAGCCCAAGATGGCACTTCTCAGAGAAGACAAGTCCAGCCAGGATCTCCACATATGCAGGGCCTATCTCAGCCAGCCCAGCCTGCCTCCCACACCCTACAGGATAAAGAGGATGATTCTGCACTGTTTCCCAAGACCTCGACGGGAAGAAAGGACTCAGCTTTCACCAGCCTGGTGAGGCAATTTTACATAACCCTGACACAAACCCTGCTCTGAGGAAAACTCCAGAATCCAACCTCCACGCCAGCCCATGCCCTCCCCAAAGTTGCTGTAGAAAGCCCTGTGTCATGGATTTTGACATTCCAATTACCAAAGTGACAGCAGAGCTGAAAGAGATGGTTGCTCAAGTCCTGTTCCCTCTTGGGGCTTGGGCCTGGGACAGTCCCTCTACCCCAGGACCCCAGTAGGCTCCATGGCCTGATTGGGCCCCAAACCCTGTCTCAAAGATCCCCTCACACACACAAGACACAGGGAACATGAGCACCTGGGAGGACCAGCTGGCCTCTTCCTGTGAGCACCCCCATGTTTTCCCATTTTTGCCCATGTACCCAGAATTGTCATGTGCAGATCAGAGAGACAAGGGACTGTTACCAAGGCCTAAGGGAGCAGCATGGGGCCCAGTTCCAGTCCGCCCCTCCTCTCCTCCTCCCACCTCCCCCCACCCCTACTCCAGGCTGCACACTCCTCCCTCCATCAGTCTACATTCTCTCTCTGAGTCTTCTCCTCTCATGCTGCTTTCTGCCCTCCTGGTCTCGGTGGTGAGGTGCAGTGCAGCAAGGAGCTGGGGTGCTTCCAGGAAGGGCAATGTCTTTGAGAAGTAGCTCAGGGTCATATCTAGCCAGGGATGATTCCTCCAAAGCAGAACATGTGCAGCTTTGGAAGCACCTGTTAATAGTGGGGGATGAGGCATCTACTCTGTTTTAGGCACCAGATCACTGAGTGGAAAAAAGAAGCAAGGTGGGGGGGTCATGACAACTGCCTTCAAATATTGCTGAGGTCGGGAGAGAGAGGAGTCCACCCCATCACAAGACTTCCAAAACCCTCTGTGATGGGGCCCCCATCCTCCCCACCACCACCACCACCACAAGCATCTCATTGCTTTTTTGGACCAACAGCTCATGCCCTCAGTTAGAAAACACTAACTCAATTCCACTAAACCAACAGGCAGGGCCTCCCTGGGGAAGCAGTGATGGAAATGAGGCCAGATAGCAAGGCTTGGAAAACTTCTGGTGGGTTTTAATCAGGTAAGTGACAGAGTATGATTTGTGTTTGGAGGCCATCAGGCTGCTGTGTGGAGGAGGGTCGGGGTCCAGAGTAGAAGCGTGGGGAGCAGCTAGGAGGCTGTGGCACCGAGCCCAGTCTTCATATCGAATACAGAATTAGGTCCCTGCCCTCCAGGAGCCCTCAGCCTAGTGGGGGGCAACAAACACCCAAATAGATATTTTCAATACCATGGCGTGGGCCAAAGAAAAGCTGAGGTGGGCAATAACCACAGGTGTCCTGGGGGCACAGGGGAGGCAGCTTCTGCCTGCTTTCTTGGCGTGGGTGGAGGCAGAGAGAGAGAGAAGACCAAGGTAAGCACCTGCAGAGTAATGCCAAGGTGAGTTTTGAAAGGGCAAGAGTTGAGCTAATGTGTGCCCACCACTGTGTTAGCTAGTCAGAGAAATCAGAGAAGCATAGTCTAGTTTGCTTTCTTTTGACCTAGATAACTTTTTATATTGACCAAGTTAAAATGTTGAGTCCTAGTCATTTTTGCACTAGGCTCCTGGTAGCCATCCCATTGAATTACATCCTCTCCTGATTTCCAAAGTCCCAATATGCACATTGGCTTGGCTTGGCTTGCAGTGTGCCAACAGCTGGCCTGAGATGTCTTTCTGAAGGGCAAGGTGTTACACCCATGAGAGTGGTTTTGGTGTGCCTTATCGAATAATAACACCTTTGCCCAGAGCACTCTGTCAGACTAATCCTGATGGTCAGGCAAGCCCCAGAGTTCCATGAATCTACTGTGGATGGGAGGGTGAAAACATGTGAGGGATGTGAGGGGGTGAGCTCCCCGGCAGATGCAACAATTGGGTTGGTCCTTGGTGGGCAAGCAAGAGATCTGGATCTCAGTGATCTGGTGCCTAAAACAGAGTAGATGCCTTAAAGGGACAAGAGGCCACTTCAGACAAAGAGGACAATAGCACAGCAGGTGCAGAATCCAAAAAGTCTGAAAGTTCACAAGGAAATCGGAGAATGTTCCGGAATGGCTAGAGACCAGAACTCAGAGTGGTGTGCAGGAGATTGATGGCAAGATGCTGCAGAGAACAGGTCCAGTCTCTCGGTCCTGTGGTTCTGACCGTCCTTTGTGTCCAACCGCTTGATCCCTCCTCACTGTTCTCCTTGCTTGCACTCTGGGGTCTGCCCTCTACAATTTCTTCTCCACAAAGGCAGCCAGAGTGATCCTTTTGAAACATAAATGAAATCATCTCGCTCCCTTGCTCGAATCCACCCAGTGGGTCTTTAGCACACTTAAAATCCAAAGTCTGCCCCAAGGTCTGTGAACCCCTGCTCCCTGCTTCCCAGAGGTGCACACCACCTGCCCCTCCCCACCTCAGTTCCTGCATGTTGCCTTTTGTGCTGTTTTTTTTGAGCAGGTCACGTGTGTGCCCACCTCAGGGCCTTGGCCTCTCTCTGCCCAGAGCTCTTGGCCCAGATATCTGCAAGCTGTTCTCCTTCCTCTCTTGGATTTCTGCTCAAATGCATTCTTCCAGCATCATACTAAGCCCGTGTGCCTCTCCTTTCCCTTCCACCCCAATGTTACTTCCCTCTTTAGCTTTCTTCATACCACTTATCATTGCCTACCCTTGTATCATAGGATGTGCTCTTATTTGTTTGTCTGTTTGTTTGCTGTCCCTCCCCAGTAGAACACAAGCCCCAGGTGGATAGGGTTTTGTGTTTTTGGTCTCTGGCTATCACAGATGTTCAGTCAATATTAGTTTAATGTATGAATAAAGGAGCCAAACAGTGGACATTTAATAGTAGGTGAACAAATGGACAAACAGATAAGGGGGGGGTCCCAAGGCTCTACATGAGGTCTGTCAGAATTGCATGGGTGAGGTATGCTCCAGTTTGGGGACCGTGGACATGGAAAGAAAGAAAGTGCACACTATTAAGAACTTTTCAAGAACAAATTTATTAACTCTCACTTCCAGTGTGCAGAGCTGGGCTTCAGTGATTACAAGGAGAGGTCTTCTTGGGGACTTTGCTTGAGAAAAGCCCCCCAGAGCTTCCTATTCTTTGTGGATATTTTCATGGGCAGTCACAAGCACACTGACTATGAGAGATACAAATTCCCCAAAGTCGACCTGTCCATCTTTATTAGCATCCAGTTCTTGGAATGTTTTGTCAATGGTAGCTTGATCTTTGGTGTTCTAGAAGGGGACATCAGAGACAGTGAGTTCAGATGCTTCCTCCCCTTTCTCCAGCCCTCTCATCCGTCAGAGCTCAGCTCAGGGAGGCCCAGGGACATTGGCTCATTCACCAAAACCGTGTTGGAGAATCCAACGTGACAAAACAGAAGACAGAGGGAAGCAGCTGTCGTGAGCTACCCTAGAGCTACACAAGTCTCGACCTGGAAGGTCTCTGTAGCTCACTGATCCCCACAGGTGAGGGAGTAATCCCAGAGAGAGAGGTGAACAGAGCCTGAGGTGCCAGAGTGAGGTATGGAGAGAGGGAGGCAGACCCCCCGTCCAACAGCTCAAGAGAGCATCCTTGGGCCAACCCCAGCCCAGCCCTTCAGTGGGCGAGTTTGGATGCTAGGGGCATCACCTACCTTGAGGGTGTTTGGAAGTTCCCTTATAATCAGCTGCTTCATCTCACCCTTGGAAAGTTTGTCATAATGCCCCACTCGGACTGAGTACTGGTGGAAGACATTGATGATCCCCTCCAGATGGTCCTCCAGCTTAGTCATCTTCTCAACCTTCAGGAGACACGGGAGGTCTGGGGCAGTTCCTCTCCCACCCGCCCCCATTCCCCTCTCTCCTCACAAGGGATGACTTCCCCCACATCTGCTTTGCATTCTCTCTGTTCTGATCTGTGGTGAATGTGTCATTTGTAGATAGGCTGTGGGGGAGGGGGGCATGTAATGCTGTTTAAAGCCTAAAAGAATCAGCCCCCATTGCCAGAGTGTTCCATGTCCCCCCATCTCCTAGGGAGTATAATTCAGAGGGTGCTGTTCACTCAAGCACACCCAGGAAGGGTTTGGTGGCTTGCCAGGCTGTTCCCTTTCGCCAGGTGATGGCACTTTGGCCACAGGTCTCCTACAGACAGTCACCAGCCCCTTCCACCTTCACCACCCCTCTATCCTGAGACTGGGTCTACCTAACACTGCAAGGGCTGGTCTCCTGGAGTCCAAAATGCAGTCAGTCCGGAGGTGCTCTGGTAAGCAGAAGGTTGTGGCTTCCAACAGCCTGCAGTCGCTACCCTGTGCACCTCCCATAGCCAAGGACAGGACACTTACCCTTCAGTGTGCAGGAGAGTGGAAATGTAGCAAGAAGTGTGTACTGGTGAGGAGTACTGAGCCAGGGAGGTTTTTATAATGCGCTCCAGGCTTCACCTTCAGCCTCAAGTGAAGAAATCTCTGATTCATCGTGAAGCAATTGCTAGACAATGGTTTGTTGCTCAACAGAAACTTCAAACTGTGGCTTTGACTGCAATGTGAGCCCCCCAGATTGCTCCCATGGCACACGCCAGCCCTGATCAGCCTGACACAGACCCCCAATCCCACCACCCCACCCAAGGGGCCCTCAGCTCTGGGGCAGGACCTAGCCTTCAGGTTTACCTCTGTCCCCTGAGCTAAACTGTGGCCTTTTACTAGGAAACCCTAGTAACAGGAACCCTAGAACAGGTTTTGCCATCCGGATGGCACCTACCTGGGAAAGGAAGGACTGGGGAGAGGCGTTTGCTGAGTGTCTATTACAACTAAAACGATAATGATAATAAAAACCATCAAAGTGGACATGTATTCCTGGAACAGAGAAAGGGCACTGAGTTCATAATGATGTATCAAGAAAGGTTCATCAGTTGTAAAAAATGTATCATATTAATATAAGATACTAATCATGGGGAAATTGTATGCAGGTATTTGGGAGCTGTCTACAGTGTCTTCTCAACTTCTCCATAAATCAAAAACTGTTCTAAAAAACTTAAGTCTCTGTGTTTTAAAAAGTGAGCACAGGGGCGCCTGGGTGGCTGAGTCGTTAAGCATCTGCCTTCGGCTTAGGTCATGATCCCAGGGTCCTGGGATCGAGTCCCACGTTGGGCTCCCTGCTCAGTGGGGAGTCTGCTTCTCCCTCTGCCTCTGCCTGCCACTCTGCCTACTTGTGCTCTCTCTATCTCTCAGTCAAATAAATAAAATCTTTAAAAAAAAATAAAATAAAATACTTACAATTTTTCTCTAAGTTTGGAATTATCAAATTAAATAACACCAAATTGAAATTATATCAAAATTTAGAATTACCCATATTAGTTTCAGGAGCATCACCAAAAAGAGTCCAGTTTCCCCATGTAAAACACCTTTTTATAATTTCCGCGAGGGCTAAAAGAAAAATAAAATAAAGTTATCCAAGGAAGTACTCATGACAACCTAAATGACTCTTCTAGTCACACCCAAGAAGTGGGGAGAGGCACACCCAGGGCTCAAGCCGGAGCAGGGTAACCGGAAGGGGCAGGATGGCAGCCACCAAGCTGGGTTAGAGCCCGAGTCAGCCCAGACCCTGGCTCTGAGTGGACAGTAATGAGGAGTGTCCTGCCCTCGTGAGGGCCCTCGTGAGGCACTTTCTGTCCAGCTACCATCTCTGAGAGGGAAATGAACCCCCGCGCAGGCAGGGAGAGAAGGGGGTAAGGGGGAGTGCCACTGCTTCAAAGGGTGGGAGACTCTGGGTCTAAAGGGGTCCATCCCTGGAGATGGGGAGAGAGCCTTGCACGGTCTCGAGCCTCTGAGCGATGGTGAACAACAAAGGGAACGTGACGAACACTTCCCTTGCCTTTGTCCCCGCTAGCCACTGGCTGGGCAGGCCCAGGGGAAGCAGCCCAGCCCTCCCCGAGCTCGCCCTGGGGGGCGTCAGAGAGAGAGCAGGCTCCCTGGTAGGACCGGGACAAGAGCACCAGGGAGGCAGAGCTGTTGCTCGTTCTTCGTTTTTAATTTGAAATTATTTTTATTATATGATAACATTTTTCCTTACATTTCTACTTCAGGGATTTGTCTCCTATCTTTTGCACAGTTGTCTACTGGACGTCAGGGGTGGGAGTTTGGCAAATTTTAAATTTTAATTGAATTGTAGTTGTCATACAACACATTCGTTTCGGGCATACAACACAGTGATCCTGCAATTCTCTACGTTACTCAGTGTTCACCACAGTAAGAGTGGTTACCACCTATGACCATACAGCATACTACAATATTATTGACTCTATTCCCTATGCTGTACTTTTCATTCCCATGACTCACTTATTCTATAACTGGAAGTCTGTACCTCATATTTCCCGACACCTAGTTCACCCATCCCCCCACCCCCTCCCCTCTGGTAACACCACTTTGTTCTCTGTATTTATGAGACTGTTTCTATTTTTGTTTGTTTGTTCATTTGTTTTGTTTTTTAGATTCCACATACAAGTGAAATCTTATGGTATTTATCCTTCTCAGACTGACTTATTGCCTTTAGCATAAGACCCTCTAGGCCCATCCTTGTTGTCACAAATGGCAAAATTTCATTCTTTTCCATGGCTGAATAATATTCATTGTAAATATATACCACATCTTACTGATCCATTCACCTGTCACTGGAAACGTATGCTGCTCCCATGTCTTGTCTATTGTAAATAATACTATTTGCAATAAATACAGGGGTGCATGTATCTTTTCAAATTAGTGTTTTTGTTTGTTTGAACAAATAAGTTTCCATCTTTTTCCTAGTTTTGGCAAGCAGAGTGTCAACTTACAGAAGATTTTTTAAGTCTACGGGGGAAGGAGGCTAAGGGGAGGGAGACCTCTCCCTAAGTGGTTCTGAGATGCAAAGCTAATCACTGGGTCAATTTTCAAAAAGGATCCCAGGGTTTTCAGGAAGTGAGACACCAATTCCTCTATACCTTTCCCCATTTTCCCATCATAATCCCCGAAATTGGCAGTTTGAAAGGGGTTTCAGATTAGACAAGGATGACCACAAGCAAAGCACCAAAGGAGGAAGAGAGGTTAACAAGGCCACCAAAATACAGACTCCCCTGGATGCTTCGTGTTAGCCCATTTACCATGACAACATGAACTGAAAGGAACAGAGCCCCAGGGCCCCACAAGGGCACCACTGAGGCCTGGACCTGGACCCAGGCTACCCATGCAGTACGCCCCTGCAGCAGTGGGCTAAGTTCAACCCTAAAATTGCATGGCCGGGCTTCAGCAGCCACACCTTAGAGCCACGAGAAGCACTGCTCTAGGGGAACAACTGAGTGAGACCCCAGCTCCTTGCCCCCTTGGCATGTAGAAGCAGAACGGGTCCCAACAATGGAGCAAGGGTGCCCCTGGGGTGTTTGGACATTTCAAGGGTAGGGGAAGCCACAAGAGGAGAAACTAGACAACTGAAGGGGAAAAGAATACATGTGATGGTATTTTTATCCTGAAGGGTTGAATGATGTCACAGCTGTATTTTGGAAACCCATCCAGTATACTCAGCATCACGGGCTACTTGCTCCTCCAGAATTAAATGGCTGACGTTGGGACAAAGCTGTGGTCCTGGTAGGAAATCAGGTGGGGGCGTCTGTCCAAGGTCCATGCTGCCTTTCTTTTTTCTTTTTCAGGTGAAATTAACTCTATTATTCTACACCTTTACTGAAGTATAATTGATATCCCAAAACTGCACGTATTTAACGTGTAGAATTTGATGAGTTCGAACATGTGCACACACCCATGACACCATGACCATAGTCAAGGTGATAGACACATCCATCACCTGCAAGTTTTCTTGTGTTCCTTTGTCTTATTTTTTGTTTCTGAGGTAAGAACACTTACCATTAGATCTACCCTCTTAAGAAATGTTCGAGGACACAATACCATGTTGTTAACTACAGGCCAGCAGATACCTAGAGCTTCTCCATCTTCGGTAACTGTAACTTGACACCCATTGAACAACGATAGCACCAGCTCCCCACAAGGACTGCGGGAGGCTTGCTTTTATTTGGTTTTCTTTCCCTCCCTTCGCTACTACATTGCATATCATTTTGAAACATACGAAAGACTACATGAAGCACCTAAGTTCATTATAAACCAAAATAAAACACAAACACCCGTGACGCCACAGGATGCTTTTAGTCTCCCGGACAAGCGCCTGGTGGCTGGCAAAACATTCCAGAGAGCAGAGAAGGAAACTAAAGAAGTCTCGTTTGCTCCATAAGTTCATTCTCTGAGAGCCCAGAGGAAGTAGCAGAGTGATCAGAAATGCTTCAAGAGTGACTTTTTACCGCCGGCACCTTAGACCGAATTTTTTAAGATGCGAAATCTCTTCCTGGAGGAGGGGCTGGCCCACAGTGCCTGGGTGTGGTGGGTGGGGGTGCCAGGAATGAAGACACCCTGTGACTCTGAGCAAACCCCCGGGACAAGGGGTGGGGCCGGTGAGGTGCCCAAACAGTGTTGTTCTTAACATTACTGCCCCAGTATCAAGCTGTCCATACAGAATTGGCAACTAGGCTGAAATTTCTAAGACTGGCAGACATCAGAGAAACAGAGAAATGAAGGAGGTCATGAGACACCCTGCAGGATCTTCAAGGGCTTCATGTGCAGAAAGCCCGATGGAGCACAAGGGAGACTGGACCAGGCCCAGTCACGGGGGAGCCAACCCTTCCCAACCCTTCACAGCACTGAGGGCTAATTCCAGAAGGGCAGGAGAAGGCTTTGGTCCATTGCAAGAAGGAAAAGACAGAGGGACACAGTTCACTTGAGAAAGCAGCTAAGGGCCCTGTACAGGCCAGGACACCAAGCTGGGGCTTGAGGTCTACTCGGAACATCAATCCAGTAAGAACTTCTAAAGCTCTGAAGGTCTGAGAAGGCACTATTTATGAGACAACCTCTAAGGGCCTTGAAAAAATAAAATGACCACCCTTTCACTTTCCCTGTGGAGAATGTGGCCATTTTCTGGTGCCCTGAGCCCATTCTGTGAATCTGCCCTTAGCATTCCAGAGACTAAGGCTCATGTGCATAGGAGATGGGAGTGTGGAACTCCCCCTCCCACAAGGATTCAACTTAGTTAATACGAGGGCTTCCTCCTGCCCACAGCTGCAGAAATACTAGGGGAAGGTGATAAAAACTCAGGTCAAGGGAGAGGCGGCCAGACACGTCTCCCATGGCCATCCAAAAGGAAGTCAGTAGAGTTCTCCCCTCCCCCAGGCTGCATCCTACTGCAGAGAACAAGGAGAAGAAAAAAGAAGGATCCCTCAGCAGGGATCAAGCGCCGTCCCTTCCCAGCCTGCAGGAGCCCCAGAACTGGGGAAGTCCATGACCCTGTGGATGAGACGATGTGGGTGAAGACTTGCACTGTGTGTGAATCCCGTACCACTGGCTCAGAGCCTGTACCAGGAGCTGTCCATCCTCTGGGCCAGCCAGGCCCATCAGAGACTCCACCAGACTGAGCGGGAGCCCAGACAGAGCAGATGTTGGGGGTTTTGTGTCAGTACAAGTAATTACTGCCCTGCAGATGATGGCAGGAAATCTGCTCCTCACTCAGGTTCCCCTGTAGGGTTCCTGGGGGTCCCCCACCCTTTTCTTTTCTTTCTTTCTTTCTTTCTTTCTTTCTTTCTTTCTTTCTTTCTTTCTTTCTTTCTTTCTTTCTTTCTTTCTTTTTGAATCAAGCCCTTGGACAGCACAGAATGGTTGGCAAAATACTCAAGGAAAAAGAAGGAGGCAAGCAAAGTGTTTTTTGAATTTATTCAAAAGTTAATTCTCTGTGCAACCCAGGGCAGATAGCGGAAAAGGGAAGTGCATCAGAAATTAACTTTGAGGTCCCAATCTCAGATTGAATTTCTAAATTTCTGAACCTTTTCCTAGAGGAGGCGACTCAAGAGTAGCAATGTCTCCAGAGTACTAGAGTATAGCACCATCTATCCTGCGTCTAGCCTGGGAGTTCCAGATGCAGGCTGGGGAAAAGGCTATGCAGCCTGCAGAGAAAACTAAAACATACCAGCCAGTGAGTGTGTTTCCAGTAGTGATGCTGATAGTCTCAGGGAAGAACTAAGTCCAACTTGGCTGGGGCACGCACCTAAAGATTCTGCAGAGTAGCAGTTATTCAGAAAGAGAAATGGAGGAGGCAATGAAATGCAGAAATGGGAGTGCTCTGCAAGGGTTTCATTTACTTCATGTAGCCAGTGCCTCCAGAGTGCACATGACTTCTCATTTATGTTTTCTTGTCTTATAACACTGGCTAGGGCCTCTGGTACAATTACTCAGTAGAAGTGGTACCAGGGGGATCCTGTCTTCTGCCTGTCTTTAAAGAGAAATGTCTAATGTTTTTCCATTAAGTATGATATTAATGATTTGGTCTTAATAGATACACTTTATCATGGAGGGTTCCAGGACCAAAGTAGAAAAGGAACCCAGAGCCTACTATTTTGGTCAGTTATTTTGCTCTAGCAAAACACGATGCTGAGGAAGCTGAACTGGATGGAGGCTTTCCTGGGGCTAGGTTGATGAGGAGCCTCCATATGGGCTTTGGCTACAGGGTAGCTCCATGCTTTCAGCTGTAAACTAGGCCTGTTCATGAGGAAGAGGAGAAGGTTCCTGGCCACTGAAAGAAGGATGGCTACAGATCATTGGAAAGAGTTACTGAAGGTCTATGCCCTAACCTGAACAGCCAGTTCAGACCTCAATTTTGCAAATCAGAGAATTATTCACATGGGAATTTCCACAGCTCTTAAGACTGGAAGGAAGGCTCCCCACCTCAGGAAGAAGGGAGAATTGTCACTGGGACAGCCCCTAAGAGCTTAGGGAAGTCAAGATGCTAATCCTCTTGTTCTACTGATGTCTGCAGGATTGCTCACACCAGGAAAAAAAAAACACCCACAGTACTTCAGGCTCTGAGGCATGCCTGGTGATGTCCTGGACAGAGGAGAGGGGCCCAAGTGAGAAGCTCGTTCTAGCACCTGCTGTGCCTTGCTCCTCACCCTGGATGGCAGAGACCCTGCAGCAGATGAGGACAAAAACGCCAGAAATCACAGAGGAAGGGCTGCCCTGTGCACACTCAGGATAGAAACCCACTAGAAGAGAGCATTTTGGGGTCTTAACCAGGGTTTCCCTTCTGGAGACAGCCAGGGATCTAACCCTAGCTCTGCCACTTGCCAGATTAATAAATTCTGTCAAGGTTTTTAACTTCTCTGAATCTCCTCATATGTAAAATGGAAATAGTAATTACCTCTCTCATAAGGTTGTAATGAGAAATGAATAAGATAAACTATCATAAAGTCTAGTGCTAAAAAGCAAAATTATCAACAAATATAGTGGGCACATGTTAAAATTCTTGTTTTAATTTCATTAATGAGAGAATCAGCAAAGATTTTTGAAAGCTGATTTGAAGAGTATTCAAGGATATATACGGTCAGGAAAGGAATGCCTAAGTCAGACTCTTAAGTGAGATATAAGACTCAACTTCCAACAGGGTGAAAACACCATGACAGTTAGAGGTTTCACATCTCTACGAGGCTATGAAATCCTATCGTCACATCAAGCTGTATCCATTCTTTTTTTTTTTTTTTTAAAGATTTTTATTTATTTGACAGAAAGAGGGAACACAAGCAGGGGGAGTGGAGAGGGAGAAGCAGGCCTCCCACGGAGCAGGGAGCCCGATGCGGGGCTCAATCTCAGGACCCTGAGATCATGACCTGAGCCGAAGGCAGACGCTTAACGACTGAGCCACCCAGGCGCCCCAAGCTGTATCCATTCTGACTAGTCAATCAAATACACTGTGTCAACCATGTTACATTTCCCAAAAGTGTCAGCTGATGGAAGAATAATTAGTCACAAAGACTTGCTTCTATTCAGACAGACTCTAGCATGAGATCAAAGATGTAGGCAACCACCATTTTTTCTTTTTCTGAGTTCGAGATGATTTTTTTCCTTTCATACTGACACCCAGCAGCAACCCAGTAAGTGTTGGTATCTTTCCCTGCCCTCTTCAGCCAGTTTGAATTTAGGCTGCATTCTCCAGGTCAGGGGGCCAGAGAATAGGCTGGTATCTGGACCCAACCCGAGTGGTTGTGGCTCCCAAGTGGAGAGATGCATGGGGAAGTCTCTTCCATTGGAATAAGCTCTTTTGTTCAGATGCTAGATACGAACTGCCCAATTCCAGATCCTCTCCATTCACTTTAGGACTTTTGTCACAAACATGAGGAACTTGGCTAAAGTCAGGAGACTTGGATGGAGAACCTGGGCGGAGAAGCAGATTCAGACAGGTCATCCTTACAGCCCCGGAAATCTCAGCGGCCGGACCTGCCTCAACTGGTGAGCCAAGGTCTCCTGGGTGGACTCAAACATTGCATGAGGTTTCCTGCTAAACAACTTATTTCTCAACTTCCCACTGCCTTGTTCTTCTTTTGTAGCTGGGGAAGCAGGAAACCAAATCACCTTGCTCTGGGCTACAAACCCTGTCTGACTCTGCCCAGTGGTTCCCATAATGGGCATAGTCTGTAAGTTACAAGCCTCCAAGGACTACCTCCCTCATCTCCACCTCTTTCTCCAGGATGCCAGCGCCAGCTGAGCCACCTCCCCTGCCCAGCCATGAATTTGAGTATCAACCGTTGACAGTCCCGTGTCAACGTGATTCTTCACAACCAGTGGCCCATCGCTTATGGTGAAACTCCCTGGGCCAGCTTCTCCATGGTCTCTCCAAGCTGGCTCAGAGAAAGCAGATTCATTGGGTTTTCAACTAAAGGCAAACAATTAATAATGTTAAATCTCTGCCCAAAGAACCCATTAACCGCAAGTCCAAAAGTGCATTTTCAAGGAGAATCAAAGGCACTGGGATGTGTTGCCTCCACCCTGACTCAGACACTCACGTGCACACCACCACCACCCCATCACTGTGGATAACCGAGAGACAGACTGGATTGCTCTCCCTTTTTGAGCACTCTCCCATTACATTTCCTAAATGCTGAGTGAGGCCTGGGGTACAGCTTGATGAACCTGTAAACCCTTCCCATCTTCTTTAGCCTGGGCCACATGTGGGCCAAGAGCTCACCTTTGAAGTACCCCTCAGAACCAGAATCATCTCCCTTTCTGCAATGAGAGAGTGTGTTCACACTCCCAACAAGATAGAAGCACTTGCTCTAGGGGATGGATAAAGCTATCCTCAGGAAAACTGAGGAGGAGGGAACCTTGACCCTGAGCTTTCCACTTGCCCAGCAGAAGCCCATCTCCATGTTTGAGGATAGATTGCCCCATCCCATTCTAGGTCCCAATCTTTTAAAATTTTTAATTAATTAAATTTTTATTGAAGTATAGCTGACACACAATGTTACATTAGTTTCACATGTACAACATAGAGATCTGACATCTCTATATGTTATGTTGTGCTCAGGAGTGTAGCTACCTTGGGGCACCTGGGTGGCTCAGTCGGTGAAGCGTCTGCCTTTGGCTCAGGTCACGATCCTGGAGTTCCGGGATTGAGCCTCGCATCGGGCTCCCTGCTCAGCGGGGAGTCTGCTTCTCCCTCTGACCCTCCCCCTTCTCATGCTCTCTCTGTCTCATTCTCTCTCTCAAATAAATAAATAAAATCTTTAAAAAATAAATAAATAAAATCTTTTAAAAAAAAGAAGTGAGGCTACCATTTGTCACCATATGATGCTATTACAGTACCATTGACTATATTCCCTATGCTGTGCCTTTTATTCTGATGACTTATTTATTCCGTAACTAGAAGCCTGTATCTCCCACCCCCCTTTACGCATTCTGCCCATCCACCCAGCCCCATTCCTCTCTGGCAACCGTCATTTTGTCCTTTGTATTTATGGGTCTGTTTCTGCTTTTTGTTTGTTTGTTCATTTGTTTTGTTTTTTAGACTCTACATGTAAGTGAAATCAGATGGTATTTGTCTGTGTCTGACTTATTTCACTTAGCATAATACCCACTAGGTCCATCCATGTTGTTGCAAATGGCAAGATCTCGTTGCTTTTTATGGCTGAGTAATACTCCATTGTATATATATACCACATCTTCTTTATCCATTCATCTATCAATGGACACTTGGGCTGCTCCCATATCTTGGCTATTATAAATAATGCTGTAGTAAACATAGGGGTGCATATATCTTTCTGAATTAGCATTTTAGTTGTCTTTGGATAACTACTCAGTAGTGGAATTACTGGATCATAAGGTATTATTTTTAATTTTAGAGGAACCTCCATACTGTTTTCCACAGAGGCTGCACCAATTTGCATTCCCACCAACAACAGTACACAGTGTTCCTTAGGCCCCAATCTTAATTCTCTGCTGGCTGCCAAACATTTTCACCAATATGTTAGCTGATAATAAAACTGACTAGTAACTAAAACTTTGGTTGATGGATAAGGGTTTAAGCTGTTACCTTTTCCTACTTGTTTGCACTGTTATATGATTAAAGTCTACTACAAACCAAAAGCCCAATGATCTGCAGTAAGTAATCTTGAGCACTGGTAGCCAGTTAATCTGAGTGGCATCTTGTTGGAGGAGGGGGTACTTGTTTCTCTCAGTTAAGCATCCAAATCCTGCGGGAATTGGCCACCTCCTCTTCTTCCCTTGGGCACAGAGCACTTCTGACTTCTCCAAAGGACCCCTTCTCCCCCAGCTGACCCCCACAGAGCTGGGTTCCTCTCCAGCCCAGGCTTCTGGGGTCAGAAGCATACGATCACCCCAGGGACGGCTTAAGGGTCCCTGCCATGTTTATGCAGCAACTCAGTGCCTCCTGCATGCACGGGGACCCCAAGCCAGCCTCCGTGTCCCGGGGCACAGTGCACCCCTAGCTTCCAGAGCAAGAGAGCTAGGAAGGGGTGTGGGCGGAGAGGGCCTGATACAGCAGCACACGTCCCACAGAGTCCAACCACGCACAAACAACAGCAATCGTAGAAATAGTCCTGCTTTCTCTACTAAAATCCAGCAGCTAAGACAAGTCTTCTTAGCCTTTGAGGGGTCTTTGGACCCTTCCAAGAATCTGATGAAAGCCATGCAGAAATGGGCTTCTTTACACAAACACTCAAAATGATGCTTTCAACTCCAGCTCCACTTCAGAGATGCACAATAGTCCAAGAACTCTGGTTTACAGATTCTGCTGACAGCTCCCTACCCCCATCTCCATCACTAGCACCACTGCCCCATCACCTGAGTGGGCACAACAGAAAATTTCCCAAGGCACAGCCTGGAAGCTCAGCTTGGGGTTGGACTCTGGTGAGAAGCGCCCATTCATTGCTGGCCTTCCCATTTTACCAGACCCTTGGAAAATCCAGAGTGACAATCAGGAGGTTATTGTAGATATTCACTGACAAACAGAGGGTTCACCACCCAGGGTAGCATTTGAGTGCCCTATTCCATGACTTGAGTTTTAGGAATACATTGGCCTATTTGCCTATTCCTTTATTATTTCATCACATTGGGAGGTTGAAAGCAGAGCGAGAAGGAAAGCTTCCGAAATCTCTGAGGAGAAATTACAACTGTGGGATCAGGGGGGCTGTTAGTGTTACTTAATGTAGGACTCTGGTTACCCACCTACAGCCGCACCACATACAGATTCCATCTCCCTCCCTCACACACACGTCTACTTGGTTATCTCCCTAAGTTCCTAAAAGTCACATCTAAGACATTTTGCTCTAAACTAAAATTTAATTTAGAAACCAATGTGAGGGGCACCTGGGTGGCTCAGTCAGTTAAGCGTCCAACTCTTGGTTTTGATTCAGATCATGATCTCAAGGTCATGAGATCAAGCCCCACGTCAGGCTCCACACTCAGCACTTGGAGTCTGCATAAGTCTTTCTTCCTGTCCCTCTGCTCATCCCCCCTGCGTGCTCTCTCTCTCTCTAAAATAAATAAATAAAATTTAAAAAAAAAGAAGAAGAAAGAAAGAAAGCAACATGAGTTTTCCCTACATCACCCTGCTCCCGTATCACTCATTTGGTAACAAGTAGGAAAATCATCAGCCTCATGGACTTTTTAGAACCCTGGAGTCCCAGAACCAATGCCTCCGGATGATGGGACTGGAAAAGACGACTAGTTTGAGGAGAAGGTGGGGAGGAAACCCGATGAGTGTTAAGCACTGAAGGGTTGTGAGTAGAAAGCGAGGACAATGGAGGTTTGTTTTCATTTCTTTGGGTTTTCCAGCCCTCCCTCCACCCCCTGGGAACATCATTCCACAAGATAAAGGCAAGACAGCAAGAGAGGCCTGAGGTATCAACTACTTTATTATTCTGCAGGGACAGCCCCAGGGCCCAGGGCTCTGCTACTCTTTGTGGATTTCTTTGTGGGCGTCCACGCCAGCCTTTATCACGAGTATGAGGAACTCCTCGAAGTTAATTGCACCATCACTATTGATATCCAACTCTTTGAACCAGGTATCGGCATCCTTTTTCTGTTAAGATGAAGGAGAAAGAAGCCAGAGTGTAAAAGACCTCGGCAAGAGCCAAGGCATGGCTGTCTACACAGGGTAACGTGGGAGACCAGGGACCCAGGGCTTCATCAGCCAAGCAGAGAATGCCAACCGCACCCAGCCCCTCCTCACCTTCATGTACTGAGGACACTCTGTCTCTAACAATTTCTTCAAGTCATCCCTATAGAGGGCATGGTAATTCCCCTTCTCCAGGGAGTACTTGTGGTAAACGTCAATGAGGGAGTTCATGGCACTCTCCAGTTCCGTCAGCATGGTGCCCAAGGATCTGCCCCACCTGGAACATAGAGCACATGGGAATCCCAGCATAAGGATGGTGCCTCTGCCCCCAGCAGAGTGAAGACTGAAAGGATGCTCATTACCCAAAATAACGGCTTTGTCCTGGCCTGCACCATTCAAAGAACTAAACCCAGTGCGTGGCTGTGGCTATGATGGGAAGGGGTGTGGGAGGGAGAGGGTCCACACACACACAGGGCCTGCCAACTCTCCCTGTGCCCTCAGCCAACTGTGCCCTCGCTGACTTCCTCCAGGAGCTCTGGATTTTGCTCCAGACCTCCCTGAGCTTTCTCTCCCCTCTCTGCTCCACCTCCGGCCCTCCCAGTGGGAGCCCATCCCCAAAGCATGGGACAGGCTGAGGCAGTCTTACTTACCAGGTCTCCCTGAAACAGAGTTGACAGAAGACATGCAGGGCTCAGTGTCGGCTCCCTTTTATAGCAAGCCAGGTTTTGGCCAGCTGCCAGGGCCATGGGCCATGCAGAGATAGCTCCTCCCTTCCGGAGTTGCCACAGCTTCTGGTTTCCCAACCAGGTGAATGGGGCAATCCCTGCACAGAATGAAAATTTTTGATGGGAGCTTGGGGGCGTAGGAAAAGTGGAAGGAGAAAGGCATTTGCCGGGCATTAGGTTTCCTGCCCAGCAGGAGAAACCAGGAGGTGGCCACCATGAAGACTGCTTTGGTGAGTCACTGGCATCATCTGGCTTGGCTAACCAGGATGCCCGCTCTTGAGTCCTCCTCACTGTTGCTGCTGCTAATCCCATGAACTGAAGCCTGTCTGTGCATCTCTGAAGTGGAGCTGGAGTTGAAAGCATCATTTTGAGTGTTTGTGTAAAGAAGCCCATTTCTGCATGGCTTTCATCAGATTCTTGGAAGGGTCCAAAGACCCCTCAAAGGCTAAGAAGACTTGTCTTAGCTGCTGGATTTTAGTAGAGAAAGCAGGACTATTTCTACGATTGCTGTTGTTTGTGCGTGGTTGGACTCTGTGGGACGTGTGCTGCTGTATCAGGCCCTCTCCGCCCACACCCTTTCCCAGCTCTCTTGCTCTGGAAGCTAGGGGTGCACTGTGCCCCGGGACACGGAGGCTGGCTTGGGGTCCCCGTGCATGCAGGAGGCACTGAGTTGCTGCATAAACATGGCAGGGACCCTTAAGCCGTCCCTGGGGTGATCGTATGCTTCTGACCCCAGAAGCCTGGGCTGGAGAGGAACCCAGCTCTGTGGGGGTCAGCTGGGGGAGAAGGGGTCCTTTGGAGAAGTCAGAAGTGCTCTGTGCCCAAGGGAAGAAGAGGAGGTGGCCAATTCCCCCAGGATTTCAGGAGAAACAAGTACCCCCTCGCCCAACAAGATGCCACTCAGATTAACTGGCTTCCAGTGCTCAAGATTTGTGGTGCATCTCTCGTAACAAAGCACAGAGAGCCTCAGAACATGCCTATCAGGAAGGCAGTGCACAGAACCCACCCAGTCTGCAGACAGGGAAGCTGACGCCCAGGAAGGTGAAGCAGTTCACCCAGAGTTTCCCAGTGCACAAGTGTCAGGGCCCAGAGCGTCATGAGCCAGAACATGACCTGACAAGAACATGACTCTGCTGAGAAAACTCTCCTCTCTACTTCCTTCCTGCATTCAACGGGTATTTACCCTCTGCCTCTCCAGGACATAGGCCATCATCGCCTCCTGGGGGAAGCAGATGGGATTAGCTTCCCTCTCCTGCATGTTTCCATAGCCCTTTGGGCTTCATTATATCATTAACTTTATAGCTGTGTGCCTTTGGGCCAGTTACCCTCTCTGTGCCTTAGTTACCTCAATTATCAAAAAGAGATTAAAACAGTCTACCTGCAACCCACAGAATGGGAGAAGATATTTGCAAATCAGACATCTGATAAGGGGTTAGTATCCAGAATATATAAAGAACTCCTATAACTCAACCACAAAATTACCCCAATTGAAAAATGGGCAAAGGACTCAGACATTTCTCCAAAGAGGATACACAAATAAGCACATGAAAAGATGCTCCACATCACTAATCATTTAGGAAGTCAAATCAAAACCACAATGAGATATCACCTCAGACTCAGGAGATTGGCTACTATCAACAAAAACAGAATAACAAGTGTTGGTGGGGATGTGCAGAAATTGGGACCCTTGTACACTGTTGGTGGGAATGCAAAATGGTGCAGCTGCTGTGGAAAACAGTGTGGTGACTCCTCAAACAGTCAGTAACTGAATTACTATATGATCCAGTAATTCCACTTCTGGGTCTATATCCAAAATAATTGAAAGCAGGGTCTCAAATAGATATTTGTACATCCATGTTCACAGCAGCATTATTCATAGTAGCTGAAATGTAAAAACAACCCAAGTGTCCGTCCAAGTATGAATGAATAAATAAAAGGGGGTATATTCACATAATGGAATATTATCAGCCTTTAAAATGGAAAGAGGGGTGCCTGGGTGGCTCAGTCATTAAGCGTCTGCCTTCAGCTCGGGTAATGGTCCCAGGGTCCTGGAATCGAGCCCCACATTGGGCTCCCTGCTTGGTGGGAAGCCAGCTTCTCCCTCTCCCATTCCCCCAGCTTGTGTTCCTGCTCTCGCTATCTCTCTCTCTCTCTGTCAAATAAATAAATAAAATCTTTAAAAAAATTTTTTTTAAATAAAAAGGAAGGAAACTCTGACACCTGCTACAACACAGATGAACCTTGAGGACATCATGTTATATGAAATAGCCCAGTCACAAAAAGACAAATATTATTTGATTCTATTTACATGGGGTCCCTAAGGTAGTCAAATTCGTAGAGACAGAAAGGAGAATGGTGGGTGTCAGGGTCTGGGGGAGGGATAATGGAGAGTTAGTGTTTATTGGGTTAGGGTTTCAGTTACAAGATGAAAAGAGTTCTGGAGATTAGTTGCACAACAATGTGAATGTACTTAACACAACTGAACACTTAGTAAATTTTATGTTATATGTATTTTGCCACAATTAAAAATTTAAAACTTTTTGAGTGCTTCCACCCAAAAAGATAAATAGAATCTACCTTGTATGTTATGGTAAGGATTAATAATAGATGAAAAATATTTATGATTTGTGACCTTTTCTTAATATGCATTATACTTTAATAAAAAGTTTACACAAGGACTACGTGAAGTACTTAGGGCAGTGCAGAGTGAGTGAGCGAGTGAGCGCTGGGTGAGCGTGCACCCTGACAACTGGCCTGCCCGTGCCTGCCCGTCCAGCCGGACTGAGCCCTCGAGCACCCAGACTGGACCTTCCATCTCTGCCTCCCCGGGACCCGGCACAGTGCCTGGTAGACACAGTAACAGCAACAACAATCAGTAATAGGAACAAGTAATAACAAAATAACATTGACTGGGCTTCCGCCATGTGCCAGGAACTGGTGCAAGTGCTGGACCTACGTCAATCTTACTTAATACTCACTGCAGCCTATGAGGTAGGTACAATTATCATCCCCATTTTACAGATGAGGAACTGAGGCCCACAGAGAGACACAGCAAAGTGGCTTTTCTGAGACTATCCTTAGGATTAGTTCATGAGCCTGGGATGGGGCTCATGCTGACCTGTCTCAATGGGGGTGAGGATGAGGTTGATGCAGATGATGTCATCCCAGACCCCTGACCCTTCAAGAGATGCCTCCCTTGGGACGCCTGAGTCACTTAGTCGGTTAAGCGTCTGCCTTTGGCTCAGGTCATGATCCCAGGGTCCTGGGGTGGAGTCCCACATCAGGCTCCTTGCTCAGCGGGGAGCCTGCTTCTCCTTCTGCCTGCAGCTCCCCCTGATTGTTCTCTCTCTCTCTGACAAATAAATAAATAAAATCTTTTAAAAAGAGAGAGAGAGAGAGAAAGAGATGCCTCCCTTGAAGTCAGTACCCTGAGAACAGTCCCAGTGGAGGCAACTTTCTTTATCCAGAAATTAAGAAAACCAGGCCCCAGGTCCAGTGGGAAAGACCCAAGGTAGACATAAGCCATGAGCTCCTCCCAGCATCATGTGCTTATCAGTGGAACTTGCTGATCAGGGAGACCCTGAAAGTTGCCCCAGAGACGCTCCCCATGGACCAACAGCCTGGGGCTTCAGGGAGAGCAGGAGCCAGGCTGAGTGACCTAGCAGAAGAAGGTGTCAAGAATTGGGTAAACACATCAGGAGAAAAGGCAGAGCCTGTAATCAGACCAACGGACACAGCGCAACCCAGGGGAAGAGGAACCTGTTCCTACTTACAGGAAAGAGTTTAGTCCTGGGTATGTGTCCCAATAGCCCAACCAAGCCTGTGCCCAAGGCTGAGGAAATGAAGACACAGCAGCAGAGTCGGTGTAGAAACCCCTGCCCCCACCCCGGGAAAGGGCAGGAGATCTAGGCTGAACCGTCCCCTTAGCACTCAAAGGTCTGTAGAACCCAGCAGTCAGGTAAGAAAAGCAGGAAGAATCTTCCCCTGGGCCTGGCGGAAGTAAGTAGCCTGCCTTACCTGCCCATCCACGCCTCTGGTCGTGACTAAGAGGCCCACAGGAGGCAGCACAGACTCGGGAATCGGATTCCTATATACGGGGCGCAATCCACAGGTGCAGCAGGACATGCACCTCCGAAGGGCAGTGCAGACCCCAGGGAGCATGCAGGAAGGTCCAGAGGGAGGCAGCTGGGGCCCAGCTGAGTCCTGAGCGTCAGCACTGGTAGATTGGCAAATGTGCAAGGGGTGCCAGTGGGAGGCCAGGCCCAGGGAGCACTGGGGGCAACACCGAGCTACAGAGCTTGACTGGTCAGAAACAAAGGCACCGCCCCTCCTGTGGCACACAGATCTAGCTGGGGGAGAGAACAAAACCAAGTCCCGTAAATGACACCCCCACCAGTCATCGGCATAGGGACAATGATGATTGCCCACAGTTCTTGGAAAACTCCTCATTGCTATCACAATACGCTCAGGACATGGATCCCCAGACCATCCTCTGAGAAGAAACCCACCAAGATAGACCCTACCAGGGTCTAAAGGCAGAGAAGACTGACCCAGAGAGATTCTGCATCAGATTCCTGGGCTCCCAGGGAGAGAGAGAGAAATAAACACAGAGATGGGCAAGGGCAGGTCCCTGCTGGGAGGGGTCAGAGACCACAGGAGGACTTGGATGGTGAGTCACAATAGCTCCAAGTGGAGTAATACCCACATCAGCCTTTATTAGTAAAACCCAGACCCAACCCTTCTCTCCTCCAGGAAGCCTTCCCTGATTGACAGTAGCCTAGGTTCCACTCATCCCTCTTCACCATACAGGCTGCAGTGTTGCCCTTTGCCCTAGTCCCTGTCTCTGACTCAGCATGTGCAAAATCCACCTCACAATCTTTGTTCTCAGACCGGCCCTGATGCCAGCCACCCTATGCCAATTACCCACATCATCCTCCCGGTCCTGCCCTGACACCTTCTCAGGCCCAAGCCACTTCTCCTTTGTACACTTTGTACGCTGATTCCTTGGCTCTCCCCCAGAGCAAGGAGACCCTCAAAGTGGGTCCTTGTCCAGTATGCATTTGCCCTCCTGCCTCTTGTCCCCTGTCCCATCATGTATGTGCAGAGCATGAGTGCTCAGAGCATCACCGGTCTTCCGTGTCAGAGAGCCAGTTCCCCGAGAGAAGAGACTCCCCCCTCAGACTGGGGCTCCTGGACGCCGGGGGCTGTGTCTCCCCCCTCAGACTGGGGCTCCTGGACGCCGGGGGCTGTGTCTCCCCCCTCAGACAGGGGCTGGAATGGATGATCCCCAAGGGAGCAGCAAACCTCCTCTGTGGACCCACAGCAGATACCCAGAAGCACGAACAAGGAATTCCCAGCACATTTGTGGGATTGCTTTATTCTCTTCCCTCTCAGCTGTGCCTTGCACACGCATGTGCAAAGGTGCGTGCACATGCTGGCTAGGCCGACAAGCGGGGCAGAGCCCTGCGCCCAGGCGGGCACCTGCAGCCGGAGGCTGCCCGCGCATCTCCATCTGGTGCAGGCTGTGCCGGCTGGGTAGTCCCTCAGCAGCCGGCCCCGGATGAGCAGGAACTCGTGGAAGCAGATCTGGTTGTCCCGGTTCTTGTCTGCAGCCCTGAACAGCTCCGAGATGTAGCAGGGCTCCTTCCGACCCTGAGGAGGGGCAGGGGGTCAATCGCCTGCCCAGGCCCCCAACCCCACAGCCCCACAGCCAATGGCCGTGCCTCCACCACCTTGCAGGACACAGCCGCTCCCTCGGGCAGAGGCCAGGACACCGTACGGGACAGAATCAGGCTCCGAGGGGGAGATGGGGCAGGCGCCTCTGCCAGCCAGACCTGGGGCTGTTTGGGCGGACTGTGCAGCCTGGGCACCACTGGCCCGCTGCTCGGCCAGTTGCTGAGCAGTGCTGAGTGGCCTGGTGCCTCCGGACGCATCTGTCCACCATTGGTGGCTCCTTAAGCCTGTCTTCCCAGCCGCCCTGGGAGCTGCCCAGCAGCAACAGCCCGGCCCAGCGGCTTCGGGATGGAAGGCTGTGCCCCTTCCTTCACACGGCGAGCTCCCCAGGGCACAGCCCACCTGCCCCCAATGTCTGCATGGGATCAGGTGTCTGCATGCCATGGCATCTGCCCAGGAATTGTTTATGACACCAAGCCTGTGTCACCTGCAGAAAGTGCAGAATGAGGGAAAAGACAAAGTCATGGGCCTGGGCTGTCCAGTACGTCCCAGATCAGGTGGCCTGGAGGGCTGAAGACCGAGGATGCTATAGGGGAGGAACAAAAGCACTTGAGGAGGAAGGGACAGCCAGAAGGCAGGCAAGGGTCAGCATGCAGCCCAGGCAGGAGAAAGCGCAGGTGGGGTCATGGCAGGAGCCCCAGACAGGGCCTCAGAGCTGGTTTCGGCAGCATCTGGCTGGTGGGTGTGGGGACCCAGAGCGGAGTCCTCGGAAAGCCTCCAGGGAAGGAAGTTGCTGCATCCGTCAGCAGCTGGGGGCCTGGAGGGTGGCCCCCGTCCCCGTGGGCAGGTTTGCACCATCTGTTTCCCCACACCGCCCACCACCATCTAATTCACCTAATCTTATCTCCTCCGCAAAAACTGGTTGATCTGAGACCCTGGGGCTTCCTGCGTGGGCAGGCTCTCTCTGGCTCACCTCAGCTCAGCCCCCCTGACCCAGGCTGCTATCTGTCTGTCCCTGAGGGCCCTGTTCCCCAGGCAGGGCTGCGAGCCCCAAGTGGCATGGTCTGGCCGTCCTTGCCCAGCCCCACGGTATAGGTAGTTGGCCCCGGAAAGAAAGTCACCCCAGTCCCCTCTGTGACCCTCACAATGACACTCCACTAAACTGAGGACAAGACTCTCCTCTGATGTTTCCCAAAGATAAGTAAGGGAACATACAAAGTGAAGGAGGCGGTGCTCCTTCTGGAAGGCGGGGGCCTCCAGTCAGGGCAAGGGCCTGAAATATTCTGGAGATGACAGTGCAGAGACCCCTCAGGCATGGCACTGAGGGCAGAGGGCAGCACCCCAGACATTCCTGCCAGCCTCGCAGTCCCCAAGGCGCCTGGGAATTATAGGGCTTGATAATGGAGAAGATGCGCAGGCCTGAGAGGGTTTCTGAGCTCCCAGGCCAGTCCAAGAGCCTCTGTTAGCCCTTCAGACAGCAACTAGAAGGGGACACTACCTTTCCTACCACCACCATCGCCCCCGCCCCCCGGCTTCTGCCCAAACTGTCCTCACCCAGGCACAGTGACACCGAGGTTTGTACTAGTCCCTGGGAGAAGGGGCCTGGGGCTAAAAGGGCAGGTTTGGGGCAGGATCGCTGACTGAATGGGGCTGCGGGCAGAGGGAAGACTTAGGACCTATTCTCTCAGGAAACAGGATGAGCAGAGGAATAAACAGGTTGGAGTCAAGACTAAGTCTCCAGATTAGCTACGTTTGGGCTGCAGTGGGGCCCAGCAGGGAGTTTCAGGAGAAGGAAGAAGGAGAAATAAAGCTGGGCCAGATCCACCCTCCCTCTGCCCCACACCCTGCCCTCCCAACTCCCTCACCCTCCTCACCTAAGTAGGAATTCTCTTGGGAGATAGCTCCCCATACCTACACCCTCACCACTTGCTTCCAACCCCACAACCCACCCTATACTTCATCCCCACCTGACCCCAGACCCCACACACCAGGCTCTCCATGAAGCAGGTACATTATCCATAAGCAGAGCCTTCAACTCCTCCAGGGACAGGGTCTCCACATCCCCCTCCCGGGCCGCGTACTCATGGTAGCAGTAGATGATTTGGAAGAGGGATTCCTCCACTGGCGTGTGTGTCATGGCGGCTGGGCCCTGGCCAGGACAGGAAGCAACTCTGGAGATGTATCACTGGAGTACCTGGGGACAGTGGTGAAGCTGAGGGGAGAGCAGCACCTTGGCTAGGCCTGCCCACAGCAGATGGGTGCTTCCTCCGAGAATCTTCTGCCGTCTCGTTCTGCCCACCTTCCTGCACCTTGTCTCAGGTCCCCTCCCTGCATTCCCTCTGACCCCTTGCAAACATGGCTCAGAGTCCCTGCCCTGCAAGAAGCTTTGCTGTGAGCCCTCAGACAGGGCTCTGTCCCTTCCCTGAGACCATGGGCTTCCTGAGGACAGGAGCTGTGCTCTCTGCCCCTAGACCCTACTCCCAACTTAAGAGTCACCAGAAACCAAGAATGAAAAGAATCCAGACTCCTTGGTGCAAGACGGCGCTTTCCAGTGGAAATATGTTTAAACCCTTGAGAAGTCAAGATCCCTACTACTAGACTACTTCATACCACAAATGAAATATTAAAATAATTGCACCACCCAGAAACCCCAGCCCTGCTCAAGTGTTGTTATTTTCCTTCCTCAGCTGAATGTACAGACAACACCAGGCTGCCCAGCTTTGTTCTGACCACTGCCTTGCTGCATGACCCTCGAAAGCAGTGTACTTGCCATTCACAGAGTCCTTTCAGCCCTGAGCTGCGTTGGCCGGCACTGGGGTAAGCAGTGGTACCTCCAGGCTCCTGTGGTAACCCCACGGCACCAAGCCTGGTGCTGTGCACACAGACGAAGTACTGATGCTCCCACCTCCTCCTGCCCACACCCTGCAGAGATGAGATCCCTGTCTTCGGGAGGCAGGGTTACCCTGTCAGCTCAGCAGTCCCCTCCAGATTCTGTGCAGGTAAGGATCATAGCATCTGCTGGTTCTGACCCTTAGGGAGCCAGCCAAGCACTGGCTTCATAGTGACCTTATGAGGTAGGCGTCATTACTCCCATTTTCCTGAGGAAGAAATGAAATCCAGAAGGGTTAAGTAAATTTCCTAAAATCACACAACTGATCCACCTGGAGCTAGATTCAAACAATTGGGGGACCACAGGTACCATATTGGGACATCCATGCACCGCACACATTCTCCAAAACAGGTAAGCTGCCCATCTTTGCTTTCTCGGACCTGCACAGACTCAGCACTGTCCACCCACCTCAGCCCATCTCAGCCCCTCCCCTGGGAGAGGCCGCACCACTCAGAAGAAGTGCTGATCTGTGCTGTTGGGACAAGGTTGCTCCGAATCCACAGTGCTGGCCTGTGGTTTGTCCTACAGATTCCCCAGCGCGCAGGCAGGAGGCCTTGGTGCAAGCAGGGGCCCAGCCACCAGGTCCTACATCCTGCCCATCCTTGGTGCTTCTTTTTTTTTTTTTTTTTAATTTTATTTATTTGCGAGAGAGAGAATGAGAGACAGAGAGCACGAGAGGGAGGAGGGTCAGAGGGAGAAGCAGACTCCCCGCCGAGCAGGCAGCCCGATGCGGGACTCGATCCCGGGACTCCAGGATCATGACCTGAGCCGAAGGCAGTCGCTTAACCGACTGAGCCACCCAGGCGCCCTCATCCTTGGTGCTTCTAATTATGGCAGCCAGTGTCGTGACTCTTCACAGGTTCTCCAGCAGCACGACCGAGGCTTAATTGCATTCCTGAGATGATATCACATGACACTTACTTCCTACAATTAACTCAACCGGTTTCAGGGACCCACCTTCCCTCGGAGCCTGATCTGAAGCATCTCAGAACCACAGGAGGTCACACTGTCCGTCTCTCTACCTCAGAGTTCATCCTCCCAGCTCCAGGGCCTGGGTGGGGTCAGACACACAAAGTGAATACATCATCCTCCAATGTCCTCCCTCAATGACTGAGTCCCCGGACTCTACAGTCACGAAGCACATTTATTCATCCAACAAATATTTCTGGAGTCCCCACACTGGGCCAGGACCTCGTTAGGGAATGTGAGTACAACATGGGGCCAGCTCACAGGGTGGGGATGAGTGGAGGGGACAGCATCACGCGCTGGCATAACCCACTGTGAACACTCCTAGCTTGGTGGCATGAACAAGGTACACGGGTGCCCAGGAAGGAACATTTTCTCCCTGGAGAAGAGTTGAAGATTTCCTTAGGGGGATGATATTTGAGTTGGGGCTTGAAGAAAAGGTTTAATTGCAGGGAGAAGCATGGAGAAGGCTGGAGAGGCAGGACAGAGACAGAGCATGAAGGAGCCTGTGTGCCAAGCCAGGTTTGCACTTTATCCTGTGAGCAGGAAGAAGCTGATAGAGGATTTTTAATGGACTGGGTGAAGGCTGGGAGGTGAGGAAGAAGTGGTAGGAACAGCTTTGTTGTAAGAAAATAACCGACAGCAATATGGAAGAGACCCTACCCTAAGGGCGCCCCTTCTCTCAGCCCATCTCAGCCCCTCCCGTGGGAGAGGCCACACCAGCTAGTGAGTACGTCTCCCAGACGGGGGCGCCAAAGGACAGGTAATTGAATCCCTGAAGGCCTGAGAGCGGTTAGGGAAAGACCTTAAGCCAAAATCTTTTTCAGTTTGCGGGGTGAGCCTTCGTCTACCCAACATAATGATTTCTCCAGCAAATAAGTGGCTCACGAATACACATTTATGTTTCCAAAATAAAAACAGGGCTCAAATTTCTGAAATGTAAAACAATTTGGCAATGCCAACCTACAGAGTTGGCAGAGTCACAGAGATTTTTTTTTTAAAGATTTTATTTATTTATTTGACAGAGAGATAGAGAGAGAGCACGAGTAGGCAGAGTGGCAGGCAGAGGCAGAGGGAGAAGCGGGGATCAATCCCAGGACCCTGGGATCATGACCTTAGCCAAAGGCAGACGCTTAACGACTGAGCAAGCCAGGTGCCCCAGTCAGAGATTTTTATTGAATACCTTTAATTTAGCCATCACTGTCCTGGGAATTTATCCCAAGAAAGAAATTAAACAGATATTAAAAAGCAATAGGTAGTAAAATGTTCGCCACTGCATTTTCTGTAGCCAAAAAAACAAAAATAAAAATAAAAACCTTGAAACTACTTAATTAACAAATTTGGACCATCACTGGCTAATGATCATCACTCAAAAGGAACTCCATTTTTAACCCATAGCTTGTTTGGGGGGAGGAGGTCGTATTGTACCCCTCTTCACCCTGACTTTTGTTCAACCTGGACAAAACGACTCCCTACACCATCCCAATGCACAGTGATGACCTCCTTCCACAACTCTGCTATAACCACTCTTTTCACTTAATGCTAGACTGTGGGCATCTTCCCACCCACTTAATCAAGGCTAGCCTGATTTTTAATGAATGCCTAGTGATTATTTGTTTGCATGTATCAAAATATGTTTGACTAATCCATTATTGGTAGACATTTAAATTACTTTAGATTTATACATTTCAACCAACTCTTCCCTTAATATTGATATTTCTTAAGAATTTCGCCATGTGGGGCGCCTGGGTGGCTCAGTGGTTGAGCGTCTGCCTTCGGCTCAGGTCATGATCCAAGCTCCTGGGATCCAGCCCCGCATCGGGCTCCCTGCTCGGTGGGAAGCCTGCTTCTCCCTCTCCCACTCCCCCTGCTTGTGTTCCTGCTCTCGCTGTGTCTCTCTCTGTCAAATAAATAAATAAAATCTTTAAAAAAAAGAAAAAAGATCTTTGCCATGTGTGTTAGGTGCTGGAGAGAAGGGGGACAGAAGCAGATTTACACCTCCTTCCCTGGCCAGAGCTGCCCCTGGTGTGCACTGAATCCCAACCCCAGACCAGAGCTGCCACCCACCTCCCAAATGCAAGCCCTGAAACCCCAGATCCAGAGCTGCCCCCCACACAACCACGTCTAGACGTAGGTATCACCGCTGCACCAAGTATGGCCGTATGCAGAGCCCTGAGAGGTCCTCTTAACCATGACTTCCTTCTGTGGGGGGAGAACAGGAGAACCCCAACAGCTTTCCCCACCCTAATATAAAAGTCAGTAGATACCTTTACAGTGTTACTTTAATCTGTGTATGTCCATATATTTATCTTTACCTGTGAGATTTATGCTTTCCTGTGCTTTCACATTGCTGTTTAGTGAGTTTTCATTTCAATTTTAAGAACTGTCTTAAGCATTTCTTATAATTCTAGTGATGAGTTCCCTGTTTTGTCTGGAAAACAAAAGAGAAAAACCCAGGACCTATGGCTTCATGGGTGAGTTCTAACAACATTCAAAGAAGAATTAATTAATGCCAATGCTTCTTAAACTCTTCAAAAAAATAGAAGAAGGAACACTTCCAAACTCATTTAATAAGGTTAACATCACCAGATACCAAAACTAGGCAAAGGCACTACAAGAAATAACTACAGGCCAATATCCCTGATGAACATACATGCAAAAATACTTAATAAAATCCTAGCAAAATGAATTCAGCTGCACATTAAAAGGATCATGCACCATGACTAATTGGGATTTATCTCAGGGATTCAAGGATAGTTCAACATATGCAAATTGAACTTATAACATGTTAATATAATGAAATAAAAAAGACATAATTATCTGAATAGATGCGGAAAAGGCAGTTGACAAAGTTCAACACCCCCTCACAATTAAAACTCAACAAAATAGGTACAGAAGGACCTTAACACCATATATGAAAAATTTATAGGTAACTTCATAATCAATGGGGGAAGTAAACTGAAAGCTTTCCTTCCAGGATCTAGCACATGGCAAAGAAGCCTGCTCTTGCCACTTCTTTTAAACTTGATACTGAAAGTCCTAGTAGAGAAATTAAGTAAGAAAAAGAAACAAAATGCATCCATATAGGAGAAGAAGAAATAAAATTATCTCTATTTGCAGATGACATGATCATACATAGAAAACTCTAAAGGCTAAACAACAATAAACCTGTTATAGATAATAAATAAGTCAGTAAGTTTGCAGGATACAAAATAAGCATACAAAATCTATGAATTTTACACAAACAACAAACTATCCAAAAGAGAAATTTTAAAAAACCAATCTCATTCACAATAGCAAGAAAAAGAACAAAATGCATAGGAAATAACTTAAAAGAGTCAAAAGACCTTCACACTGAAAATTATGAAAATATTGATGAAGAGAATTTAAAAAGACACAGATAAATGGAAAAACATCCAATGTCCATAGATTGAAAGAATTAATATTGCTAAAGTGTCCATACTACCCAAAGTTATCTACAGATTCAATGCAGTCCCTATCAAAATCCCAATGGCATTTCTTATGGAAATAGAAAACGATCCTAAAATTCATATGGAACCACAAAGACCCTGAATAGCCAAAGCAATCTTGGGCAAAAAGAACAAAGTTAGGAGTATCACACTTGCTGATTTCACAATTCATTACAAAACTATGGTAATCAAAACAGTATGGTATTGGCATAAAAACAGACATGACCAATGGAACAGAATAGAGAACCCAGAAATAAGTTCACACGTAGGTCAACTGATCTTTGACAAGAGTGCTGAAATGAGGAAGAGGTAGTTTCTTCAGTAAATGGTGTTGGGAAAACTGGATGCAGAAGAATGAAGCTGGACCCTGATCTCACATCATACACAAAAATCAACTCAAAATGGAGTAAAGACTTGAATATAAGACCTGAAACCATAAATCTACTAGAGAAGAACATAGGAAAAAAGCTTCTTGACATTGGTCTGGGCAATAATGTTTTTTGGATGTGGAGACCAAAATCACAGCCAACAAAAGCAAAAATAGACAAATGGGATTACATTAAATTAGAAGCTCTGCACAAAAAAGGAAACAATCCACAAAGTGACAAGGCAACCAACAGAATGTGAGAAAATATTTGCAAACCATGTATTTGATATCCAAAATATATAAGGAAGTCATACAACTCAATAACAAAAAATATTTTTTAAATCTAATTTTGTTTATTTTTTTTAATCTAACAAAAAATATTTTTAATGGGCAAAAAATTTGAACAGACATTTCTCAAAAGAAGACATACAATGGGACCCCTGGGTGGCTCAGTCGGTTAAGCATCTCCCTTCAGCTTGGGTCATGATCCCAGGGTTGGGATGTCAGGCTCCCTGCTCAGCCAGCAGTCTGCTTCTCCCTCTGCCTCCACCCCTCCCCCCACTCATGCGCATGCTCTCGCTCGCTCGCTCTCGCTCTCTCTCAAATAAATAAATGAATAAAATCTTTAAAGAAGAATAGGGGTGCCTAGGTGTCTCAGTCGTTAAGCGTCTGCCTTCGGCTCAGGTCATGATCCCAGGGTCCTGAGATCGAGCCCGGCATCGGGCTCCCTGCTCGGTGGGAGGCCTGCTTCTCCCTCTCCCACTCCCCCTGCTTGTGTTCCCTCTCACGTTGTCTCTCCCTCTGTCAAATAAATAGATAAAATCTTTAAAAATAATAATAATAATGAAGAAGAAGAAGAGGAAGGAGAAGGAGACATACAAATAGCCAACAAGTATATGAAAATGTGTTCAACTTCACTTACCACCAGGGAAATATAAATCAAAACCACAAGGATATATCATCTCATACCTGTTAGAGTGGCTATATTCAGAAAGACAATAAGTAACAAATGTTGGCAAGGATATGGAGAAAAGTGAATACTTGTATACTGTTGGTGGGAATGTAAACTGGTAAAGCATTATGGAAAATAGTATGGAAGTTCCTCAAAAAATTAAAAATAGAACTACCTGATGATCCCGCAATCCCACTTCTGGATATATACCCAAAAGAAATGAAATCAGGATCTCAAACAATAATCACCCCTATGTTCATTTCAACATTATTTAATAGTAGCCAAGAGATGGAAACAACCTAAACGCCCATTGAAGAATGAATGGATAAAGAAAATGTGGCATGTATATACAATGGAATATTACTACCCAAAAAAGAAGGAAATCCTGCCATTTTCAACATGGGTGAACCTAGAAGATATTATGCTAAGTGAAATAAGGCAGACACAGAAAGAAAAATACTGTATGATCTCACTATATGTGGAATCTAAAGAAGTTAAAAATAGTAGAAAAGCGGTTACCAGGGGCTGGAGGGAGGGGAAAAGAGGGAAATGTTGGTCAAGGGATACAAAGTTTCAGCTATGCAAAATGAATAAATTCTGAAGATCTAATGTAAAATAATGTGATTATAGTTAATACTTTATTGTATACTTGAAATTTGTTAAGGGATAAGTGTTCTCACCACCTAAAAAATGTAATTATATAGGGTGACTAATATGTTAGTTAGCTTGATTGTAGTCATTATTTCACAATGTATTATGTATATCAAATCATCAAACTGTACACCTTAAATATATACAGTTATTAACTGTCAAATATTTCTCAACTTAAAAGAAGAACAACACCCTATCTTCTAGAAGATTATAGTCTGGAGGTGGAAGCAGACACCTAGACAAAACTCTAGGTCATCTGCTTAGAGAAGAACCCAGGCTTAGTGCCAAACAGACATCCCCACAGTCGCCAGGGCTCAGTCCTAGCCTTCACCGCTGTGCAGTTGTGAAGACCAGTCCTTGAAAGCAACACCTGGCAGTGGCCACAAGCCACTACGGCAAAGGGCTCGCTCTCTAGTTAGCTTGAGAAAGACTCACTCAAAATTGGCCCTGAAGCCCAAGACCTCAAGAGAATATTAGGTTGGGGTGGTAGGGTATGGATTTCAGACAAAAAGTAAAGAAATATGGCCACTTTGACACCAAAGATAATGAATCAGGTTATAATGGTTAAATACTGAGGCTCCATTTGGGATTTTTACCAGTTCTCCTCAGTGTTTATCTACTTTCTATTTTATAGACCCATTTTATCTTTATACTTAGAACCAACCGATATTGTAGTCAATGACCTCACTGGTATCTGGAACTACCAGTGATGGTCTATGCTTGAGAGGGGTTACTAGATGCTTCAGAATCCTTAGGGAGGATGTTTGAGATGACAGGGAAAGAGTGACATTATTGCATTTTCTGAGTAACCTAATTTCCTTGCCATGTAGAAAATTAGAAGAGTATTGGGGTACGGAGAGTGCCTGGGCTGCTTCTGTAGGATTGGGAGGCTTCTAGAAACTGAAAAGATTACTAAATATATAGAAATAACTAAAGGAGCACTTCCTCTGTGTGGAGCACGGACTTCACACCTGCCCATTCATCTCACCTGTGTAAGGATTGCTGATGAAGCGCCCAAGGGACGACTTAAGGAACATGCTCAAGGCAACATAGCTTGATGCAGAGGCACAATTCATACCTAGTCTGGCTCCACGACAGCTGTTTCTTTTCTCTTTTTTTAACAGCTTTATTGAGATATCATTGATATATAAAAATTACATATATTTAAGGTGTACAACTTGAAGTTTTGATACATGTGTACATTGTGAAATGATCACCACAATCAAGCCAATTAACATACCCATCACTTCACATCATTACCATTGTGTGTGTGTTTGTGTTGGGAGGATTTAAGATTTATCCTTTTAGCAGATGACAGGTATACAATACAGTTTTGTTAACTATCATCACCATGTTGTACATTAACCGTGTTATCTTGCCTCTGAATAACAGAGGATCCGGCTGGGGTAGGAGTCCTGCAGTTTGAAAAAATTGCTGATACAAGGGCATACTCAGGTGGGAGTCAGCCTGATATGTTCAAGAGACGGAAGGAAGACAGCCAGAATAATGTAAATTAAGGGCACAGAGCAAGAGAGGTAGGAGGTGAGGTTACTTCTGTGAGGGAAGCAGAGGCCAGACCAAGAAAGACTGCAAATTTGGAGTTTACTCTAAATGGGATGGGAAGCTAATAAAAGATACACCATGTTCATGGACCAGAAGACTCTGGTATTGCAAAGCTGTCATTTTTCCCAAAAGCTACCCATAGATTCAGTACACTCCCTATCAAAATTGTAGTCACGATTTTTGCAGAAATTGACAAGCTAATTCTAAAAAGTATATGGAACTCAAGAGGCTAAGAATAGCATAGACGATTATGAAGAAGAGTTAGAGGAGTCACAGTAGTAGATGTTAGGGTTTATTACCAGCTACCACAGGGGCTGAGGGGAGGCCGCAGAGAAAGAGCAACACATCCCAGAGCCAGAACTTGCCAATCATTACGCAGCTGGGCATCCCACCACCCACTAAACGAGGTGCTCAAATCTCTGGTCTGCAGGGGATGGCCCAAGTTCTAGTCAGAACAGAACCAGAGTCCTGGGAGACCTCACCTCTGCACTCAGGGGCTAATATCAAGGGTGCAGTGGTGTCCAAGGCTCCCTAATGAACAGGACATAATGTCAGGGACCTGCTCTGCCCAGAGCTCCATATGAAAAGGTCACTGGACTGCACTGGTTTTAACAGAAAGCAAACAGGCAGCAGCACCCTCCTCTCACTCCAATCCCTGGATACAAAATTTCAAGATGGAAGAGAGAGAGAGAAGAATGACTGGTTGGAGAACAGAGGCTCTGGCAGCAGATGATATCTGGATTCCCTCAGTAGATGAGCTGAAAGCAAAGGGGCTTTGGCACAGGATGTTATTATCAGCCTGAGCAAAAGCACTTGAAGGACAGGATAGCTGGCCTTCGGTTTGGGAACTTAAATCAAAACACAGAATAAAAAAGGCAACCTATGGAATAGAAGATATTTGCAAATGACATATCTGATAAAGGGTTATTATCCAAAATATATAAAGAACTTACACTACTCAATACCCAAAAAACAATCCAATTTAAAAATAGGCAGAAGAAATAAACAGACATTTCTCTAAAGAAGACATGCAGATGGCCAACAGACACATGAAAACATGCTCAGCATCAATCATCATCAGGGAAATGCAAATCAAAACTAGAATGAGCGATCACCTCACACCTGTCAGAATGACTAAAATCAAAAACACAAGAAATAACAAGTGTTGGCAAGGATGTGGAGAGAAAGGAACCCTCATGCACTGTTGGTGGGGTGCAGTCACTCTGTAAAACAGTATGGAGTTTCCTCAAAAAGTTAAAAATAGAACTACCCTACGATCTAATAATCACACTATTGGGTATTTACCCAAAGAATACGAAGACACTAATTCAAAAGGATATGTGCATCCCGATGTTTATAGCAGCATTATCTACAATAGCCAAATAATGGAAGCAGCCCAAATGTTCATCAACTGACGAAAAGGTAAAGAAGGTGTGGTACATATACGCAATGGAATATTACTCAGCCATCAAAAAGAAGGAGATCTTGCCATTTGCAATGACATGGATGGAGCTAGAGGATATTATGCTAAATGAAATAAGTATGTCAGAGAAAGACAAATACCATATGACTTCACTCATATGTGGAATTTAAGAAACAAAACAAATGGGCAAAGGGGGAAAAAAGAGAGAGAGGGGCAAACCAAGAAACAGACTCTTAACTACAGAGAACACAGTCATGGTTACCAGAGGGGAGGAGGGTGGGGAGATGGGGGGAAATAGGTGAAGGGGACTAAGGGGAACACTTGGCATGATGAGCACATGGTGATGTATGGAAGTGCTGAATCAGTATATTGTACACTTGAAACTAATATAACACTGTATGTTAACTATACTGGAACTAAAATTAAATTAAATTAAATTAAAATCTCAAAAAACAGAATAAAGAAAACACACCAAAAAACAGAACCAATCAGATTTTACTCTATCCCATGCCACACCACACCCATCGACCAGAGTGAATGATTCAGAGGTCTCTGTTCCTTAGAGCTGGGAGATAACAGAAACTATATCATTGGTTTCTGCTCCCAGTGCTTGGCACAAGATCTTAAAACCCTTATAATTTCCTGGGTGATGAGAGCACTAGGAACATCTTTTGTTCTAATATTTGGTCTTTGACCCAGTCCCTGACACGGTGCTCTTGAAACCCTTGTAATTTCCTGGGTGACAGGAGTGCCTTTTGTTCTAATGAGACAAATCTGGGGCGGGCATATGGATGGCTCCCAGCTGGGGGCTGGTCTCCAGTAAGACCAAGTGTTGATTAGAAGCTTGAAACTTTCACTCTCCATCCCCATCCTCCAGACAGGGGAGAGGGGCTGGAAATGGAGTTAATGATCCGTCAAGCCTATGTGAAGAAGCCCCCATAAAATCAAAAAAATATGGGGTACAGGAGCTTCCAGTTTGGTGGACAGTTAGAGGTATTGGGACAGGGGCATGCCTGGACAGAGCATGGAAACACCACGCCCCTTCCCACATACTTCACCCTACACATCTCTTCCATCTGGATAGTCATCTGTATCTTTATCATTCCCTTTAATAAAGGGCAAATGTAAGGGTTTCCCTGAGTTTTGTCAGCTGCTCTAGCAAATTAATCAAATCCAAAGGTGTAAGAGTTCAGGGAAAATTGGAGTAATTTGTAGCCAAGTCAGACAGAAATTGTGAGTAACCCAGGGGCCTACTGCTTGTGATTGGCATCCAAAGTGGAGGTGGGAGCAGTCTGGTGGGACTGAACTTTTAACCTGTGGGATCTGATTCTGCCTCCAAGTCAGTAGTGTCAGAATTGAGTTAAATTATAAGACACCCAGCAGGTGTCATGGAGAACTGCTTGGTGTGGAGTAAGACCCCACACACTTGGTGACCAGAAGTGTCAGAAGTACAGTGTTCTGTGTGAGTGTGGTAGTCATGAGAGAGTAAAGAAGGTGAGCAGAAAAGGAACCCACAGTAGGGAAGAACTGGGGTTTCCAACTCAGGAGGCAGGATTGTGGATTTTACCAATTTAGCTCACCTGAGAAGGAATGTCAGAAGAATCAAAAACTATAGTTTTAGGGGTGCATTTCACTTGGCATTATGATTTCTACTGTGTTATTTCTACTCTTGGGGGTGCATGAAGAGAAGCTACCAGAAGCAGCAGCTGAACCCAAAGAGGTGAGTCTAAAGGGGAAAATTTGGGGGCACCTGGGTGGCTCCGTCAGTTAGGCGTCTGCCTTCGGCTCAGGTCATGATCTCCAGGTCCTGGGATGGAGCCCCACGTCGGGCTCCTTGCTCGGTGGGGAGTTTGCTTCTCCTTCTCCCTTTGCCCCTCCCCCTGCTTGTGCTCTCTCTGTCTCTCTCTCTCTCAAATGAATAAAATCTTTTTTAAAAGATAAAAATAAAAATAAATAAAGAGGAAAATTTTTGTTGCAGACAGAAAAGACACGTTAAGCCAACAGACCTTTCCCTGACCCACAAATCACCATGGATTACTGACTAATAATGATTGTTAACATCTCTACCCATCCTTCCGTTTTATAGAGCAGGCTCACATACATCACCTCACTTAATGCTCATAACGACCCTGGGAAATAAGAACTATTGTCCCTATTTTACATCTAAGGTAACTGGAGCTTAAGGGGTAGGTGAGGGGTGCCTGGGTGGCTCAGTTGGTTGAGTGACTGCCTTCGGCTCAGGTCATGGTCCCGGAGTCCTGGGATCGAGCCCCGCATCGGGCTCCCGGCTCAGCGGGGAGCCTACTTCTCCCTCTGGCCCTCTCCCCTCTCATGCTGTTTCTCTCTCGCTTGCTCTCTAATAAATAAATAAATAAAATCTTTAAAATAAAAAGGGGGGGGTAGGTGATGTGAGCGTATTTGTAACAATGTACAAACCCCTTTATCTGTGGTTTCACTTTCCCTAGTTTTAGTTACCCACTGTCAACCACATTCACATAACTTTTATTACAGCATATTGTCATAATTGCTCTATTTCATTGTTAGTTATTCTTGTTAATGTCTTACTAATTTCTAAATTAGTATAAATTCATGACTAATTTATAGATTAAGCTTCACCATATTATTATAGTGTATCTGTGGTTTCGGGCATCCACTGTGGGTCTTGCGCCATATCCGCCATGAATAAGTGGGGGCTACTCAGTAATAAGTAAATGTCATTGCTATGCCAGAAACTGGTCATCTGACCCCTATCCTGGATGCAGTCTCACACCTGTTGGAGTTGAAGAGTAGGCCCTGCTGGATGCTGGGGGAGGTGGGAAATGCTTAGCAGCCTGACTGTGTTGGTGAGCTGGGGTCCTCAAGCAAACAGGGTCATGGGTCCTGCCCACTCCTGCCCTCCTGCTGGCCATGCCCAGTTAGACTCCTCCTCACACCGGTCCATGGGAAGGGGCTGGGGTGTGGGGGAGAATCCTCCTTCACCATCTTCTCCAAGCCAGATTTGTCCATGACATCTGAATCTCGGGGGTTTATGAAGTAGGCTGAATGGCCCTCAACATCTTCTCACTTCACTGTTTCTCTTCTTGGTTTTCCAATAAAGCTGCAGAAAGGAAGATGATCACCCAGCTTTACCTTCCCATCTGTGAGACTGGGGAACTGGCCCAGGCTGGGATGGTGTGAGGGCAGAGCCACGGAGAGAGGGGCAGTGGGCAGGGCTGAATGGCCCTGAGTGGATTGGGGATTCCTTGGGTCCAGGTAAAGTTCAGGGAAGGGAATAAAGTTTTAAGGAGAGGGTGGGGAAATTCTGGAGATTCCAAGGGCTGGGAGGAGATGTGTGGGCAGAAGTGGGTGAGCTGTGCAGGGTAGTGTGAAGTCATAGACTTTGATGGACCTTGATTTAAGGTACAGGGAAAGACAGCAGTCAGACCTTATGTCTGTTAGTACTGAGAGCAGGGTTAACACTCCCCATCAAAAACGCTGCCAAAAAGAAAGGCACAGAGCCCTATGTCCCTGAGTATGACAGAAGTAAGAGAGCAGAGCCCCGTCAGTGTGGAGCTGCCACAGGCCAACAGTCACCTCCCAAGGGGAAGCCTTCACCCACCACATTCTGTGTGACCTCCCAGGCCTCTGGACTCAGGTCTGCCGTGGGCTCCCAGAAAGGCACCAAAGAGCTCAGTCAATCCTGCATGTTTATAATATTCCCTGGCCCCCAGCCTCAGGCCCCCCATTATTTTGGACACCCTCCAGAGCCCATTGAAGTTGAGGCTAGTTGCTGTCAGGGTCATGGGATGCAAGGGAAGCCAGAGGATAATGAAGCATTTGCTCTTGGGATTTGTAAGCTAGACTGTCCTTTTCCAGACCTAGACAGGGTAAGACCCAGAACAGTGATGAATAGGGGTCGCAGGGCTGGGACAAAGGGAATATTACAAACATGCAGGGATTGGCTGTGAGCCCCCCAGGTGTCTCTCTGAGCATCTTGAAGAGATCAGAGCCCAGAAAGCCAGGGGATGCCACAAACCACAGATTAACTAGGATTAAGGACTGAAAAGATAGAGAAGGCTCTGGAAGTCCTACACTTGGATCTGTCCTCAGTTGCCTATAAAGACATTCTCCCCAGTAGTTCTGTGAATCTCTCTGGATGTCACAGAGCCATCAAAAGTTGGGACAGAAATGACATGAGAGGGCGCCTGGGTGGCTCAGTTGGTTAAGCGACTGCCTTCGGCTCAGGTCATGATCCTGGAGTCCCGGGATCGAGTCCCGCATCGGGCTCCCTGCTCAGCGAGGAACCTGCTTCTCCCTCTGACCTTCCCCCCTCTCATGTACTCTCTCTCATTCTCGCTCTCTCAAATAAATAAATAAATCTTTAAAAAAAAGAAAAAAGAAATGACATGAGAGATGATCTAGTCCAGCCCCTCAGAAGATGCTGAGGCCTGGAGGAAGAAAAGAAATGACTCCCTCCTGACTCCTGGCCTGGGGTACTCCCCTGGGAAGAGCAGAGGGCAAAGCTGGGGCACCGCACCTTTAATCTGGAAGAAGCAAAGCAGCCAATGGGGAACCACCAGACCCTGAGGAAGAGGCAGGGAGGAGGGGACACATAAGAGGTGCGCATGGGGTGAAGAACAGTCCCTTTTATGGTTCTCACATCTAGGCCTGTCCCGTCGACTGCCCATGTGACACTGCTCGGGGTGGGAACTCACACCCAGGGCTCTGCCCGACCCAGGCCCCACTGGGAGCTCTGTGGGGCTGGACTAGCAGATGGTGACAGAGGGAAGGTACAAGGCTGCTGTGCCCCAGGAAATAGAGCATTTGGGGATTTGCAGGTGGAACCAGAGTCTCTGATTACATATCCAGTGAGTCATTTGACTAACTTTCATTAATTGTCAATAGTGTAAGAGTCGCTGCCTATATGCCAGGTGGTATGCTAAAAGCTTTGAATGCATTATCTCATTTAATCCTCAGGAAAAAACCTGTGTGGTAGGTATCCTTATCCCAGTTCACAGATGGGGAGCCAAGGGCTTGGATAAATTTCCCAAGAGTACCCTCCTGATAAATGGCAAAGCCAGGATTCTAACCCAAGTCCGGCTGACTTTGAAGGCTGGCTCCCAGCACTCTGCAGGACACTCAAGTCTGTCCATCACGAAGCTGAGCGAGCGGGGTCACCCCCACGCCTGCCCCCACAGGGGCCCACCATCAAGGCAGATGCTATGCACACAGCTGTGTGGCCAAGAGGGTGACAGCAAAGCAACCAGGGCTGTGACAAGGGCCCAGGGACCTCAGTCCTTGCTGCTCTGTAGACTCCACGGCCCAAGCAGCGGGGTGGGGCTCCCATGGTCTCTGAAGCCGTGGCCCTCACACTCCTGTCAGTCACAGGCTGCGCCACAGGAGACAGCTATGAAGGAAGCACTTGTGCGTTCTGAGGAAAACCACTTTGACTGAAAGCATTTTGCCAGATCCTCCTTAGAGGCCCAGAAAGGCAACTGGTGTATCTCCCTCACTCTATAACTAAAGAAACAGAGTCCAAGAGTCAGGTTGGCTTGGCCAAAGTCACAGAGCTAGGGAGCAGCCGACTCAGGGTCCGGCCCAGGAGTCCCAACTCTCAATGAGCATCCTTATTGCTTGGGCACACAGCCCCACAGGGTTCTGGATCATGACAGGAGAACGAGTCTCCCGGTTGCCAATGGGAACTGCAGAATCACTGGGTTCATTCTACCTGCTCTGTGCTACAAATCATCCCCATGAGTAAGAGGAGCCCGGATTATTCAGTGAGCACCCACCCAAGCACCCTGGAGCTCCTCAGAATTGCTTCTCATGCCTCCCTGGGGACCTTTCTATTCCCCCTAAACTGCTCTTCCCGGTTCTCAGGGTCTAACATGAGCACTGGGGGAATCTGTGATATCAAGGCTTCCTGGCTCTACTCTTCTTCCAACTGCCCCCCAACACACATGTGCACGCACACACACACACACCCTCTGTCTCACGTACATGTACACATGCACACAAACACACCCTGAATGCATCTGCACTTTGTTCTTCGGAAATATCTCTGCATCCTCTGCACGGCCTCCCATCTACCCTCCTCCAGTCAGACCCTCCTTCTATGGGGTTTCCAAATGACTTTATTCCAAGATATTTTCTGCAAACGAAATTGTATGCAGGAGCCAGAGATATTGTTAACCTTAAAAATAAAAGTAAAAATAAAAAATATTTCACCAGCCAAGGATGGGCTTATCTGGGATTAGCTGAGGTGGCATCATGGACAAGCAAGCTTGGACAGCAAAACCCAAAGCAGGTCTGCAGAATTAAGAAGAGAACTGCCCTTTTATACAAGAAATGGGGGAGTTGGGAGGGACCCTTGTAAAAAGTACACGTAAAATAGTGGCTTCTCAGTGGCTGGGCTGTGGCAGCCTCTCGGTGGCTGGGCTGTGACAGTCTCTTTCCCTGCTCCCACAGGCCCTGAGCACTCCTTCTAGAAAAAGCAAAGAAGCAGGTACAGACTTACCAGAGTTGAGAAGGCATCCCTGAGGAGAAGGATGAGTGAGATGTGTGCACCTGGGCAAAGACTGATCCCTTTATGGGGTTCAGCCTGGCTCTTCCCAGGGGCTGGGAACCCTGAGTCCATATTTGCTATCTGCATCCTGGAGCATTACCCCACTCAGATGGGTGGAACATACCTAGGAGGGTGTGTTCAGCATTTTGCAGAATCCCAGGCCTCCAGGTCTTGCGCCTCCTAAGGGACCTCCCCTGAGCCTCTCCTGTTCCCAAATTGATCTGGGGCTGGGAGGCCAGTGGGACATGTCACAGCAGGACAGAAAATAGGTTAGAGAAAACTGGGTTTCTGGACCTAAGGAAGGTGGAATTTCAGACTCTGGAGGCAGCATGGTTTGTTTTGCTCGTCACCCATCCTTCTACAGATTTGCTCTGACAACTAACACTAACTTATTGAGTTCTTAAATGTGTCAGGCATTAAGGTACCTACTGTACCCACTTTCCTCCTTAACCCTTACCACCCTATAAGGTAGGTCTGTCAAATTCACAAAATACACAGAAAAGAGGACAAGGGAAGAATCCTGAAAGCATCAAGGGAAAAAAAGTCCTTAACCTAAAAGAGAAGACAGATCAGGTTCACAGCAGATCTGTCCACAGAAACTTGACAGGCGAGAAGAAAGTGGCAGGATATACCAATGTGCTGAATGGGAAAAATATGCAGCCAAGAATACTTGATCCAGCAAGCTGTCATTCAGAATAGAAGAAGAGATAAAGAGTTCCCCAGACAAACAAAAACTACAGGAGTTCATGACCACTAAACCAGCCCTGCAAGAAATATTAAAGGGGACTCTTTGACTGGGGGGATAAAGATCAAAAGCAACAAAGATAAGAAAGGAACAGAGAAAATCACCAGAAACACCAACTTTACAGGTAATACAATAGCACTAAATTCCTATCTAGCAATAATCACTCTGAATGTAAATGGACTAAATGCTCCAATCAAAAGACATAAGGTATCAGAATGGATTAAAAAAAAAAAAAAACAAGACCCATCTATATGCTGCCTACAAGAGACTCATTTTAGACCTACAGACACCTGCAGATTGAAAGTGAGGGGATGGAGAACCATCTATCATGCTAAAGGACAACCAAAAGAAAGCCAGAGTAGCCATACTTCTATCAGACAAACAAGACTTAAACCGAAGACTGTAACAAGAGATGAAGAAGGGCATTATATCAAAATTAAGAGATCTATCTATCAAGAATATCTAGCAACTGTAAATATTTATGCCCCCAATTTGGGAGCACCCAAATATATAAATCAATTAATAGCAAACACAAAGAAACTCATTGATAACAATACAATAATAGTAAGGGACTTTAATACCCCACTTACAACAATGGACAGATCATTTAAGCAGAAATTCAACAAGGAAACGATGGCTTTGAATGACACACTGGACCAGATAGACTTAACAGATATATTCAGAACATTTTCTCCTAAAACAGCAGAATACACATTATTTTTAAGTGCACATGGAATGTGCTCCAGAATAGATCATATATTGGATCACAAATCAGCCCCCAACAAGTACAAAAAGATTGAGATCATACCATGCATATTTTCAGACCAGAATGCTATGAAACTTGAAGTCAAACACAAGAAGACTTTTGGAAAGAACACAAATGCATGGAAATTAAAGAACATCCTACTAAAGAATGAATGAGTTAACCAGGAAATTAAGGAAGAAATTTTTAAAAATACATGGAAGCAAATGAAAATGAAAACATGACAGTCCAAAACCTTTGGGATGCATCAAAGGCAGTCTTAAGAGGAAAGTATAGAGCAATACAGGCCTACCTCAAGAAACAAGAAAAGTCTCAAATACACAGCCTAAACTTACACCTAAAGGAACTAGAAAAAGAACAGCAAACAAAGCCTAAAGCCAGCACAAGAAGGGAAATAATAAAGATTAGAGCAAAAATAAACAATATAGAAACAAACATACAAGCAAAAACAAACAGGGGAAAAAAAAAAACAGTAGAACAGATCAATGAAACTAAGAGCTGGTTCTTTGAAAGAATTAATAAAATTGATAAACCCCTAGCCAGATTTGGGACACCTGAGTGGCTCAGTTGCTTAATCATCTGCCTTCAGCTCAGGTCATGATTCCAGGGTCTTGGGATTGAGTCCCACATTGGGCTCCCTAGGAGCCTGTTTCTCCCTCTGCCTGCCTCTCTGCCTGCTTGCATGCTCTCTCTCTGACAAATAAAAATAAAATCTTAAAAAAAAAAAAAAACCTAGTCAGACTTATCAAAAAGAAAAGAGAAAGGACCCAAATAAATAAAATCATGAATGAAAGAGATCACAACCAACACCACAGAAATATAAACAATTATAAGAAAATATTATGAAAAATTATATGCCAGGGTGCCTGGGTGGCTCAGTCAATTAAGCATCTGCCTTCAGCTCAGGTCGTGATCCCAGGGTCCTGGGATCAAACCCCAAATCAATCAGGGTCCCTGATCAGTGGGGAGCCTATTTCTCCCTCTCCCTCTGCCTGCTGCTCCACTTACTTGTTCTCTCTCTCTCTCTGATAAATAAAATCTTTAAAAAAATTATGTGCCAACCAACTGGGCAATCTTGAAGAAATGGACAAATTCCTAGAAGCCTACAAACTACCAAAACTGATATAGGAAGAAATAGAAAATTTGAACAAACCGATAACCAGCAAAGAAATTGAATCATTAATCAAAAAATGTCCCAACAAACAAAAGTCCAGGGCCAGATGGCTTCCCAGGGGAATTCTACCAGATATTTAAAGAAGAGTTAATACCTATTCTCAAACTGTTCCAAAAACTTGAAATGGAAGAAAAACTTCCAAACTCATTCTACAAGGCCAGCATTACCTTGTTTCCAAAACCAGACAAAGACCCCACTAAAAAGGAGAATTACAAGCCAATATCCCTGATGAACATGGATGCAAAAGTTTTCAACAACATACTAGCAATTTAATTCCAACAGTACATTAAAAAGACATTCACCACAATTTATTCCTGGGCTACAGGGGGTGGTTCAATATTCACAAATCAATCAATGTGATATACTACATTAATAAAAGAAAGAACTGGGGCACCTGGGTGGCTCAGTCAGTTAAGCATCTGCCTTCAGCTCAGGTCATGATCCCAGGGTCTTGGGATGGAGCCCCACATTGGGCTCCCTGCTCAGAGGGGAGTCTGCTTCTCCCTCTGCCCCTCCCCACTGCTTGTGTTTTCTCTCTCTCTCTCAAATAAACAAATAAAATCTTTAAAAAAGAAAAAAGAAAAGAAAGGATAAGAACCATATGATCCTCTCAACAGATGTAGAAAAAGCATTTGACAAAATACAAGATCCATTCTTGATAAAACCCTCAAGAAAGTAGGTATAGAGGGAACATATCTCAACATCATAAAAGCCATATACAAAAGACCCACAGCTAATATCATCCTCAATGGGGAAAAACTGAGAGCTTTTCCTCTATGGTCAGGAACAAGACAGGGATGTCCACTCTCACCATTACTATTTAACATAGTACTGGAAGTCTTAGCCTCAGCAATCAATAATAAAAAGAAATAAAAGGCATCCAGGGGCGCCTGGGTGGCTCAGTTGGTTGGGCGACTGCCTTCGGCTCAGGTCATGATCCCGGAGTCCTGGGATCGAGCCCCACATCGGGCTTCCGGCTCAGCGGGGAGCCTGCTTCTCCCTCTGACCCTCTCCCCTCTCCCCTCTCATGCTGTTTCTCTCTCGCTTCCTCTCTAATAAATAAAGAAAGAAAGAAAGAAAGAAAGAAAAGAAATAAAAGGCATCCAAATGAACAAGGAAGAAGTCAAACTTTCATCGTTTGCAGATGACATGATACTCTATGTAGAAAACCCAAAAGACTCCACTAAAAAATTGCTACAACTAATACATGAATTCAGAAAAATCGCAGGATATAAAATCAATGTGCATAAATCTGTTGCTTTTCTATACACCAATAATGAAGCAACAGAAAAAAGAAATCAAGGAATTGATCCCATTTACAATTGCACCAAAAACAATATGATACCAAGGAATAAACCTAACCGAAGAGGTAAAAGAAATATACTGAAAACTACAAAACACTTATGAAAGAAATTGAAGAGGATACAAAGAAATGGGGAAAAAATTCCATGTTCATGGAAACAAAGAACAAAAACTGTTAATATGTCTATACTGCCCAAAGCAATTACACATTTAGTGCAATCCCTATCAAAATACCACCAGCATTTTTCACAGAGCTAGAACAAACAATCCTAAAATTTGTATGGAATCACAAAAGACCCTGAAAAACCAAAGCAATCCTGAAAAACAAAAGCAAAGCTGGAGGCTTCATGACCCCAGACTTCAAGCTATATTACAAAGCTGTAGTCATAGAGGCGCCTGGGTGGCTCAGTCGGTTAAGTATCTGCTTTCGGGTCAGGTCATGATCCTGGGGTCCTGGGATCGAGCACCACGTCGGGCTCCCTGCTCAGCCAGGAGTCTGCTTCTGCCTCCCCTCCCCTGCCCCCTCCTGCTCTCTCACTCACTCTCTCTCTCTCTTTCTCTCTCCAGTAAATAAATAAATTATTTAAAAACAAAAAAAACAAACAAAAAGCTGTAGTCATCAAGACAGTATGGTATTGGCACAAAAACAGACACATAGATCAATGGAAAGAGTAGAAAACCCAGAAATGGGCTCACAACTATATGGTTAACTAATCTTCAACAAAGCAGGAAAGAATATCCAATGGAAAAAAGACAGTCCTTTCAACAAGTGGTGTTGAGACAACTGGACAGCAACATGCAGAAGAATATAACTGGACCACTTTGTTATACCATACATAAAAATAAATTCAAAATGGATGAAAGACCTAAATGTGAGACATGAAACCATCAGAATCCTGGAGGAGAACACAGGCAGCACAGGCAGCAACCTCTTTGACCTTGACTGTAGCAACTTCTTACTAGACATGTTGCCAGAGGCAAGGGAATCAAAAGCAAAAATGAACTACTGGAACTTCATTAAGGTAAAATCTTCTGCACAGGGGAGAAAACAATCAACAAAACTAAAAGGCAGCCAACAGAATGGGAGAAGATATTTGCAAATGATATAGTTGATAAAGGGTTAGTATCCAAAATCTATAAAGAAACTTATCAAACTCAACACCCAAAAAACAAATAATCCAGTTAAGAAGTGGGCAGAAGATATGAATAGATATTTTTCCAAAGAAGACATCCAGATGACTAACAGACATGAAAAGATGCTCAACATCACTCATCATCAGAGAAACACAAATCAAAATCACAATGAGATACCACCTCACACCTGTCAGAATGACTAAAATTTACAACAGGGAACAACAGATGTTGGCAAGGATTTGGAGAAAGGGGAATCCTCTAACACTGTTGGTGGGAATGCAAGCTGGCACAGCCACTCTGGAAAACAGTATGGAGGTTCTTCAAAAAAAAAAAAATAGAATTACCATATGATCCAGCAATTGACTACTAGGCATTTACCCAAAGGATACAAAAATACTGATTTAAAGGGGTACATGCACCCCAATGTTTATAGCAGCATTATCAACAACAGCCAAACTGTGGAAAGAGCCCAAATGTCCATCGATTGATGAATGGATAAAGAAGATGTGGTATATATATACAATGGAATATTACTCAACCATCAAAAAGATGAAATCTTAACATTTGCAAAGACATGGAGTAGGAGGACCCTGGGTTCACCTCTTGCAGCATGGCCACCAAGAGAACACCCACGTCAGCACAAATAACCCAGAAAGTGACCGGAAGACTGGCAGAACAGACTCTCCACAGCCGGATATAGACAAGAGGCCACAACAAAGCAGATCCACCCACTCTGATAATGCTCTTGGCAGGATCCCATCCAAGCAGTGCCACAAGCCTAGCAGTGTGTGTGCAGCCCAGACAAGGGCCAGCACAACTCCCGAGTGAGTCCTGCTCCAGGGAGAGGGGAAGATACCACACACCAGGGGCGCCTGGGTGGCTCAGTCGGTTGAGTGTCTGCTTTTGGCTCAGGTCATGATTCCGGCATCCTGGGATCGAGCCCCGCATCGGGCTCCATTCTCAGCAGGGAGCCTGCTTCTCCCTCTCCCTCTGCCTGCCTGTCTGCCTACTTGTGATCTCTCTCTTTCTGTCAAATAAATAAATAAAATCTTAAAAAAAAAAGATAACCACACACCAGTCTGACTGTGACCCCAGCAGTGGGCTGGGGGCAGGCAGCTAGTCTGACAGCAGGCCCCACTCACCATCAAAAGCTTCTCAGGGGACAACACAGGGAAAGTGCCTGCAGTTTGCTGCTACTGCATCTCTGGCAAATGCCTGGTCTGACTCAAATTAAGCCCAAGGCAGCCCCAGACTGGCCCACTACCACCATGGGCACCAGACTCTGCCCACAACGGGCAGAGAGCCATCACAGGCTGCACTGAAAGCAAACACAGCTCCACCACAACAATAAGGCACCCCTGTAGCAACACACATAGGAGACACTCCTGAAGCACCATTTTCTGGTGAAAAGGAGACATTGCACTGTGGGGCACTACAGGACCTCTTCTTCATAAAGCCACTACTTTCAAGTGCAGGAGACATAGCTGACTTTCCTAACACAGAGAAACAGACACAGCAATAGATAGAATGAGGAGACAGAGGAATATGTCCCAAATGAAAGAACCAGAACAAAATCAGAGCAGGAGACCTAAGCAAAACAGAGATAAGTAATATGTCTGATAGAGAATTTAAAGTAATGCTCATAAAGATATTCACTAGAATTGAGAAAGGAGTGCAGGACCTCCATGAGACCCTCCACCAAGAGATAGGAGACCTAAAAAAAAGAACCATTTAGAGCTATTGGACTCACTAAATGAAAATAAAAATAGACCACCTGGAATAAATAGGAAACAAGAGGAAATAGAAGAACGGATCAGCCACCTGGAGGACAGAGTCATGGAAAGTAATCAAATTGAGCAGATGAGAGGGGAAAAAAAATACGCAAAATGAGAATAGACCCAGGAAAAAAAATACGCAAAATGAGAATAGACTCAGCGACACTGTCAAGCATAACAGTTGCATGACAGGGATCCCAGAAGAGAGAGAAAAGCAGGCAGAAGATTTGTCTGAATAAATAATAGCTAAAAACTTCCTGAATTTGGGGAAGGAAAGAGAAATCCAGATCAAGGAGGCAGAGAGCCCCCAACAAAACCAACCCAAAGAGGTCTGCACCAAGATACAAAGTAAATAAGATGGCCAAAAGCAGTGATAAAGAGAGAATTTTAAAAGCAGCAAAAGAAAGGAAAGCAGTGACGTACAAGGGAAACCCCACAAGGCTATCAGTGGATTTTTCAGCAGAAACTTTGCAGGCCAGAAGAGAGCGTCATGATAAATTCAAACACTAAAAAGGAAAAAATCTACAGTCAAGAATACTCTATCCAGCAAGGCTTTCATTCAGAATAGAAGGAGAGATCGAGTTTCCCAGAAAAACAAAAGTTAAAAGCAAAACCAGCCACATCCCTGTCACACATGATGCCATCGGCCTGTGGGTCCCAAATTCACAGTCCCACTGCCCTCCTGCCCAAGTCAGCATGTACTGCCTGCCACCTGCTCAATTTCAAGTCAACACGCCTTCACCTCAGATTGCCAATGGCTCCAACTGGCACTCTTCCCCTCAAATTCCAGCCCCTGTGCTCAAGTTTGTGCACAAAAGTGCTCATAATTTTAACAGCAGAATGAAGCAACCCAAATAGTGACATTAATTCTGTGGAATATATAATGGATAAAAGGAGTGTGCTAGGCTGAGAACATCTCAAACAAGCACATCAAAGAACAATACATACAGCATGATTCTGGTTACATTCTGGTTACAAAGGAAACAAACTCAGGAATAATAAAACAAGACAAAAGCAGAGAAGATGACAAACAATAAGAGACTCTTAATCATAGAAAACAAACAGAGGGTTGCTGGAGGGGAGGACGGTGGGGGGGCAGGGTAACTGGGTGATGGGCATTAAGGAGGGCATGTGATGTAATGAGCACTGGGTGTCATATAAGACTGATGAATCACTGAACTCTATCTCTGAAACTAATAATACACTATATGTTAATTAATTGAATTTAAATTAAAAAAAGAAACCCCTCCAAAATTAATTAATTACTTAATTAATTAATTAAAATGACCTCAGCATTGGGGTGCCTGGGTGGCTCAGTCAGTTAAGCATCCAACTCTTGATTTTGGTTCAGGTCGTGATCTCAGGGTTGTGAGACTGAGCCCTACATCAGGCCCTGCACTGGGTGTGGAGTCTGCTTAAAATTTTCTCTCTCCCTCTCCCTCTGCCATTCCCCCCACCCCCCATTCCCTCTCTAAAAGTATATATATATATATGTACTTATTTGTTTATATATAAATATCTCATATTAGATATTTATATGTATATATATCATATATATATAATGGCCTCAGAAGAGAGTACCCTAAGGCACCTGGTGGAAATGAATGCAAATTTGCTGTAGAAGAACCCATCTTTAACCTAGACACTTGAAAAATATCCACAGATAAAATTTCCAGAAACATGAGCTCACAGTCAAAAAATTACAAAACACACAAGGAAATTAGGCACCATGAACAAGAGCCAGAAGAAACAGAGACAAGAATTTGCCCCCAAAAAGATTCCAATATTGAAACATTAGCCACAGAACATAAAATAACTATGTGTAATATGTTTAACAATAAAATGAGTTGACGGCACCTGGGTGGCTCAGTTGGTTAAGCGACTGCCTTGGGCTCGGGTCATGATCCTGGAGTCCCCGGATCAAGTCCCACATCGGGCTCCCTGCTCAGCAGGGAGTCTGCTTCTCCCTCTGACCCTTCCCCCTCTCATGCTCTCTCTCTCTCATTCTCTCTCTCTCAAATAAATAAATAAAATCTTTAAAGAAAAAAAAATGAGTTGATATATTAGCAAAGAGCAAGAGACTATAAAAATACCAAGTATATTTGAAGAACTAAATAGAGAAATGAAATGAAATAAAATATAAATTAAAATAAAATATAGGGGAGCCTGGGTGGCTCAGTCGTTGGGCGTCTGCCTTCGGCTCAGGTCATGATCCCAGCGTTCTGGGATCGAGTCCCGCATCAGGCTCTCTGCTCCGTGGGAAGTCTGCTTCTCCCTCTCCCACTCCCCCTGCTTGTGCTCCTGCTCGCTCTCTCTCTCTCTGTCAAATAAATGGATGAAATCTTTAAAAAATAAAATAAAATAATTAAATTTTTAAAACTGGATGAATGGGTTTAACCACAAACAAGAGACAGTTGCAGAGACAATTAGTGAACTATAGAAGAAATTACCCAGAACGTAGTACAGAAAGACAGAGAGATGGAAAACATAAATGAGAGGTCAAGAGATAGGGAGGAGAGAATGAAAAGCTCTAACATGCAGAGTTCCAGAAAGAAAAGAAAGGAGAGGAGAGGAAGAAATAATAGAGCCAAGGAAATATTTACAGAAACAATGGATGAGAATTTTCCAAAACTGAGAAGAAACACCAATTCACAGCTTTGTAACAACTGAATGAACCCCAACTAATGAATCTCAAGCAGGTTAAATACAAACAAATCCAATTCTAGAGATGTAATAATGAAACTGTAGAAAAACAAAGACAAGAGCTTAAAAGTAGTAGAGCAAAAAGAGGAATAAAGGACTAAAAATTAGATGACAGCTGATTTTTTCAAAAACAAAAATAAACAACAGAAGAAGTGGATAATAAATGAGCAGGGAGAAAACTCAACCCACCAAAAATATCTTCCAAGAACAAGTGCATAATAAGGAAAAACAAAACCTAAGAGAATTTGCTACCAAAAGATAAGCAAATATTTAAGAATGAATTTCAAACATAAGGAAAATTGAACAAATGAGTGGTAAGATGTGTGGCTGAATATAAATATATATTAACTAGTGATGCTGACTTGTGGAGCCAAAAAGAGAAAAACAATGTACCTGACAAAGATGGTGCATAAACCAGGGAGAGGTGATCAGAATTAGGTATTTTAAGGTTCTTCCTTCAAGAGAAGGAAAAAATACTGAATACTTTACACTAATGAATCCAATATGCATGTGAATATATCCAAGGTAACCACCAAAATAACAGGAATAGGCTTACATACTAATTAGGACAAAAATGAAATGGGTGAAAAATCACTTCAGTCAATTATGATTGGAAATGGAAATATAGAAAATGAGGGGAAATAGAAAGCATAAAATAAAATGGTAGAAATAACAAATACATAGTAATTTCAATACATCTGAATGAATTCAATAATCTAGTTAAGAAAGAAAGACTATCTGATCAGATTTTTAAATTTCCATGTGCTGTTTACAAAAGACAAATCCAAAGCAAAAGGACTCTAGTCAATAATAGCAGAATGAAAAAAGATACACCATGCAAATATTAACCAAACAAAAGCTGATTAATATAAAATGCAACATGCAAAGAGCATTATTAGAAATAAAAAAGTCACATATTAATTTTAAAAATCCCCCAAAGATTAACAATTCTGAACTTGTTTGCATTTAATAATTTAATTTAATAAAACTCAAGGTTTTTGTGCCATGATTCTTAAATCTTAGATGTGTTCCGAAAATCATTTCGTATACTCTCAATATATAATTAAGACATGTAGGAAAAAAAGATGAAGAAATGGCCAAACTATGTCACGATAAGATGCACACTAGGGGTGCCTGGCTGGCTCAGTAGCAAGAGCATGCAACTCTTGATCTCTGGGTTGTGAGTTTGAGCCCCTGGTGGGGTGTAGAGATCACTTAAATAAAGAAAATTAAAAAAAAAAAAAAAAAAAAGATGCACACTAGTGAACTGGCAAAGGGATGGGAGGGCCCAGCTCTGATCTAATGCCCAAGTAGAGGCTCTTACCTCACCGTAACTCAGACTTTTCACTCATTAAATGGGGCTAACAATACATACTACACGCAGATCTTCTGAGGATCACAAAAGACAATGGATGTGAAAGTGTCTTGTAAAAATAAAAGTGCTACACAAATGTAAAGTGGCGTTATTCTTAATAATTTCAGATTTGCTGGGCAGGGAACAGAGAGCTACATCCTGTGACTCAGTCCTACCCCTCTTCCTGGGCCCACCCCAGCTTACAAAAATGGGCTTCACACCGTCAGGACCACAGGTTGAAGGATTAATACCAATTATGCATGGTGAGGGGGAAAAGAGTCTCAGCTAGGGGGATGGGGGTCACACAGCCTCTTCCACCGTCCCACCCGCAGGTGAACTGGCTCCCAGATCAGCCTCAGCAAAGGGACAGAGTATGAATGAAGCAACCCCCCCCCCCCCCCCCCCGCCTCACATCTGAACCTCTCTCTCTCCTCTAAGCCCAGACCCCTACTCCACAGAGTGAGCTCAAAGGGTTCACTTCAACTTTACATCAATTGGAGTCAAACACAATAAAAATGAACGGTCCGTGCACCTCTCCACCCCCAATTCCACCCACCAGATTCCATTGGAAATGCTGCTTCCTCCCACCACCACCACCCCCCAAAAAAACCTTTAAAATCATACCTTGGGGGCACCTGGCTGGCTCAGTCAGTAGAGCCTGGGACGCTTGGTCTCGGGATTGTGAGTTGGAGACCCACACTGGGTGTAGAGATTACTTAAAAATAAAATCTTTAAAAAAAAAAAAATCACACTCTCAAAGCAAACAGAAAGACTTGCTATTTATTTGGGATTTGTTTTATTTTTTTAAATCCATGTTCCACTACTGCGGAGAAGCAGAAGCTAAAGGACAAGCCTCTTTATTTAGCAGGTGGACTATGCACGTTTGTGGATTCACTTCAGCCTCCAGAGCTCGCCTGGCCAGAGCAGCTCCTCCCTCGGTGGAGGGGGAGGGGGTCTTCACCTGCTGAGACAGCTCCTCCTTCCTCTTTGCACCGAGGTCTTTTCGCCCCTGAAAGGGGGTTAGAGGTTCAAATTCTAATTGTCTTTGCAAACCGCCTTCCTTTCATCCACTCGCTCACGCTGGTGTGTCTTAGACAAAGTTGAGTTGCTTTATGGAGCCAAAAGATCCCCCTGCTGACATTCCCTGGGCGGGCAAATCCTGTCTCCCCCCTTCATAAGAAGAGCTCCCTGAGAACCAGAGCTGCGGGTTCCATCAAGACGGGCCCCTCCCCAGGGGTTCAAGAAAACCAATGCCATTCTCCCCCCAGCATTCTGCTCTCTGCCCACACGAGGGCGCACGCTCCACGCCCCAAATTGCCCACCACTGTCGGCGGGGAAGGTACTTTGCCAGAGGGAGTTAAATAGAGCCGACCAAGGCTTTGGACAAGGCTCTTCGGCCTGGGAGCAGGAAGCCCTGGGTCTCTCCTGCTTCCCGTCAGGGCCAGTTCCTACTCCCTGCGGGGCAGGAGGGGCAACTGGGGAGGAGGGACTAGTTGCCCTTTCTCGACTGTTCACTCTTAGCAGCCCCATGGAGAAGGAAGACAATTCCACAAAGTTGGGCCCCCAGGAAGTGGGGAAGAAAGGGGGGAAGGAGGCTCTGGTCTCCCTCTGAGGTGTCCAGAACCTACAGAGGAGCTTGCCTGGCTCAGACTAGGCCTGGAGGGGAGAGAACAGTGACAAATGCTCCATTGCCCTGAGATAGAGTTTATCCCCATGCCCCGCACCCTGAAACCACAAATGCAAACAATGGATTCAGACAATAATTCAATTAGTCATCCTCCCTGATGGGGGCTGAGAGCCAGGCTTGGTTCCCATGAAATAACTGGGATGATTCATTCTGAGGCTGCAGGGATGGGCCAGCTCAATATTGACTGAAAGGCTTGAAGCTGTGGTTGGCCCAGCCCCAGGGACCCCACCCTGCCCCCATCAAGAGCACCCCATGATTCTCATGTTCCTGCAGCTGCCAGCTACTCAGACCACCACCCCCAACACAAAATACAGAGACAGGATCCTAAAGTAGGCCCCCCACCTTCAACTGGGCCATGGGCAGCTGCTGTGGACTCAGCCCTACAGTGGCCGCAGTGGCCTCAGAACCCTCTCCAGCCGGGCTTTGGGCACTCCGGACGTGCCCTCTCTGCCTCCACTCCACGGAAGGAAGAAAGTGGACCGGCCCCACCCCACAGCCCTTCTGTCAGCACACCCAGAGCAAAACAGGTCTTTGTCTTCAGGGACCCTGCCAATGATGTGGGAAACAAAGGCAGAAGGAAATGTAAATTTAAATGTCCTTATAGTCTGCAGCCCGTTGACAAAATACTCGAGGCAAGCAGAGTAGACCTTCCTCCAGGAAGCTCCCAACTGTCTTAATGTAAATACTTTGCTAGAGGGAAAAACCTTAGCTTGACAATAGCAAGGCCTCCAGTATCTTGAGAGTCGGCTTTAACATATGAAAGTCCTTCTGGATCTTCCCTTATCTTTACTTCCCCCAACCCACAGGTATATAATCAGTTGCTCCTTACAATCCCGAGACAGCAGCTCTTTTCTGCCCACGTATCCTGTCCCCGAGCTTTAATAAAACCACCTTTTTGCACCAAGGACGTCTCAAGAATTCTTGGCCGTCGGCTCCAGCCCTCACCAACCTCACCAATATTGAAAAACTACATCGCATCACCAGGACTATCTCTGCCCCCCATTGGACCCATCCCAGCCTGGCTCAGGCACCATTTCCTTCCCCACCCACATCCTAAAACCCTCTTTCCTGGGGACCACCTGATTGTCCCTTAAGATGCCTTCGTCCAGGGCGAGACCCTTTTCTAATTCATGTAAAGGCACCTTACGAGCTAGCGGTGGCCTGGTCAGGGTGGCCCCAGGTGTGGGTCATTGCTGAGTCACTCCCAGAGATGACCATGAGCAAACTCTGATGGCTGGCACAGCACCACGAAGAGGAGGGAACAGAAGTCACTAGAAGCCAGGACACGGAGGCAGACTTGACCAAAAAAAGATATTTATTGAACAGTTACCCACCACTGGAGCTGACTTAGGCAGGCCCGATGGAGGGTGTCTCCACCTTCCTGATTTATTTTCAGCCCTTGAGGGCATCATTGTAGATCAAAGCCAAGGCTCCCAGGAAGGTGACATATTCCTGGAAGTTCACCACCTGGTCCTTGTTCCGGTCCAGGTCGTCCATCAGCTTTGCAATGTCAGCATCCTGCAGCTTCTAGCATGTCAGAAAGGGAAATCCAGACTCAACGTGATGAGAACCTTGGGTTCTCTCCCTTTCCCCCTTCCAGGCAGCCCTCCCTCACACAAGTGGCTGTGCACTCTCTTTGTCAAAGACAGAGTCCACCTTGGGTTCACTTGGCTTTACTTCTCCTCCGCTCCTGCTCCTCACTAGGGAGAGTACCAGGCTGAGAGTATTAGGAATTGACCAATGGTCCCAGTAAGCTATGTGGACTTGGGCCCCAGAATGTGGATAATTGTGAGCCAGATACACCTGGCACCTCTCCCTCTCCTCACCCTGCTTCTAAAGGGCAGAGGACGGGGGGCCTTACTCACCGCACCAATGGTGAGCTCTTTCTGGATCAGCTCCTTCAGCTCCTTCTTGCTCAGAGTGTTCTTGTCACCTTCCCTGCCCGAGTATTTATGGAAGATGGCCACGAGAAGGCCAATGGCCTGATCCAGGGGGCACGCCATGGCTGGGCACTGGGCTCAGAGCTGGGGGCGGAAAGGCTGGTCAGTGCCCAACGGCCTCCCCACCCACCCACATTCACATTCCCCAAGTGCTCTGTCCCCACCCGCATCCTGTCACCATCGGGAGTCAGCCCAGGGCTTGAGGGGGAGGGAGAGGCAGACCTGAAGGCCCAGAAGAGAGAGGTGGTCAAGGAGCAAATAGGACCACAGCTGGGAGCTAGCCTCCAGGGGTTCCAGAAGTCGGGGAGTACGAGGCGGGCCGCGCTGACACACCCGGGGCACACCCCTCCCGCAGCCCGGGGGCCGATCCACCCCAGGGCGGGCGGCCACGGGGACCCGGCGGCCCCGCAAAGACTCACCGCTTGGCCGGGAGAGCGTCCAGGGGCCGGCAGGGCGGTGGCCAGCGCGCCTTTTAGCGGCCGCCGAGCGGAGGCCGGGCGAGCCAGAGCCCACCCCTCCCGCCGCCAGGCCCCCAACCCCGCCCCGCCCATCCCAGCCAACTTCCGCCCCCCACCCCCAGGCCAGCCCCACCCCGACCTCCGCCCCGCCCTCAGGCCCGCCCCGTCCAGGCCCGCTGGGCGCACGACACACTCAGGGGGCCTCCAGCCCTCCGCGCCTCCTGCGCCGGGCTGTTCCGGGTTCCGGGATGGAACCGGGATCCCAGGGGAGACCGTTGCAAGTCAGGGACATGGAGCTCCGGCAGCTCCTTGGCCCGGGGGGCTCCCCAGAGCGTATTCAGGGTCAACCCCCGAGGAAGGAGAGGGATCAGCCAGTGGTCTATAGGATATGATTTAAAGGACATCTGGAACACCCACCCCTCAGCAAAAACAAATTCCCACCACCACCCTCACAACCGTTCCTCCCCACCCACACCCCCACACCCCAGCCTGGAATTCCGCCTTCAGCCTCTTGCCGGGCAATGTGCACCCTGGCGCTTGCCTGAGTTATGTACCCTCCAGTGAAAAGGTTTTCCAGATCCTCTCCTGAGACAGGAATTTCTCAGGGGGAAGTGGAGACAGCGGAAGCACTGAACCCCACAGATGATCGTGGTGAGGTGGGTAGGGCTAGCTGCCGAGGGGGAAAGGGGGCTGGCATGGGGTGTCGTCCCGGTGGCCTCCTGTGGCCTCAGACTGGCTTGTCCACCACTGCCCTCAGGAGCCTCCCCCAGCTCCCTCACTGCGTATGCTCTATCAGAGCACTTCCTCTTCGCTTTCTCTGGGAGGCAAGTGAAAGCCTGGCCCAACTTCCCCATTTTCCGGAGAGGCAAAACTAAACCCAGCAAGCTCAGTGACATCCACACTGAAGAAGGGCAGGAAGTGGGGTGGAAGCCGAGGACCCTAACTCCCAGAGGCTCTCAACACACTCAAGGAGAAGTTCTGCCTTGCCCCACCCACCCCCAGGCAAGGTGGACAAGACATCTTCAAAACCAGCCAGGAATGGAAAATCTTTATTTCCTCTGCTGGAAGGGAAGGCTGAAGCAGGGTCCATCCAGAAGGGAGAGGAGGACAAGGGGCCAGAGAGGAGCTGTGAGAGAAGTTGCAGAGACCAGGGGGAAGGGGCTGAGCCCCGGTCATTCGCTGTCCTCCAGGAAGAAGTCGTTGTAGGCCATGCACAGCGTGGTCAGGAACACCGAGTACTCCTTGAAGTCGATCTCCTGGTCACTGTTCTTGTCCAGGCTTTTCATTAGGTCATCAGTGCTGCTCTCCTTCATCTTCTTCAAGGGCCTAGGAAGAGGGACGGGTCAGCCACCCCACCTAGCCCTGCCTCACCACTGCACGGTGCCACCCACCCCCTGGGAAGGCAGTCTCAGCGTGATCCTCATCTGGGTCAGCAACATTCTGAACATCTCAACCCCCAGCATCTCCCCCAGCCCACACCCAGCCTGGGGCCTGGCCCCATGCAGTGACCTGACTCCTGAATCTAAGCAAATGTCTGTAGGAAAGCTGGTCCAATCTCCCTTCCTCAGCACTTTCCACCATCCAAAGAAATAATCATCTAGATTTTATACAGTGTCCAACAGAAACGCCTTGGTGACTATGTGGCACTGAGCATGATTCAGACTTCTGTCTCTGTAGAGGATAGTTGAGAACTGACCCAGACAACACGCCATGAGAGCAGTGTGCCAGAGGCCAGAAGCCACCAGAGCCTCCCTTTCTGGGAGAGCCTGCGGCACACCTGTGTAAGGATGAGGACCCGGCTCAGCCATACTCTGTCTGTCCCCTGCTCTCCCAGCCCAGCTCCACCAAGAGGATGGAAACAGGGCCCTCTGGTGGGACAGGAAGAAAACACAGACCTGGGCGCCTGGGTGGCTCAGTTGGTTAAGCGACTGCCTTCGGCTCAGGTCATGATCCAGGGTCCTGGGATCGAGTCCCGCATCGGGCTCCCTGCTCTGCGGGGAGCCTGCTTCTCCCTCTCCCACTCCCCCTGCTTGTGTTCCCTCTCTCGCTGTGTCTCTCTCTGTCAAATAAATAAATAACATCTTTAAAAAAAAAAAAAAACACACAGACCTATTCTGCCCTCCTCTCTTCACTGCCCTCAGCTCCCACTTTTCCACAGGAGACAGACGTCAGGACAAAGGGAGATGGAAACAGCTTCTCTGTGACACGGTCCTTGCCCCCTGTCTGGGCTCCTGTTAAAGTCAGGCCTTCCCCAGGGCCTCTGTTCCCCTGTAATTAACCCCTAGGGGACCCGCCACCCCTCCCTTTGCCCTTGTTAACTCCAGGATGCAGAGAGCCTGGCAGGAAAGCCAGAGGGCAGGCTTGGTGAAACCCACACCTGCTCCAGTCCGAAGCCCAAAGGGGAGGTTCTCTCTGGGGAGGCCCACCAAGGTTCACAATGTGACTGGAGAGGCCCCCAAGACTGGATTTTCAAGGGAAAAAGGACTCTGCCTCTTACTAGCTGGGTGTCTTTAGACAAGTTAGATAATGTTTCTGAGCCTCTATTTTTTTGAACTGTAAAAATAACATAACTTCCTCATAGGCCTTCCCTTTGGTCAGCCGCCTCCCACCATCTCCATCTGGCAAGAAACAATCTGTCTCCTTCCAACCTTGTGTTCACAAACTAGAAGAATGATCCTTTTTGTTCCCATGTCAGCGCCAGCTGAGAGCCCTGGATGTACCAGGCACACAGGTGAAGGCCCTGCCCTTGAGCCGTGCACAGCTCAAGCTGGGCACCCTGGTGCCTTGTTCCCCAGATTCCTCACACAGGCTCTTCCACGGCTGTGTGGGCCTGGCCTCAACAAAGAAGGCTCCCTGACCTCTAAACCTTCACACAGGCTATAATTCACCCTCTGGATGCTGCCCTTACTCCTTCCCAGTGAAACCCAACTCGTCCCTCATCACAGAGGTCTTGCATCTGGTGGCCCAAGATGTCCACCTTCTTCATTAGGTCTCTGTCAGTTGCCTTTGGCCATCCTGCTCCTGGCTGAGACTAGAGCACTCGGAGGGCAGATGTGTGTCCCCTATTCTGGGTCTCTACAGATGCAGAACTGGGGCTTCCTACCTCACAGAAGGGGAGCCCCTGACAGTGGTATGGTGCTTCCTCTGTTTTCCTCCTCCCCCAAGGTGTGCACAGGGAGAATTCAGGCTTTGGGGTGGGGGTGACAGTCACCTACCTCTCCAAGATACAGCTCCTTCTTGATCAGCTCCTTTAGTTCCTTCCTGCTCAGGATCAGTTTGCTGCCTTCTCTCCCCGAATATTGATGGAAAGTGGTGACCATAGTGGTCAGGGCCTTCTCAAGAGGTGTCTCCATCAGTGTGTGGCTCTGGAGGGTGAAGGGAGAGGGAAGGATCACCATCCCAGGGAAGCCAGGCCTTCTGCTTCCCCTATCACTAGCCCAGCCTCGAGGCTGTCTCTCAAGGACCAGAAATTAGAACCCAGATGACACAGAATCTACCAACAAGTGGACCCAAATGTATCAGAACAAGTTGTAGTAAGACCCGAGGCAAACGTGGAACAGCCAGAGCCATGAGACCAGCCAGCCCCCAAAGGAGCCTACACACTCTCCTGCTTAGGAGATGCTGGAAAAGGGCTCTAGGGGCAGATGACAAGATGACCTCCCCAAAGATGAACTGGTGGCAGATGATGGAGCCGAGAAAGGGCCCCTGGCCCATCTAGCTTGGACACTCATCTCCCAGAGGCAGCCCTCACCCCAATCTCCCTCCTTTGCCCCAGTGCCTGAATCACCTGATAGTGGGGAGTGTCCCATTATAGAAGTAGAGGACAGGGCAAAGAGAGAGTCCAGGGTTTGGAGGGGCCTGGGGCTGGAACTGGGAGATAAGGTCTCAGCAGGAAACAGAGCAGAGGTTGCTGGACTTGTCCAGCTGGTCTCAGTCTCTGGCCCAGAGAACTGCACGCAACTGGCACCAAGAGGGGTGGGCCTATCAAAATCTCCAGGGCCCCTCTGAGAGCTGGATCCAGAGGTTGGATTTGAATGTGGCCCCCCATGTCCATCAGCACAGCCACACCCACCCAAGGGAAGAGGGAGCTCCCATGACTCAGACTTGAAAACCACTTCCCCTTAGGAAGGAGGCAACACCCAAGAAACTTGGGTGCTCCAGGTTAATCTGTGTGGAGTCCAGAGCAAGAAGGAAGAAGCAGCTGGCTCTCACCTTCAGCCCAAAGCCCCCCTAGTGATTCTTGAACTGGATCTGTCATTCACCTCTCACCACCCCAAAACCTCAGCATCACCTGCCCCCCTCCCCCACTCCAGGAGACTCAGCCAGGACCACAGGGGAGGGAAGGTTCTCTGGGCATCTGCAACAGCATCCTGGCTGGTTCTGATCACAACTCCGTGCCTAGAGCCACTTGTCAAGAAATTCTGATAACCACAGCTCCACACTCAGCCCTCCTTCCTGGGCGCATGCCCACTCATCACGCCAGGCCTTCCACAAGGCTTGTCATGGACTGGCCTCATTGCCCTCCTTGCCCCAGCGTATACATGAGCAGGGAGGTGAGAAGGAAGGACTCACCAGGGAAGGAAGCAGCAGACAACCCACACAGCAGAAACAGGCTCCCTCCCACCACTCCCTGCCTTTGTTCCCTTGCTCTGGTCCCCAGGAAACCAGGGGAGGGAAAGAGCCAATGAGAAGGAGAGGGACCTGAGAAGGCCCAGGTCAGAGCCTCATGGGACGGGGCTTGGGAGAAACCCCTCTGCCAATCTTGCCTTCCTTGTTTCCAAACAGAGGGGAAGGGGGCACATTGAGTTCACTGCGGCACACACATCTTCAGTTCCAGAAGCTTTATTTTCCCAACCAAAAACCAGCACTCAATCTGATGGGACAACAGGGTAGAAGAGAAACCAGCTGCACTGGGGAGAAAAGACCCAGGAAATGTGGGCCAAACACAGGGTATCTTCTCTCACCCTAGGCCACTCTCCACACTGGGGCCCTCCCATCCACACCAAGAGTAGAGCAAACACACCTTGAGATGGGAATCCATGAGGGAAGATGTTTCCTGCCAAGGGCGTGAAAGTCAAGGTCAAGGTCATTAGCAAGTATGGAGCCTGTTTTTAAAGGGCTTTTCTTTTTTATTTATTTTTTATTTATTTATTTATTTATTTGACAGAGAGAGACACAGAGAGAGAGGGAACACAGCAGAGGGAGTGGGAGAGGGAGAAGCAGGCTTCCCGCTGAGTAGGGAGCCCGATGTGGAACTCCATCCCAGGCCCCTGAGATCATGACCTGAGCCGAAGGCAGACGCTTAACGACTGAGCCACCCAGGTGCCCCTAAAGGGCTTTTAAAAGTGATTTCTTCTAAGCCTCACTCATCTTCATGGGAAAAAATTGTCAGAGACTTGGAATGGTAGCTTGGGAATCAGGGACCGGGAAGGGGCCCAGGAAGGGTAGGGCCAGGTGATGGTGTAGAGGTTGTGGATTGGGGAAGCAGGTTCGGGGGGCAGGAAGGAATGGGGCCGGGGGCAGGGAGAGTTGCCTGAATCCCAGGAGAGACATTGTTCTACTACCAAGTAGTTCAAGTATGAGAACAGAGCTGGTTAGGGGCTTGCACCTAGAGGTACTGCAGCCCCACCTGGCCTGCTTGGGCACTCCCCCCTGCACCCACTCTGCCCCACCCCCAGTGGCAAGGTTAGAGAAGCAGCAGGGACTGGTCGCTGAGCAACAGGAGTTTCTGAGATAGAGTGATGCAGGAGCAGTCCCTAGGGGAGGGCACTCCCTTGGAAGATGGGTGGCCAGGGGCCAGACAGAAGGGGAGGAGGCAGGCTTTTTCCTGGACCAAAATCCTACCCAGGCCTCTGCAGTCACACTCTGAGGGAACATCTGAGTCACCTGCCCCACTGCTCTGACACTTGAGAGAAAAACAGTATATAATGAGAAGGAAGGGGGAAAGCTTGAAAGGTCAAGGGACCAAAACCCCCTGCTGCCGGACACCACATTTACTCACCTCCTTCCTAAAGGCCCCCACACCACCAGGGCCTGGCCTGGAAGTCTAACTTCAATCACCCACCAGCCTTTAACCTGACGGGATGCAAAATCCTGCCTGATATTTTCTGGGGAAAGAAAAATCTCAATTTCATTTATCAGATCATGTGTCTGGAATTTCATCTCCAAAATTATGGCCACCTCCCGCCATCTCCCTCATTTCCACCCCAGCTACTATCCTCCACTCATCCCTTGGAGGTCCTTTTGTCCTTCTCTGAAGGACCATGACCCTAACTGATAACAGCCCTCATTCCTGGGTCTCTGGGGCAGGGACAACAAAGGTTGAGAGGGTGATATTCTCAGGCTGCTGCAACAGTGTGGCCTCCTTCCACGCGGCCTCCCTGATCTAACCATGGACAGGATGGACTCACCCATCCCTGGGTTGGAAACCAGGGCACTGGAAGGGGCCCACAGGGTAGGGTCCTCCTGATTCAGCTCCCTGCTCCAAGGCGCCCAAACTCCATTCCAGGCCCCAGCCAGGAGCAGATACGAACTTCAATCCCTCCAGAGGCAAGGCTGAGGTGGGAGGGGCAATTCTGCTGGCAAAGACCCCACAGCTGGGGCTTTCCAAGCCTTTGGGTGTTCTTTTCCCTGCCCTCGGCCCCATCAGTCAACTCCATCATGCACACACAAGGACAGTCTTCCATTCACCCCTTCCCCCCCACCTTCACTAGTCTGCTCTCCACAGAACCGCTGCCCACTGCCTGTGCTCCCCACCCCCACATGTCCCTCAGCCCCCACCCCAGACCCAGAGTCTCTCAGACCATCAGCCTCAAAGCTTCCAAGGATCTTTATTGAACTTGGTCCACATCGTGCACACATCTGGTGGAGCCGGGGTGAGGTCCTGTGCCCTCTACCAACAGGTAAGTTACCCCCCACCCACACGGGGGCCTTCACTTCTTCCGGGGCTGCTTATCGGGGAACCCTTCGAAGAACTCATTGCACATCATGGCAACGCAGGACAGGAAGACACAGTACTCCTGGAAGTCCACCTCTTTGTCCTTGTTGCTGTCCAAGTTGCTCATCAGCTTCTGGAAGGCAGCTTCATCCATCCTTTTCTGCAGGGAAGAGGCGACAGGTAGAACCACAAAGTCTGGGGATGGAGCCAAGACTACACCAGGTTTCCATCTTCAGATGGGAGCTCAAGAAGGCACGGCCACTCCCTGGGGGCCCGCCCTGGGGGCCCCGCTTTGGAACCCCAGCTCTCAGGGGCTAGGCTGGGGCCACAGAAGATCACCCCAAGGGGTGAGGAACTCTGAGTACCTGCACACAGCTGGAGAAGGGGACCACGATGTCTTCCCCCAAGGTTGTTCCAAGAACCCAACTAGACAATGGTCATGAAGGTAACATACAAACTGCATAAAGTTTGATATAAATGGGAGCTGTGAGTGCTCGGGAGCATAGGCATGTGTCTCCATAACTGTGTCTTCACATGCACAGAGACTCAAAAATTATTCGTTGCTGGACTGATGGTAAACATCCCGGTTTGTGGATCTCAGCTTTGCACTTTCACTACCTTAGGAAGTTCCTTAGCCTCTCTCAACTTTTGTTGCCCTTCAGCTGAGTTGGACAAAGCACCTGGCGAAGTCCGGCGGGCGTCCTACCTGTTCGTTCCCAGCCCTCTTCCTGCTGGGCTCCAGGAAATGAGCGGCGGGTGCTCACTGTGTTTCCAACTAGAGCAAGCCCTCTGCCCGGACGTCCCCATCTCGGTGACAGATGCCAGCTGTCACAGACTCTGCCAAACCACTGGTGCCCTCCCACCCAGACCTTGCCCCTCCTCTGCGGAGAAGGGGGCACACAGGGGCATACTCCCAGGCAGTAGCCACTCACCCCCAAGAAGCTGGGCAGCTCCTGGGTCAGCAGCTCCTTTAGCTCTGACCTGTTGAGCTTGAACTTGTCACCCTCCTTGCCCGAGTACTTGTGGAAGGTGGACACCATCACATCCAGAGCCTTCTCCAGGGGGCATGCCATGGTGGCAGTCAGGATCTGAGGACAGGGTCCCAGAGACACCCTTATCTTCCCCAGCCCCACCCTCAGAATGCCCCACCCCACTCCCATCCCTCAGGGACCACCTGGTGAGACTCTGCTCTCACCAGAGGGGGGCCCCAGAAAGGTGGGGCTCAGCTCCTGGTGGAAAGTGTGTGCTTCGGGCCACCAACACTGGCCAGGACCGCTGCACAGGCTCTGGATTTCAGGCAGCCTTGCTCAGGCTGGGCCTCACCAACTATTCCCCACCCCCCAGTACTCCCACGGCCACAGCAGCCCCGCCCTGCCCCATTCTCCCCCTCCAAGGGGCCTGCAGCGGAAAAAACCAGCGGCCTAGCCCTAGACAGGGAGGGGCAGGGTGAGGTGGCAGGGGCAGAGACGCAAGGGAGGGGTGGGGAGGCAAGCTCCCTTTGGCTGGGCTGCTGGGTGCAGAGCAGAGGCCCATAGGACACAACCAGACGAAAGGCCAGTTGCCTTCAGTTTTCTTCCCACACCCGAGTGTGCATACACAGGCTTGTGCAACCCAGCAAACACAAGCCAGTGTGCAGACCCACAGGTCACACACACTACAGCAACAGCATGTGCAAAGCCCAGCATCTCATCACCACCCAGCTAGGTCAAATCCAGCCACCTGCATGCTTCTTGTTTTGTTGGGTTTTTTCTCTTGCATGTGCATGCAGGTGCGCAAACACACACACACACATCCCACCACAGGGCCTCCTCATCAGAATCTCACGCTGGACCCAGTTAGCACATCTGGCCCCCACCAGCCACTCCTTCCTCTGCCCTGAGCCTGACCCCAGCTTCAACCTGACAGCCCTTGTGTGCTAGTCAGGAGACCACGACTCACCAGGCCAAGAGGGAGGAGGAGATGAGGAGAGAGGGTGCGAAGAGAGAAAGAGTGGGGAAAACCCAGCGGTCTGTCCTATTTATACCCTGGCCAGGCCCTGCCCATAGCAGGAGCTGGGGAAGAGTGAGAGACAGTCCTCCTGTGGGCCCCTCCACCAGCCCAGCTGGAAACCCAGCTTCCTGTCCTGGGCAGGCACACTGGACAATGGGAGAGCCCACAGAAGCAGGGGGCTCAGTGGGCTGGGCACTCCCCAGTGGGCACAGCTCAACCTGAATTTTAGGGAGCTAGAGGAAGTCTGTGCCTTGGGTATGGGAGACAGGGAGGAAGTGGTCCCACTGGGCAGCTAGAAAGGGGGATACAGGGGAGGTGAGTGATGGGTGAGAAACTGCCCTGGAAATGCCCGTGCTGGCTTAGTTGGTAGAGCATGCTACTCTTGATCTCTGAATCTCTTGAGTTCAAGCCCCACGTTGGGCATGGAGCCTACTTAAAAAATAAAATAAAATAAAATCTTGAAAAAAAGAAATTGCCCTGGAAATGTGGCTGCCCAAGCACTAAGAAGGGGACCCCAGGCTCAGTGTTGTGGTACGGCTCTTGCTGCCCTTTTCCCCTCCCCAAAGGGCGCTCTGCCATGCTGAGTGAGGTCCAGGGCAGGAGCTGGGGGTCTGGAGGAGGAGCAAACCAACAGCCGAAGCTGATGCTAGGACCACCCCAGGCATGTCAGTGGATGAAGGTCCTGGGTGCAGTAGTGATGGAGTAGGGAGTAGGAGTCAAGTGTGGGGCTCAGGGATGGACAGCAGGTACCCATAGGACTGGGGAGAGGGAGGGTATCAGGAGGGGCTATCCAGAGTTGGGAAAGAATTAAAATGAAGAGCGCAGGTTGGGGTGGAAAGTTAGAGAAGAAATGGCACAAAATGGGGAAGGCAGGGATCAGGGTCACCCTCTCAGAGTGGGGTATGAACTCAGGTTGACTGGGATCAGGAGTGGGGGGCTAAGGCCCTCAGCTGGTTATGGCTTCAGGGATGGGTTCTGGCTCAAGGTGCCCCCTTCCCCCTCTGATGCAGGGTACCCCTCCCTGGCCAGGAGCAATACCCTAGTCAGACCTCAGACACCCTAATCCTATTAGTTCTGCTCTCTGGGCTCCCACAGCCAGGCCAACAAGCCCGCCCCACCCCTACACCCCACCCTCCTCCTCAGAACAGCCTTGCTGAGGACCGAGCACCATCCCCAGGGAATCTCGGGCTGCCCTGGTGTCCTCCTTGCCAGCCCAGGGGAGCTTCTCCTTCTTCTCCCCAGAGAGAGAAAGAGACACCCCCAAAGCCCCTAGACATTGTCCTCATATTGACCCCACCCCTCCCACCGGAGGTGGAGACCATATGTTTCCGCTGGGTTGACACCGCCCTTGGCCTCCTGCTCTCCAGCACAAAAGACCAGAGAGGAGTGAGGACTCTGCCCCGAGACCCGAACTATCAGAAGAAGCAAGCCAAACCAAGAGACACCAGTTCTTTATTAGGAGTTAAAAGGGCCTTGTGTGTGCAGGGCAGCCTCCCCCCCTCCCGTCACAGCCTCAGTGGGGAGGCAGCAACTGACTGCTCTGTGTTTTTCTAGCTGTGATCCTGGGGAGGTCCCCTCACGTCCCCAGCCTCATGGGTAGGCCCGGCCAACGTATCAGGTCCTGCCCCAGCAGACCCCTGCCCATGGGAGCAGAGCCTACTAGGAGCAGGGGGGGTCAGGGGGACAGTCCTTGAAGTAGTCGTGACAGTAGGTGCAGAGACAGGCAAGGGAGCGCACGTACTCCACGAAGTCCACCTCACAGTCCTTGTTGGTGTCCAGAACACTCATGAACTTATTGTAGTCACACTCTCGCAGCTCGGTCTGTGTAGGGGGAGGGGGAGGGGGCAGGTTGAGGAGGGAGCATGCCACTTCCCGCCCTCCACTCCTGGGCGGTCCCACGCCTCCCACACCCCTCTGGGGGCCAGCCTCAGCCTCCTGTCCTGGTCATTCGCCCATGTCCGTGCCCCCCACACCGTCCTTCTCAGATCCCACTGTCTGCCACTGAGTGTCTCTCCCTCTGTCCTCCGAGGAGCCCTGCAAAGCAGCAGGTGTAGCGACTCTCCTTCCCGTCTCACAGATGAGGACACCGGGACTCCTGCCACGTCCGTTCCCTTTCTGGTGTCCCCTCCTCACAGCCTCGCCTGTACCCCACTTGCTCAGAGCTTGCCCCCGGGTCTGTCTCTGCAGAGTCCAGGCAGTGCTCCCCTGCAGACTGGCCACCCCAGGTGCTCACCGGGGTCCAGGTGGGCAGCTCCTTCTGCAGCAGCTCCTTGAGCTCTGCCTGACAGAGCTTGTGCTTGTCCCCGCAGCGCCCCGAATATTCCTGGAAGGTGCACACGATGGCAGCCACCGCCTGCTCCAGAGGCCTGGCCATCCTCACTGTCAGAGAACAAGGGTGTGAGACTCATGCCAGAGGCCCAGGGCACCTCTGCCCAGGGCGTTTCCCAGGGACTGCTCCCAGACCTTAGTCTCCACCAGGCTTCGGGCAGGCCCCACAAGCTCCCCTCTGAGCAGCCCTCCCTGACCACTCCGGCCCCTTCTAATTTATTTCCCTACTACCCCATTGTTATTTTCCTGGATGGAGGTCTTCTTTCCCTAACATCATTGCAAATTCCTCAGGGAGAGTGCCCCACCCGCCAACTACACCCCCACACTGGGGATCCTTGAGGACTCCCTGACTGTCTACCTTCTCTTGTCCCTGACACCCAGGAAGGGCTCAGTCCCACTGTGCACCCCATGAGATACAGCCTCCTGACCTTTAGGACCCAAACTCCTTCCGTAGGAAATAGCACAAGGAGACCCTTGCCCTGTGTGCCCCATCTTCAGGCCCTTGGAGAAGCTAGGCATTCTCAGGGAGGGGTCAGGTCTGAGAGGAACCCCCACCACCTCACCACCACCACCGTCACCCAACCCTCCTCCCGTGAACTCTGCTTGGGATCCCCTGTGCATCGAACCAGCCACGCAACCTCAGATGAGCCACTGACACTGGGTGTCAGGGGCCTTAGCTGTAAACTGGGGTTCATTCCGCCTCTCAGGCCTACTCAGGGACCTGAACCGGCAGTCCACAGAAAGAGTCAGCTCAGGTATTTACCGGTCTGTGATTTGCCCCACCTGAAGCTGTCCCCCTGCTCCCTGGGGTCGTGAGATAGAAGGCTCTGCATAGGACCACCCTGTTCTGTCAGAGGGGCAGGCTTTCCTGGAAGTGCCCGCCTCCCCCCAATCCCACCGCCTTCTGGGAGGCTGCCTCCAGCCTGGGGAAACCCTGAGGCAGTCGGGAAGGCAGTACTATTCCCCTGTGAGCCTAGGCCCTTGTTCCCCCAGGGGACAGGAGTGTGCAGCAAGGCTGCCCGGCCGTGGCTCTGTCCCTGATGCCCCTCCGCTGGGCCCTGTGGAGCAGAAGGCTGGCAGGGCTGCGGGCGGGGCGATGGGGCAAAGCACTGCCTGTGGTCTCCCCGTGACAGCCCAGCGTTGGGGCAAGGTGTCTGTGTTCCCAGCAGAGGAAAAGGCCACACACGCAGGGAATAAGGAAACTCCGAGGTGCTCAGAGGCCCTTCTGGGCTCCTGCCAGCCTGGCTGGCACCACCGCGGTTGCTCTTTCAGAAGCTGGGTCCCTGGAGACTGGAGGGAATCCTCTCTTCCCCGTGAAGCCCTGACCCCTGCCAGATCTCAGCGCTCCACACCCCTAACCCAAGCTTCCAGACAGCCCTTCGCTGTACAAAGGACCCCTGAGCCAACCATATCTGACATCCCTCACCAGGCCAGTCCCTGCTGTGCTCATCCCTCTGCACCCATGCCCAGACCCTGAGCTGCCCTGCCTCCCAATCCAGGCAGCACCCAAGCAGCTGGTACTCACCGCTGGTGTTGGTTTCAGCTGTAAGAGGCTAGAGACAGGACATCCCTATTTGTAGCTTCCCAGTGAAGGAAGGGAGCAATTATGGGGGCCCAAGTAGGTCAAGCTGAGGATGCCCCCAGGGGCTCCCCTGCCTCCTTCCCTGGCGGCCCTTATTATAGGCCCCACCAGCCCACCCACCCATGCATACATCAAAGGCCCATTCGGGGCCACAGACACAACCCCCTTATTGTCCGCCCCCAGAGCTGGGAACTGGGCACAGCAACCCCCCCAACCCCTTCCAGCACAGTTGGAGGAGACAGGCTGATCCATCACATCCACCCCCACCTCTTCACTCTAGAAGCACACATAGCTTCACCCTTAGAGAATCCCTGTGCCAGAGGGGATCTTGGAGAGCAAGGTCTCACCTGCTTAGCCCCCCATCTGCAGGTGAGAACACTGAGGCCTGAGATATCCTCTCTGCCTGACCAGCTCAATGGTTCTTGGTCACTTTGGGCTGTGGACTGCTCTCTCCCCTGAGGAGACCATCTGCAGGGTGTCTGGAAGAATAGGAGGAAGGAAGGCAAACTCTCCGAGGGGCCCTTCCACAGTCAGGCTGACTTCTCTGCGGCCCGCACCCCACTGCCCTAAGGGCCGTAAGTGGGCCATAAAACCTGCGGGCTTCCCTGTGCATACAGCCCCTAGGTCTGTGTCCTGTCCTCTGTTCCCTGAGGTCTGATGGGATGGGGCCTGGTTTCCTCTGGCCTTTAGCTGGAGTATGTAGCCCTTTGGGGTCCCAGCATTATGGGGGCTGTCCCCCTTGTCTCCCCTCCTCAATAAGGCCTGGGCGTCAGCTTCTGTCTTCCTCACCCCACAGACTATGAAAGCCAAAGGTCGTTTGGGCTCAGCTTGGCCAATGGTCTTGGGGCATGAGGGGCCCTGGTGCCCTGCTCACCCCCTGGAGTTGGCTTTCTCTTAGATTTTGGTCTCCTCATTCCCTACTGCCCTGTGAGCTCCTCATTGCTTTGGAACATGTTTTTTAATTCTGTCCAACATTTTTTGTTGTTTTTAGTGGGAACAGGCAGAGACCACCATATTACCAGAAGTGGAAATCCCTCCATATCACTATGACTCTATTCCCTCTCTCATGCCCCCCAGCCTGAGAGACCCTTCCCCATTTCATAGCAGGAGAACCCAAGACCCAGAAGAGTGTGTGGAAAGTGGAAGAGGAGGTCAGCACCCAGGCCTCTGAGGAAGCTTGTTGCTGATGGAGGCAAACAGAGAGCTCATGATACCTTGATCCCAGCCCTTCCCCAGAACCCAAACCTTGCCTCTGCATCCTCTCCATGAGGGCTCAGCCCCTGTGGGTGAGGGGGCTGAGCAGGGGGCGGGTAGGGAAAGGAGAGCTGTGATTAGCCCTGTTTTATAGGCAAAAGGTTACAAGGAGGAGGGGACAGAAGTGGGGGCCAGCAGTTACTTCACTTCTAGGCCAAGTACCTGTTCCGGCCTGTGATTTCGCGGCTCTGCTACCAGCCACCTCCCTGCTACAGGTCACCCCACCCTCCGGGCCTCACTTCCCTCATCTGTCAATGATCAGGGATAATAATGGTGACCACTTCATAGGATTCCTGTGGAGCTTATACGAGTTGATGTGTATAAAGCTCACAGATAAATAGTGCCTGGCACATAGTAAGGGCATAAATGTTAGCTGAGAGGTGGGTAACTTGTCCGATGTCACACAGCTAATAAGTGGCCAGCCTAAGAGCCATTCATTATTCATGCAGATATTTAAAGGCACCTGTCCAAGGCATTATGGGCATAGTCATAAGCAAGACACATCAAGCCTGGCTCTGTGGAGATGACAACCTAGTGGGGGACACAGGCAGTAACAAATAAATGGACGCTCGGCTGGTGGTGTCAGTGCAAGAGCCAGAGCCAGGGCCAAGGGAGAGAGGGTGGTGGCGGGCTGGCATTGTATGTGGTGGTCTGCTGAGTGGCAACCTGCTTCTCAGAGGTCCTTCACATTCCTCAGCCTGCTGCACCTTTCCGGAAGGATGCTGCCCCTTTGTCGGCCTGCTGCAGGCGAGGGGCAGGAGCTCACCCAGGAGAGACAGGCACTCTGGGGTTGGAGGACCGTCGTGGAAAGAGCCCTTCACCAGACCTCCCCTGCAAGCTCCACCACCCTCTTGCCACCTGGCCTCGAGCTTATCCTTTGCCTGGTTTGGGCCTAATTTCCTTGCCTCCAAAATGGGTTTGGAGAATTCCTACCCTAGGACCTCCGTGTGAAAGTGCTTTATGTCACTCACTGTTACAGCCTGCCAGCCCACTGAGACCCCTCAATGGAGGCGTCAGGGAGAGGGGAAGCGGAAGGAGGGAACAAGGCCCTCCTCACCGGGTCATTTTGGGCAGCCTTCTTCGGCCTCCACACAGGGCGTGGGTAAAGCTGCAAACCCTCCTCCCCTGCTTTCCTGAGTTCTGGCAGTGACGGGAATCTGCCTGCCCGTTGGAAGGCCTTCCCAAGCAGCTGCCCTGAACCCCGCTTTCTGCAGTGGTTCCAAATGGACCTCACGCTAACCATCCCTCTGAGGCCAGTCGGGGGCTGCCGTCGTCCTGTCCCACCCTCCGCTGTCCGCTACCTCCTCTTGCCTCTCTACCCTTGGGCTCTCACCGGAGCTCCCCTGCTGTGGGTGCCGGAGCTAAATGCTGAGGTGTGCACCTCATCTGGAAGGTGAGGGTCTCTCCCTGGCCTGTGGGTGTGAGGGTGGGAGTAGATGCATTCTGCCTTGACAGGATTTCCTACAGTACTGACCCTCCCGCCTCGCCTTCCCCCTCTCCCTCTCCTTCCTGCCCCTCCTCTCTCCACTGCCCCCACCATCACCACCAGGGCCTTTGAAAGGCTCCTGGGAAGCTGTGTTGCCCTTTCAAGGTCAGTGTCTGGTTCTGCACCTCAGGGAGAAATAAAATGAAGTGTCCTAGAGCACCTGGACATTCATGTACTTGTTCCAAAAGGACCTGGGCCCAGGGATCAGGGTGAGCACCCCCAATCCCATAGCCCCATGGGGCCAATGAACTGCTGTCAGATTGATCCACCTTCTTTCTCATCATCTAAGTCCCATAAGGGGAGGTGAGAAGGGGGGATTTAATTACTGGGGCTGGAGCCGGGAGGTCTTTGCTGGGGAGAGGGTCTGAACTGAGACCAAGGAGAGCCTGTGGAGCTTAGAATACTACCTCTTTTGATGGCCGAGCCAGTTATGCCCATTTCCCAGATGGGATCGGTGAGTCAGTGGAGAGCTCATGTGACTTGAAGACAGGAGCACAGGGAGCCCTAGTTCAGTCTTTCCCCTGTCTCAGAAGCCACCTTTGACGTCAATATTTCTTTTCTTGGAGGGTTAATAGGCTGCCAAGGGTAGACCCTAAAGAGCAAAGGCCAAGGGGACAGCAAGCCCTGATGGGAGGCACGGCTGTCCTAAGGAGGGTCTCCCAGCTGCAGCTCCAGGAGAAGGGAGGAAGCAACCTGTCCGACATTCCTTTGAATGATGCCATTTTCTGGACTCTTCTGCTCTCTGCTTCAGCAGAGATTTTGTGGGAGGACTGTTAAGACCAGCTAGGTAAGTCTGGTGTTTGTTAAGTCTGTCAAATGCACAGAAGGAAAAGAAATTAGCCCCATTCCGGGGCACCTGGGTGACTCAGTCGGAAGGGGGTGGGAGACGCCTGGCTGGCTCAGTCAAAAGAGTATGCAACTCTTAATCTCGGCGTTATGAGTTCAAGCCCCACTGGGCACCGAACCTACTCTAATAATAATAATAATAATAATAATAATTTTTTAGGGGTGTCTGGGTGGTGCAGTCAGTTGAGCGTCCAACTCTTGATTTTGGCTCAGGTCATGGTCTCAAGGTTGTCGGATCCAGCCCCATGGCAGGCTCCAACTCGGCAGGACTTTGCTTGGGATTCTCTTTCCCTCTGCCCCTCCTCTCCCCCACTCCACAGAAGCATGCACACACACTCTCTCTCTTTCTCTCTCTCTAAAATAAATAAATAAATAAATCTTTAAAAAGAGAGAGAGATACAAAGTTCAAAGAAAAGATTATAAGGCAAAAGAAGGTGGAGAAAGGAGAATTAGAAGAATTCCAAAATGAAACAAAAGGGAAGGATTAAAATGTCACATAGGGGGCGCCTGGGTGGCTCAGTCAGTTAAGGTCTGCCTTCAGCTCAGGTCATGATCCCAGGGTCCTGGAATCAAGTCCCACATCGGGCTCCTGGCTCAGCAAGGAGCCTACTTCTCCCTCTCCCTCTGCTGCTCCCCCTGCTTGTGCTCTCTCTCTCTCTCTCTTTCTCTCTGTCAAATAAATAAAAACATATTTTTTCAAAAAATTAGCCCCATTCAGCGCCCACCAGTTGAGGCCAGTCTCCACCAGCCAAAACAGTCCAGGAATGGGGAACTGAGCCCCAGCAGAAGCCAGGATCCATTGTGAGTATCCAGACCACCAGCAAGTGAGCCAGGTTTCCCCTTGATTCATCAAGAGACCAAGAACATCTGGACTGTGCTCACCCGGGTCCCCTTCCTTCCCACAAAGCCTAAGGCTGTGGAGGTGGCCAGGGGAAAGGAGGGAGGCCCACACTGCTCCTCCGTATCCCATGTTCCATAGAGGTGAGGTGTTTTCTTACAGACCTGGGTCAAGTCCCAACACTGCTCCTTATTCAACGTCTCCCGGCCCGTTTCCTCTTCCGTGAGGTGCAGTTACCACCAGCACACCCATCATCTAACTGTTCTGGTGATGCAAGGAGACAGTGCTCCACAGGCCCAGCAGAGAGCCCGGCCAGAGGGAGATGTCCAGGAACGCCAATGCTGCCCCCTCCCTGTTTCCTCTCTGTGATGAGGGTCTAAGGACAGACCCTCTCCAGGGAATCCAGAGGCCAAGTGACACTGCATGGAGTTGCTGAGAGAGCTGCTTTGGGCCGTGAATCACCATCAGCACCACTCCCTGACCTACTTCTCCTGGCTCTGTCTCCTATAGGACATTAGGGAGGTGGGCTTCTCTCATTGCTAGGCCTGCCCAGCCTGCCTCACCAGCCCCAGATGTGCAGTTAAGCAGAACAGTGAGAACAAGCAGGTTGTCCAGGCACCCCCGCACTCGGGTCCCATCCATCTCTGGGCAGGTCTAGTCTGAGGTATTCTGAAAGTGGTCACCAAGCATCAGGGTTTCCCAGGGAAGTAAGAAAACAATTCAGGAAAATATTATATTGTCTATTGCTTGTCTACTATCCATCCCCTCTTTCCTTATTATGAAAACCCATTTTGGGGGTACCTGGGTGATGCAGTGGGTTGAGTGGCCAGCTCTTGGTCTCAGCTCAGGTCATGATTTCAGGGTCCTGAGATCGAGCCTTGCATTGGGCTCTATGATCAGCGCAGAGGCAGCTTGTCCCTCTCCCTCCACCTCAGCCCCACCCTCTGCTCCTGCACACGCGCGCCTGTGTGTGCACTCTCTCTCTCAAATAAATAAATAAATAGAATCTTAAAAAAAAAATTTTTTTTTCCTTTCAAAGTGTCATTATGCCCAGGTAAAAATACTTGGTTGCAGCTAGGTCCAGTCTTATTACATCCCTAAGACCAAAGAGCTGCAAGTGGAAATCCCTGGAGAGAGCACTTTTTGCATAATTAAAAGGCAAAGTCTGAAGGAAAGCTTTTTGCACCTTCCAGACTGGAACATGGACAGTGAAACCTGGAGGTACAGCAGCCATCTTGTGATCACGAAGCAGCATGCATGAGGGGAAAAGCATATATACTATAGGTTACAGAGCAAAAAAAATTGAAAAGGCACTTGGTGTCATATAGCATCTCTGCGCCCCTGAACGAACCCTGAACTGCCCACCCCAGACTTCTTGTTATGCAAGACAATTAAGCACCATGGAAATAACCATGCAACTCATAGCTGAATACATTCCAAACTGGTAGAGAATTTTACATCTGAAAGTGGAGTCCTCAAGTAAAAGAATCTAAAAAATACAATTGGCTAAGTGGAGGAGGAAAGACAGAGAGATACAAGAGCCAAATACGTCCAGGCTGGAAAGCCAAAGACCCTTGTTACGAAATGACAAAATATTTGGTTGAACTGTTCATTGATGTATCTTGGGATGCAGACCAAAGAGAATCCTAAATGTAGTGATAGAGGAAGTGGTAGGAAAAGTTTAGAAAGTTAACATGAGCTGGTTCCTTGCAAGAGGGGGATGCTGCTATTACAAAAACCAAGAAGGTGCCATTGGCTTTGGGATCAGGTAATAAGTGAAAGCTAGAAGGACCTCAGGAGGTTAGCAGTAATAATTTGGAGGGTAGTGAGGAAATTGTTACTGAAGGCTGAAGAAAAGGTGACCCCTAGGGACACCTGGGTGGCACAGTCGGTTAACCGTCTGCCTTCAGCTCAGGTCATGGTCCCAGGGTCCTGGGATCGAGTCCCACATCGGGCTCCCTGCTCGGCGAGGAGTCTGCTTCTCCCTCTCCCTCAGCTGCTCCCCCTACTTGTGCTCTCTGTGTCAAATAAATAAATAGAATCTTAAAAAAAGAAAGAAAAAGAAAGAGAAAGAAGAAAGAAAGAAAAAGAAAGAAAAAGAAAGAAAGAAAGAGAGAAAGAAAGAAAGAAAAGACCCTAGTATGTAGTCGTGGAATGTCTGGGGACATTACAGTCTATGGTAATGGGAAAATAGAAAGCGTACCTAATGAACTCATGGATCCAGCTGAGGAGATGTTTAGATGGAATACTGAAAGTGCCTACTTCTTCTGATGCCCATGATAAAACAGGAGAAGAAAGAGATGACCTAAGAAGGAACTGCTCAGGTTTTTTAATATAATATAGAAATATAGATGGCCCAGAACAGTCTTTACAGCCAGCACATGGCTCTCAAAGTAATAAATGGCTTCAGGGCAAAGGTCAAATCCAGGGCCTTGCCAATAGAGAGGGACTCCGGGTAAAAACAAAGTCAAAGGTAGAGACTTGGAAAGATTTAAAGGCAAGTCTCACAGATCTCAGATAAGCAAGTTGGCTTCTAACAATTTTGGAAGTGTGCCTCTCAGATGCTTTCAGACAAGAGGGCCTTTCTCCCAGCTCCCTGATTCTCAGTCTAAGGTAGGGAGGGGCCGGTCTCAGAGAGATTTCTAAGTGTGGCATTAGTCTAATTAAGTGAATTATAAGTTGATACACAGGAAGCCCACAACATTTTTTTTTTAAAGATTTTATTTATTTATTTGACAGAGAGACAGCGAGAGAGGGAACACAAGCGGGGGGAGAGGGAGAAGCAGGCTTCCCGCTGAGCAGGGAGCCTGACGTGGGGCTCTATCCCAGGACTCTGGGATCATGACTTGAGCCAAAGGCAGACGCTTAATGACTGAGCCACCCAGGCGCCCCTAGCCCACAACATTTTTAAAGGAATTACATAATCCTGGGCTGAAAGGGATAGAGACAGTTCAAACAAAAGAAGCTTTGGGTTGTCAACTTCCTTTGGGCAGGGGGCAGCTGAGAAACCTACAAACACAGACATTCCTTATAGAAAATAAAGAGTTAAAGAGAATGAAACCAACAACCTAGAGCATGGACCCAAGAAGAACCACTTATAGGGAGCAGAACTGGGCCCTAATCAAGAATCTGGTGGCATGTGTCTGACTCAATTTCAGAATTGCTATGGACCAATGACACTTTTGTGCCTTTGATCCACCACCACCCCTTTCTGACTAGGAGTGTTTATTATCTGTCTGTCTCACTTTTGTGCATTGAATGTATTGTTCATAGATCTTCAGGTCAAGGGAATTGTTCTTGAGGAGCTGATTAGGGCCTGACATAGATAACAAGACCCTGGACCCCACGTTGATGCCTTAACAGGGTGAAACATGGTGGGTCTTGGGAAGGAGGTGACTACATTCTGCACATGGTTGCTAGAAGTCAGACTATGGTATACAGTCTCCCAAGATGGCCACGTCAGTTTTGTGCTACTGCTCCTCACATGAACAGATGGAGCCTAATTCTCTTCCCCTTGAATCTGGGCCAGCCTGATGACTTGCTTGATCAATAGAATGCAGCAGAAGTGATGTTCTTGGATTGCTGAGGTAAATCCTAAGAAGCCTCACAGCCCCCATTGGGACCCCTTGGGATGCTCACTTGGGGGATCCTCCCTATCAGAACCTAGCTGCCATGCTCTGAGAAGCCCAAGCTACATAGAGAGGTAATAGGTAGGCATTCCAGATGAAAGTTCCAGCCGAGCTCCCAGCTTACAACTGGCACCAATTGCCAAGCATATCGAGTAAGCTACTTTGGAAGTTGAATTGATTTGAACTTTCAGATGACTCCAGCTCCAACATCCGTCTGCAACCGCATGAAAAGTCCCAAATGAGAACTTCATTGACTGACTGCAGTCTCCATACAGAAACTTGACAGATAAATCTGTTTTAATTTACCAAGTGTTGGGTGATTTGTAATGCAACAATAGGTAACCAGAACAGCATCTCTAAGTCACTGAACCAAACCTGAATTCCATACCTCAGACTTATTTTATAAGACATTTAAATGCCAATTCATTTATGCCATTCTTAGTCGGGTTTCCTGTATCTTACAACTGAATACATTCCTAACTGGTAGAGAATTTGGTAACTAAAAGTGGGATCCATTAAAGAGAGAGAGAGAGAGAATCTAACATGTGTAATTACTTGAGGAGAGGAAAGAATAAAATATGAGGACCTCACCTTTGCTGGCTGGAAAGTCAGTGACTTTGTTAGGAGGTGGCAAGGTGTTCGGGCATGTTGTCACCTGATGGACCGTAGGGTGCAGAACAGATGGCAACCTCGCTACAAGTTTAGGGAAAATGGTAGAAAAAAATCAGGATGCCGATATGAACTTAGTGCCTGATAGCTTCCAACAGGAGAAGAATGAACTCAAACTGGAGCCCATCTGAAAGCAGATATCAAAAGAAATACAGCTTTGCTAAAACAGGGCCTAAAGCCGGCAACCTGATAAGAAGTCTTTACTGAGGGCGCCTGGGTGGCTCAGTCGGTTCAGCGACTGCCTTCAGCTCAGGTCATGATCCTGGAGTCCCGGGATCAAGTCCCGCATTGGGCTCCCTGCTCAGTGAGGAGCCTGCTTCTCCCTCTGACCCTCCCCCACTCTCATGTACTCTCTCTCATTCTCGCTCTCTCAAATAAATAAATAAATCTTTAAAAAAAAAAAGAAGTCTTTACTGAGCAGGTCTGCTGGGTTGGTTAGACCACCTTACGCCTCTGGAGCAGATCCTAGTACAGCTAATTGTTCACAGCACTGAATGTCAAGGTCTGTCCTTCGTTCGGAGTGTATCCTTCCTTCTTTGTTAGACTTATCTCTTTTTATGAAATGACAGTGATGGTGGATGGTATTTGCCTTTTTTAATATCTTTATTGGGAAAAAAAAAGTTAGCAAACTATCTCAAATTTTTACTGGTACTTGAAATCCCAAAGTCTGGGACTTAAGGCACAGCTCTGGCCTTGGGGAGATTTCCAGAAGAGTCAGAGCCTAGAGGGGGTAGGATCTAAGGAGGCTCTCATTTTCCAGCACCCCAACTGAGCCAGCCAGGGTATGGGGCATCACTGAGCTATTAAAATATGATCAACAGGGGCGCCTGGGTGGCTCAGATGGTTGGGCATCTGCCTTCGGCTCGGGTCATGATCCCAGGGTCCTGGGATCGGGCCCCACATCGGGCTCCCTGCTCCTTGGGAGCCTGCTTCTCCCTCTGCCTCTCTCTCTCTCTGTCTCTCATGAATAAATAAATAAAATCTTAAAAAAAATAATAAAATAAAATAAAATAAAATATGATCAACAGATAAGTTTATTGAGTACAAAGGATAGCTAGAGTCCCCGTGGGTCCAAGAGGCCCACAGCAAAGCAAGAGCTCTGCTTCAGGGCCGGTCTGGGGAGTCCTGGAAGAACTCATTGCACATGATAGTGACAAGAGCCAGAAAAACAGCATACTCCTGGAAGTCCACCTGCTGGTCACTGTTCTCATCCAGATTGCCCATCAGCTTCTTCAGGCCCTCCTCATCCACCTTCTCCTGAAAGTGAAAAAGAATGGTTCAGCAGGCTGCTCTCCACCCACCCCCACACCAATCACACACCTACTGGTCAGAGCCTAGCCCTCACTCCGCACTGGGCAGTGGGTACGTGGTGGGCAGGGACCTCCCGGGAGCTACAGAGAGGCTCTGGGAATGAGGACAGGTAGACGTTCACTGGGGAGGGTCTCCAGCTGTCCCTGCTGGGAGTGAGGAGCACCCAGGTACTCCCTGAGCCCAACAAGGTGGGCATCACTACCCCCACTGTGCTGATGAACAAATTAAAAATTTCTGAATTCAGAAAAGGCAAACTTTTTAATACCAGCCAAAATGAAACCAAATTAGAAAAGCTTAACCAAAAAAAATTTTTTTAAAGGAATAAAGGACATGCCCCATAAGTTCAAAGCCTGAGAACTGACTTTGAATTCTTCAGGAGTCAATATGAGGCAGGTGAGGGGCAAACTGAAAGTTGACTGCATTTTTCTGCCAACTGTCCCAGGGCGCATGTGTTAGCTGGGCTCTTCTCTCCCTACATACCTTCTTAGTTTGGCATATAACATGGAAACTAAGAGCAAGAGAGCTGTGTGCTCTTGGGCAGTCACTTCCCCTCTCTGGGCTTTGGTTTGCTCAACTCAGTGAGGGGATCGGACAGATGGACCCTGAGGGCCCTGACAGCCATCCATCCTCTGGAGAGCCGCAGGGGCGGCAGTGACAGGGCACTCACACGTGGGTGGGCCTCGGCCCCCTCTGTGAGGCTGCGCCCTGTGTCTGCATCAGCAGGCAGCCCCCACACATACATCAGGACCCTCCCACCCCAACCAGCCCCACTCACCCCAACAAAGCTGGGCAGCTCCTTGTGCAGAAGGGCCTTCATCTCCCCCTTACTCAGCTTGAACTTGTCACCCTCTTGGCCAGAGTACTTGTGGAAGGTGGTGACCATCACAGCCAGTGCCTGCTCCAGGGGACTGGACATCTTGGATCTGGGGCCACAGGGGTGGCAGGTGATGGAGACACTTCATCCCAGCCCGCAGGACACTCTGCCCTTGTGCCCCAAAGTGCCTCTCCAAACCCCCCTCTGCATCTCCCGAGACTATTCCTCCCTGAGGAGTCATCTCCCCCATAGACGAGGGACCCCCAAGGCCAGAGAAGTATCCTTGGGCAAGTATGTTTCCTCCACTGGACTAAGGACTCTCAGAGGATAGGGATGAATCTTCCCTCCCAGTAGAGACCTCTGAGCCGGGAGGGGGAGAGGGGTACTGTCTCTATCAGACAGGTGAAGGCCACTGAGCAACCCTCCCCACCAGGAAGGATCCTACTGAGATTGGTACTAAAGGAATTACATGTCCTGGGTCCTGGGAACAGCAGGACAGAACTCAGAGGCCATCTTTTCCACGGCTCTGCCTCTGAGAATGCTCTGAGCAGCCCCGGGATGCTTAGGGGGGAGTCCTGGGGTAAGGCCTCAGTACCTGGTGTCAGGGGCAAGTAAAGTTCTGGGCCCATCCGCTAGCTCTGCCTTCTCAAGGGGGAGGAGATGGGAAGCGGCAAAGGGCAGGGCATTATGCAGCTATGCAGGGCAGGGACCCAGGCAGGCCCACGCACTTGAGATCCCTGGCTCTTGTCCCTTAGTCCTGCTAGAATCCAGGACTTTGCAAAAACAAAAACCAAACTCAAGACTCTTGTTAAAGCACCACCCTCCACACCTCATATTCCTAGGCCTAGGCCCCCAAGAAGGGTCTCTAGATTGAGATGCCTAGACTGTGAGACCCAAGAGAAGGTCTCAGAGCAACCCCTAAACTAAGACCTCACAGAGGAGCCTGGAAAAAACTCTCAGTCGGACACTTCACACAAGGTCCCCCAAAGGGAGAGACCCAGAATGAGGAAACTATGGAGACAAAGATTAAGAAAGAAGAATAAGGCAGAGACCCCTGGGGTCCCCCCACCCAGCCCTCAGAAGACTGAGGCACTCACCAGACCAGATGACAGAGGCTCTGGAAGGAAAGCAAAGGGCCAGGCTCCCACACTGGGGTTTATATGCCTGCCCCACTGGCCCCCAGCCTGGCATTTTAAGGAAATCAAACCTGCCCCAACCTGATCCCGCTGAAGCCTGGCCTCCTGCCACCCCCACCCACTCCCTGCCAGCCCCCACCCCAGACTCTGCCGCCCCCCCTCCCCCCCACCGACTCTGCCAGCCCCACCACCAGCTGGACGAGAAGGCCCCGGAGGGGAGTGGGAGGTGTCATGGGGAAGCAGGGTAAGGGGCCGTCACCCCTGTTTGCACGACTAGAGTCTCGTGCCAGGCCTTGCTCGTTTGACACATGCCTGCGGGCCGCAGCTCATTTGTGAGTCAGAGGATACAGGCACCCAGGGACTTCCCAGGCCTGTGCGTGCGTGCGTGCGGGCGTGCGTGTGCGTGTGCGTGCGGGCGTGTGTGCGCGGGCGTGTGCGGGCGTGTGCGTGCGTGTGGGTGCGTGTGTGTGCGTGCGCGCGCGCGCACACGCTTGCAAGCTGACTTTAGGGACTCACGGGGGGAAGCTTCGTGGCTGGCAACGGAATTCCTCTCGGTGAGGTAATGAGGGAAGCGTGTGCCTAAAAACTGCTTGAAAGGCCCCCGTGGGTAGGAAGGCATCTGGAAGGAGGCAGGGAGGCCCTGAGAGACCCTCGCAGTGGGGGCGAGCAAGTCAGTGGGAACTGTAAGGACGCCCCTGGAGGTTCGAAACGGAGAAGGGAAGGCTTGGGGGTGGGCAAGCGAGGAGGGGCTGGACAGCTCCCCCAGCGGAGGCCTGGGCTGGGGCAGGCCACAGCCCTGGCCCTCCTCACCCCATCCCGCCAGGCTCCTCCCCATGCCCGGAGGAAGGCCAAACTGCAGCCACTAGGACCCAGCCCAGGGCGGGGCTTTCAGAGAAGAGCGGGCTTCATGCTGCCCCCTCCCAGGCGCCGGGCCTACTGCTCTTTCTACCTCCACCAGTCTGGGCACCGCCCTTCCGGCCGCAAGCTCCCCTCCCCCTTCCAGAGGTCCAGCAGCTTCTTTCCCCTCCCCCAGCGCCCAGCCCTCGGTGACTCACCCACTGTTCCAGGCCCAGATGCCCGGGCAATGACTCAGCGGCGCCCGCCTCCTCCCTGGAGGCCAGGGCAGCACTTGGAAACCCCAACCCAGCCTGGGAGGAGAGGATGCTGGCACCGAGACCCTTCATGGGCCCCCGTCTGGGAGCTTTGAGTTAGACACCGCAGAGGAGCTGGGACTGAGAACTGACAGGGTCAGATGGAAGCCAGGCTGCCCTCTCCTGGGGTCACCGTGGGACTCAGGGCAGCCTGAACAGTGCAGAGGGCGTCAGGCCTCGGAGCCCCCGGTGTCCCCTCCTGTCCGAGGCACATGGACCCCTCATGCTACTGCTCCTCCCTGTCAAACCCCGTTTCATGTAGAGCTTGAAATAAAAGTCCTTCCCCCTGAGGGTAAAGCCCAATGGGTGCAACGCACTGCTTTTCGAAGCACTTCCTCCATTTTGCCTCAGGACGTGAGAGAAGGCCTCTCAGGCTCAGATATCGCAGCCGTGCCCATGGCTCCTCCACGAAGCCTGGCAGCGAGGTGCTTGGACCCTGGCCCCAGCCTGCTTTCCAAGCCTCTCTACACACACCCTAACTGCCTGGCTCACCGCGTCTTGAGCACATCATGCATGGACCCGGTGCGCTGGGACCCCCTGCTTGTCCTGACCCCTGCTCCCCACATCTCTTCCTGTTGAAATCCCAGCTATCCTTCAAAGGCTGGGTAAATGCCACCTACTTCATGGAGCCTTCCCCGGGCCCAGCCAGATTCCATCTCTACCTGCTGTGTCCCATACAAGGACTCCTTTTGTCCTTGTGCGCTAGAGCATCTGCCCTGGGCTGAATCATTCGAGTGCTTGTCTTCTCTTGCCCTCACCCCCACACGGTGAGCTCACTGGGCAGGGTCTTACTCGTTTCTGCATGAACAAAGGGTCTCACACACACCCCGTGCCAATGCAGTGGGCACTGGGGATGGTAGTTAGGAGCCAAGGGGCCTTCTGGTCTCCCAAATCACACCACGGACTCTGTTACCAAATCCTAACTTCCCCAGGTCCCAGAAGTGGCACTTAGACCCCGGGCTGGAAAACAGCTGGCAACCCCTGAGGGAACACCCGCTCTAGCCCTGGGGTCCAGGGAGGGAGGGAGCTGAGGGAGTGCCTCACCAGCAGGGATGGACAAAAGGTCAGAGACCACAGGAACAGAAGGACTGTGAAGGGAATGAGAGAGCAGAGAGAGAGCCACTGACTACCAGGGGCAGCTCCGGGAGACCTGTCCCTCGCCGGGGACTGAGGCCCCGATGGCGCCCTCAAGTGGCCATATCCCTGAGACGGGCGAAAATCACATTAGTTTGCCACTCACTCGCAGTGTGAGTCAGCAGAGCAGGAGGGCTGGACAGAATGACTCCAGCGTCCAATCCCAGTCCACATTCTCCACTTGGCCGTGAAGGCAGAGAAGCTGGGGCACAGCGGGGCCATGGGCACGTCCCTAGCAATGACTCTGCCCATGCCCAGCCTGAGAAGCTGGGTCATGGCTCTCTGTCCCCCGGGGCTGCTGGGGCCAGAGGCGTGCGGCCTAGGTGGCTGTTTCCCCGCCTGGTTCCTGCCCCCTGGTGGTTGAGACCTGTGGTTGCCAGCCAGCCCCACCTCCTCCCTGCCGCCCTGCCCGGTCCCCAGCCCGGGCCCCGCCCGGCCCCTGACTCACGAAGGCGGAGGCGGTGCTGACTCACCTCCAAGGGGCCTTCCCACACCCACACCTTCACACCTGCCTGACACAGAAGGTGTTTCCTGGACAGTGCCTGCTGAGCAGCACAAGCAGAGCTTGGAGACGGAAGCCCATGTCTAGAAGCTGTTAGGAGCCTTAAGGACAGGGGCAGAAGGGAACGAGGTGGCCTGAGTGAGGGACTGAACACCGCCAAGCTCTGCCCACACACCGCTTTCCCCAGGACAATTCGGCAGAAAGAGAAATGGCCCCAGTGTTGGGGCCCCAGGTTGAAGCCCTGGCATTCCCTCTGGCTCACCATGCGACCCTGGCCAGTTGCACTGCGCCCTTGACCTACTTTTCACTACAGGAATCCCTTTTATTAGTCCTCTACCCTCCAAAATATGCTTTGAAATATTTTCTTTTGGGGCGCCTGGGTGGCTCAGTCGTTAAGCGTCTGCCTTCGGCTCAGGTCATGATCTCGGGGTCCTGGGATCGAGCCCCACATCAGGCTCCCTGTTCGGCAGGAAGCCTGCTTCTCCCTCTCCCACTCCCCCTGCTTGTGATCCCTCTCTCGCTGTGTCTCTGTCAAATAAATAAACAAAAAATCTAAAAAATATATTTTTTTCTTTTTTTTTTTTTGCGATTTTATTTGAGAGAGAGAGAGAACACAAACTGTGGGGGATGGGCAAAGGGAGAGGGAGGAGCAGACTCCCTGCTGAGCAGGGAGCCTGAGACTTGGAGACTTGGGGCTCAGGCTCGTTCCAGAACTCCAGGATCATGACCTGAGCAGAAGGCAGACGCTTAACCGACTGAGCTACGCAGGTGCCCTGCTTTGAAATATTTTCTCATAACAAACTGCATTAAATAATTTATCTAACTGCCCCCTGATTGCATGATCAGCACAAGAAAACCTGCTGATATCACCGTGCAATGAGCAAATGCATTCCCAGTGCTGGGAGGCTACGTGGCTGACATTACGGCGTACCTACTGTGTGTTAAGTGATCTCTGTATGTTATTCCATTTAATTTACACAACTATCCCCGGAAGTTGGTACAATCTCACCCACTCTACAGAGGAGGAAATCGAGGCTCGGGCAAGTTTGCCCAGGTTCACAGTTAACGAGGCATGACAAACATGGGTAGTCACAATGGTAACACTCCTCTATAAGCCCCAATCCCTGCGAATCCCTGAGAGCTCTAACCTTCCCACTCAGATCGCGACGCTCTGCCATTCTCTCCCCACACCCCCACCTGGCCTCTTGGACTCCTTTCTCAACTTCACCAGGGCCTAGGGGAGCATCTCCTCCACCTGCTCTGCTCTGGCATCTTCAACCACCAGCCCCTTTCCCCTTGCCTTCCAACTGCATTCTGCCTGCATTTAAAGCAGACTTAAAAATAACCTTCCTCGGATCTTCACGTCCCTTAGTACCCCTCTCTGCCACAAATAACACCACCATCCACCTAATGACCCAAACCAGAAACTTGGCTGTCCTCCCAGCCTCCTGCTTCCCCGTCACTGCCCTCCGCCTGCCTTCTCCATGCCACTCATCTCTGTCAGACTGCCTGAGCTGCCGCCGTCCCTGTGCCCCTGGGTGGTTGTAAACACAGCTGGACTCTTCTCTCACCCCAACCTTGCCCCCACTCCAACCCCTTCTCAGCTCTGCCACCAGAGTGATCTCCCTAAATCCAAATCTGAGCATGTCACCCCTCAGGTGAAAGCACCGTGATGTCTCATAACTTTGAGGAGAAGGCTACCAAACGTGACACACCTTCCTAGGCACCAACCTCACTGATGCACAGGCCACGCCTCCCATGCCTCAAAGCCCCACCTAAGCCATTCATTCTCTCCGAGAGCACTTCCTCAGTTTGTTCCCTGTCGACCTCCTAATCACCCTTTCAACTCAACTCTAAGATCATCTCTGTGCCGCACCCTGAATCTACTCCCCAGCCTCCCCACATACTAGAGCACACACACGAACATAGTTAGGTCCTCATGGACCTCACTAGCCCCCTGCCCTATAACAGCAACTTTTATGAGACTATTTCTTTATGTGTCTCCCCCACTAGACTCTGCTGCTGAGAAATAGACACTGAGTATTGGTCATTCCCAGTGTCCCCAGTGCCTGACACAGTGCAGGTGTTTGGAGAATGGCCAGTGTTGTCCCTCATTGCCACCATCCTCCCCCCTCCCTTCAATACCACATTTCCAGACCAGGCTCTACCCCCACCCCAAACCTTCTAGAAGCTGACTTGCTACCATTGCATCCACCCAACTCTCTCCATTGTCACCAGATGCTTCCTTCCTGCCCCTGCCAGTGCTCTGGGGAGGAGGCAATTAAACACCCCACTCCCCAGAAGGGCTTCTAGGGGAGCGGAGCCCTTCCACTCCTCTCTCTGTCAACAAGGAAGAGGTGAGAGTCCACACTATGCTTCTCTCTTTCTCAACCAGCTGGCTGCACCCTCCTCACCTCCCCGGTGAGCCCACCCCGCAGGGCAGGGTACAGCTGGGCAGCGGCTCTCTGTGAGAAGGCAGGGAAGGTCAGTTTGGGAAGCAGCAGGAGAAGAATGCACCATTAACTGGGGTCAATCCTCAGGGGATGTGGTCAGGAACAAACCACTCCTTGTGCCCCCAACCTCCAGCCACCCCCACCAGCATCCATGTCCTCGTGAAGAAAGCAGGCCATCCCCTGGCACTGCAGGACTTCAGGTTTGGGGACTTGCTTCCCCTACCCACAACTCCTTACAGAGGCTTGTAGTGCCTGAGGTCTAGTGTCTGACTCAGAACCCTGAGACACTCCCCCCCCCCCCTCACTCCGCCACCCGAAGGTTCCTCATGGCCTCGCTCAGCCAGCCAGCCAGCAAGCACCCAGGCCTGGGGAGCAGGTTTTTACCATTTGCCAGAATGGAGGTTCCAAGGATGGAAAATGTCATTTGGTAAAACTGGTGCTAACAGGAATCAACATAAAGCAGAAAGAATAGCCATTTTCCCAGAAACACCCAACATGAGAGATGCATTTTGATGTGTTCTAATAAACCCAGGCAACTTCCCAAATCTCAGAAAGGGACTAAGCGCAGCTTCAAAAAAAGAAAGTTGACCCAGGAAGGTGAGCAGTGATTTAAAAAATTACAGGGTGTTGCTCATGAGGAAGCGGTTTAAAGAGAGATGTTTTAAGAAATCGATGTGTAGGGGCGCCTGGGTGGCTCAGTCGTTAAGCGTCTGCCTTCGGCTCAGGTCATGATCCCAGGGTCCTGGGATCGAGCCCCGCGTCGGGCTCCCTGCTCAGCGGGGAGCCTGCTTCTCCCTCTCCCACTCCCCCTGCTTGTGTTCCCTCTCTCGCTGTCTCTCTCTGTGAAATAAATAAAATCTTAAAAAAAAAAAAAAAAAGAGTGTGTAATGTGTAATACTAGGAAATGGTGACAGGAGAGAAGACAGATTCTGGGTTCTAACCTTGACCTCTCCATGTTCTCGTTCTATCAGACAGGATCTTCCAGCTGTAAGAAGCTCCATGCAAGCTCACTGAAGCAAAAAAGGGAATGTGTTGTGTTATATAACTGGTAATCTCACTGAGATAATGCAAAGGGTCAATGAACCATAGCCTTGGGGCTAGAAAGGGGAACTCAACACCATCCATCCATCCATCCATCCAAACATCTGTCCATCCTTGCCACATCACTGTTCGCTGTTCATCTCTTTGATGCCGTATTTACTCTTACCGCAGCAGGAACAAGGAACATGGCCAAAGGCCGTCCTAGCTTTGGAAAACCCAGTGTCCATCTATCCCAGGAAGAGCCCTGATTAGCCCTTACTTGGTTCACACACTCAGCCATGAACCAATCCCTGTGTCCAGGGAGCAGGGTGCTATGACTGGCCACTGCGGGTCAGGTTCCCAGCCCTGTGGTCAAGGGACTCTTACCAGAAGAAGAAAGTTATCACAGTCACTACACTAGCCATTTGGCCTTACAGGTGGTCCTTAATCTCCCTCTAAACATCAGTTTCCTCTTCTGCATTGTGAGGATGCTATGGCCCCCTCCTCACAGATCAAATGAGATGATACACATAAAGCACATAGTGAGGACTCAGTGAATGCTCTAGATGCAACAGTAGCAGAAACCATGACGTACAGTAAGAACAGCGTCACTGACGAGATGGGGTTGTTTGACATCTCAGCAACATGAAAGTACAATCAAACCCCGTACATACCCCCAACATTAGAACAATAATTTATTCCTGGTTTCCTTGTCAATATTTATTTGTCCTTTGAACCTTTATTTGGTCATCTGCTAGTATCAGATGTTAACAGCTTAGGAAAAAATAATAAAGTAAATCTTAAAATTGAGAAAAATCTGTTCATTTGCTGGATTCTTTCTCCTAGCTTGGAAATGATCGTATTTTCCCCATTATAATTGGCAAAACACCCAGGTCTGGCTTCAAAAATAGTGGAGTTTGGTGACAGCCTAGCCTGATCCAGTTCAATGCCTCCCTACACCCTGTGTCATAGATAAGGGAACTGATTCCCTGCATAGGGGTAGACACACCATCACGCCAGCTTACTCATGTGACCTGCTAAGATCACCCAACTCCATGTACCCTGGCTCTCTATCCACCAACCAGCCTCTGGTTTGCATTTGGATTCTCAAAGGGACTTTCCTCCTGGGAAGAAATTGAGCTGATTTCTGGAATGTTTGGGTTTGCCAGGCAGTCATAAGAATGAAGAAGAATTATAAAGTAGGGCGCCTGGGTGGCTCAGTTGGTTAAGCGACTGCCTTCGGCTCAGGTCATGATCCTGGAGTCCCGGGATCGAGTCCTGCATCGGGCTCCCTGCTCGGCAGGGAGTCTGCTTCTCCCTCTGACCCTCACCCTTCTCCTTCTCTCTCTCTCTCAAAAATAAATTAAAAAAAAAAAAAAAAGAATGAAGAAGAATTAATCTCTCAGAACAAGACCATCACTAAGTGAAGTGATAAAAAATGTCTTTCTGAACCTAGATAAACATCTGCTTTTAAGAAGGAAAGAGGGCAGCTGGCAGGTAGGAAGGAAGAAACTAAAGTTTACTGAGTGCTTACTCTTTGTAGACGTTGTTTAAGTACAATGCATACACCACCTAATTCAATCCTCCCAACCACCCTATAATGTGGGCAATGTCTGTGATTAATAGATCAGGAAACAGAAGCTCAGGAGATTTGGTATAGAGCCAGGATTTAAACTCGGGAGCCCTGCTGCTGAGCACCACTCCTCAGTCACCCTCACTGCCACCTCTCCACCCCAAGTTCCAGCCCTGGCCACTTCCTGAGCCCTCTTCTTATCCCTATGTCTGCTGGTGGGGCTGTCATTAGTCTCTACCCTTTTCTCTCTTGCTTGCTTCCAGTTATCTCCTCTCTGTTTCCCCCTCTTTCTCATAGCATCCTTCAGTTTAGACAACTCCTAAAATGAAAGGATTTGAATCTGCACTCAGGCAGCCCCACCAGCCCAGCCCCAGGTTCTGGTTGCTGCCCCAGTTGTCCCAGCCCCAACGTGGGCATTGTCTCTGCCTTGCTCTGTAGAACCTTAGGCCCAGCCAGGCAGCCTTGCCAGCCACGAGTGCTGCTGGGCTTCCCTGGGGAAACCTGCCTCGATCACAGCTGTCCATTCTGTCACTCACTTGCTCAAAAACCTCTGAGTCTCTCTACTGACCACGACATCTTTTTTTTTTTTAAGATTTATTTATTCATTTGCGAGAGAGAGAGCACGAGCAAGAGGGGCAGAAAGAGACGGAGAGAGAATCCGAAGCAGACCCCACAGTGAGTGCAGAGCCCGATGCAGGGCTCGATCTCAAGACCCTGAGCCAAAACCAAGAGAAGGACACTTAACTGACTGCACCACCCAGGCGCCCCAACCACCACATCACTTAGACTCTTCAGTGTGGCTCTCAAGGACCCAACACTCCGCTTCATTCTTTATGCATACACTCAGCAAATATTTATTCAGTAGTGACACCGCACTAGGCCTAGGGATACACTAGTGAACAAGACAGACATAGCCCTTGCCCTGGTGGAGCATGTAATCAAATGGGGAAGATGGGACATAAATGTAAAGTACAGGTTGTAGGAAGGGTTATGAACAACAACGAACAGGTATAATGACAGAATTGTCACCTGGGCAGGTGGTCAGGGAAGGACTCACTAAGGAGAAGGGTTGAAGGATGAGGAGTCGTCCACACAGGGAGGGGAGGGTGTGTTCCAGGCATGGCCCAGGGATGGGAAGGAGTTTGGGGTGGGAAAGGAGAAAAGAGCAGTGTGGGTGGACCATGGATGGTGAGGGGGAGAAGGGCATGAGATGGAATTAGGAAGGTCAGGAAGGGTCAAATCATGCAGGGCCTTGTAAGGCCAGTGTAAGGAGTTTGGATTTTGTTCTAAGTAAAACAGGAAGCCATTGGAAGGGGGTGGGAGACACCTGGCTGGCTCAGTCAAAAGAGTATGCAACTCTTAATCTCGGCGTTATGAGTTCAAGCCCCACTGGGCACCGAACCTACTCAAATAATAATAATAATAATAATAATAATAATTTTTTAGGGGCACCTGGGTGGTGCAGTCAGTTGAGCGTCCAACTCTTGATTTTGGCTCAGGTCATGGTCTCAAGGTTGTCGGATCCAGCCCCATGGCAGGCTCCAACTCGGCAGGACTTTGCTTGGGATCTGCCCCTCCTCTCCCCCACTCCACAGAAGCATGCACACACACTCTCTCTCTTTCTCTCTCTCTAAAATAAATAAATAAATAAATCTTTAAAAAGAGAGAGAGATACAAAGTTCAAAGAAAAGATTATAAGGCAAAAGAAGGTGGAGAAAGGAGAATTAGAAGAATTCCAAAATGAAACAAAAGGGAAGGATTAAAATGTCACATAGGGGGCGCCTGGGTGGCTCAGTCAGTTAAGGTCTGCCTTCAGCTCAGGTCATGATCCCAGGGTCCTGGAATCAAGCCCCATATCGGGCTCCTTGCTCAGCAGGGAGTCTGCTTCTCCCTCTCCCTCTGCCTGCTGCTCCCCCTGCTTGTGTTCTCTCTCTCTCTCACTCTCTGTCAAATAAATAAAATCTTAAAAAAAAGAAAAGAAGTGTTACTATCAGGATAATAGGGTTCCCCAAAGAGAGGGGCATAAAGGGAAAGAGGAGAAAACAGCTGAAGAAACAATGGTGACAAATTTCTCAGAATTTCAGATGAAAGGGCTCAGAGTGTGAAATGGGGTAACTGGGCACCTGGGTGGCTCAGTCGGTGAAGCATCTGCCTTTGGCTCAGGTCATGATCTCAGGGTCCTGGGATCGAGCCCCACGTCAGGCTCCCTGCTCAGTGGGGAGTCTGCTTCTCCCTCTGACCCTCTTCCCAGCTCATGCTCTCTCTCTCTCTCAAATAAATAAATAAAAATCTAAAAAAAAAAAAGAATAGCTTTTTAAAAAATGGGGTAACTGAGGGGAAACACATCCAGATTCATTATATGGAAGTCTAAGAACATCAAAGTCAGATAAAATTCTGAACACCTCCAAAAGCAACGCACAGGGACAAGAATCAAATTGACATCAGACTTCTCAGTAGAAACACTAGACACAGGAAGACAAAGTAGCAAATGTTTTTAAAACTGAAAGAAATCTTGCCTATAGCCAAAGAGTCACTCAAATGTGAAGGTATTAAAAAATATCCTCAGATATAGTAGGCCGAAGCTGTTTTACCACACAAAGACCTACATTAAAAACACTCGGTGGGGGGGCGCCTGGGAGTGCAGTCAGTTAAGCATACATATCTTGATTTCAGCTCAGATCATGATCTCAGGGTCATGAGATTGAGCCCCACGTCAGGCTCCATGCTCAGCACAGAGTCTGCTTGAGATTCTCTCTCTCCCTCTCCCTCTGCCCCTCTCCGCCCCTGCCCCCCCATGCTCACTTGCACAAGCACGCTCGCTCTCTCTCTCTCAAATAAATAAACAAATCTTTAAAAAAAAAAAAAAAACACTCTGAGAGAAGGTACTCAAATAAGAAGAGGAACAAACCCAAGAGAAATAAATCAGGATGATTCCTGAGATATGAGGCACAAAATTGGCTAAATATAATAAAACTGATTATCTATGGGCTCCTGGATGGCTCAGTCAGTTAAAATGTCTGCCTTCGGCTCAGCTCATGATCCCAGGGTCCTGGGATTGAGTCTCAAATAGGGCTTCCTGCTTGACAGGGAGTCTGCTTCTCCCTCTCCCTCTGCATGCAGCTCCCCCTGCTTGTGCTCTCTCTGTCAAATAAATAAATAAATAAAATTTAAAAAATATATATCAGGGAAGTAATTTTGATATTTGATAAAGGAGAATTCAAGATGAAAAAGATGAGACAAATAGAAACATAATACAAGAAAATATAAATATCATAAACACAAAAGGACCAATAATATAGCCTCAAAATATATAAAGCAACAACTATCAAATCTTTTGGAAGAAATAAATAAATAATGGTTAGAGATTTTAACACACTCTTCTCAGAAACTGAACAATCAAGGAGATAAAAATAGAGATATAAAATAGCTGAATAATCTTATTTATCAATAAGATTGACTGGCAAGTTACTGGCAAATATAGACTTCTACACCCAAGAAAGAGAAAATACACATTCTTTTCTAACACATGTGGCTCATGTAATATTGAATATGCTCTAGGACACAAAAGAAGTCTCAATAAATTCCAAAGAATCATTATTATATGGACTATAATTATAATTATGCTTTCTTACTCTTATGTAATAAAAATTTCTAATTAATAGATGTTTTAAAAGAAGGAGAAAAAAACTGAAACAGTCCTAATGTCTATCAATAGGTGTATGGATAAATAAATTAGAGCATATTCAAGCACTGAAATATGATACAATAGTGAAAATTAATGAACTCCATCAATATGGATAAATCTCTTATTTTAAGCAAGAAAAGAATTTGCAGAAGAACCTATACATTGTGATAGCACTTATGTAAAGTGCAAAAACATAAAATACTAAATAATATATTGCTTAGGAATATGTACATATGTGACCAAAATTATCTTTTTCAATTGAGGGAATCATAAACACACAATTCAAGATGGTGGCTATGGCTCTCAAGGGGGCCAATGCGATATAGGGTTGCACAGGAAGGCCTTTAACTAGATCTGTAAGTTTCGTTTGTTTTATTTTAAGTGATCTACAGCAAATATTTTTTAAGTGGTCAAATTCAACAAAGCCTATAGCTGGATATTGTGCTATTTTCTATACTTTTCTGTAATATTCTGAAATAGTTCATCATTTATTTCATCATTAAAATAGTAGGGAAAGGAAAAAAAAGGAAGAGAGAGCATCCATGCAGAAAAAGCAAGCCACATATAAGGTAGGAAAAACCAGTTAGCCTGAGACTTTCCCACGGCCCCCACAAGGGCACAAGCAGTTGAGCTAGTCTACAGGGCTCAGAGAGAGTGCATGGCCAAGGAGTCTCTGCTGCTAAGCAGCAACCACCTCAAGCTGAAAGAACTCAGGAAATACAAAAGCCCAGAGCCCTTTGAAATCCCACCAACGAAATGAATCAAATAAAGGCTGCAGGAAAGAAGCAGCCATGCCGAAAGGTCTGTTTGTGAGCACAGGATTCACAGAACTAAGACTAACATTGCGTTGGGGATCGCAGTTACAAAACAGAATGTAAATACCATAAACATCCACATTTTAAAATTAACTAGTGTAACTATCAGAGATTGGTAGATTGGGGCAGGGGAAATGGAAGTGTAAAAGTACTATTTTCCTCATCCTTCCAGCAGAGTCCAAAGATGTTGTCTAAAATGAAAATGTGGCAAGTTGTTTTTTAATCTCTAGAATCTTTTACAAATTAATATTTCTCATGATGAAAAATATTTATCTGAAGTTCAGTAATTCCTTCTCCGTTTGACATTTTTCCCCTTTGTCATCAGCAAGTAAAACGTAAATAATACTTTTTATTATAAGTAACATGTATTATGGTCCATTTTTGTGGCTCTTTTCCTGTAAGTCCCTCTCTCAGTCTTTCTAGCTGTATATACTGCAAGAGATCTAAATGGCGCTCATCCAATGCTAGTGCTTATTTCTGGGTGGTGGGATAGTGATTACTCTGTTGCATCAGTATTTGCTGCATTGCTTAATTTTTTGTTGTTGCTGTTGGGGCTAATGGATATGGGTCATGGACACTCTAAAAAAGAAGCAAAAAACAAACAACTAGCAGTTGTCTCTAAGAAGAGGTTGAAACAGGACAAGTGGGAAGCAGGAGACTGGCCCCTGTGGGGTGGGGGTGGCAGGGGTCTGAAATGATGGGAGGAGCATTAGAGAGGGAAAGAAACAGAGAGACTTGAGACTGATTTTTGAGGTAGAACTTGCTGATGAACTGGATATGGGGAGTGAGGGGAAGGAAGACGTCCAGAACTGACCTGAGGGCCTGAGTAGATGGTGGCACCATTACTATGTGGGGGGTAGCGTGGATTTGGAGGGAAAACCAGGAGGGTTTTTTGGGGGGGGGTTGGTCGTTTTTCAGAAACTGCAAGTCATACTGTACCCTTTCTGTGTGCTGGGCCCTGAGGACATCCCCAGAAAACAGAACAGACAGGGCGACCTTCCCTCCTGGAGCTTGGCTGGTGGTGAGGAAAAGCCAGACACCATGAGAGAAGAACAAGGTATTTCAAAAGTTACAAGTGCAATGCAACGGGGGAAAGCCGAAAGGAGGAAGGGCTCAATTTAAAGGAAAATGGTCACCGAAGGCTCCACGGGAACAGCCACGTTAAAGCAAAGGCCTCAAGTGGAAGAGATGGGGTCGCAGGGGAGAATGTGGGGAGGTGGGGGGCAGGTTCCAGGGCTAACGTGGGCCTCAGAGCCACTGAAGGACTTTGGCTTTCACTCTGAGGCAAATGGGGAGCCACTGGGAGATTTTGAGCATAAGAGGGACATGATCTGATTCACATTTTTTTAAAAGAATCTCTCTAGCTGCTGCATGAGTATATAAGATGAAGACATAATGCTGTCATCCCCTGATCTGTGCAGGGTGTGTTTCCAGACCCCCAGGGGATGGCTGAAACTGCCCGTAGTAGCCAACCCTATACGTACTGTTTTTTCCTAGACATGCGTAATTTATGATAAAGTCTAACTTACAAACTAGGCTCGGTAAGAAATGAACATGATGCCATGAAGGAGGTGGATGACGCAGACACGCAACCCACCATGAGGCTCCTACTGACCTTCTGAACACACACATTTTGAACCTGAATTGACCACAGGTAAGGGGGACTGCTGTATATGTCCTTCTAAAGGGGCAGGGGGAGACGCTGGGAAATAATTAGAGAACTATTACGGGAGGCACCTGGGTGGCTCAGTGGGTTAAGTGTCTGCCTTCCGCTCTGGTCGTGATCCCGGGGTCCTGGGATTGAGCCCCGCATCGGGCTCCCTGCTCAGCGGGGAGCCTGCTTCTCCCTCTGCCTGCAGCTCTCCCTGCTTGTGCTCTCTCTCTCTCTCTGTCAAATAAACAAATAAAATCTTTAAAAAGAAAAGAAAAGGGGCGCCTGGGTGGCTCAGTTGGTTAAGCGACTGCCTTCGGCTCAGGTCATGATCCTGGAGTCCCGGAATCGAGTCCCGCATCGGGCTCCCTGCTCGGCAGGGAGTCTGCTTCTCCCTCTGATCCTCCTCCCTCTCATGCTCTCTGTCTCTCATTCTCTCTGTCTCAAAATAAATAAATAAAAATCTTTAAAAAAAAAAGAAAAGAAAAGAAAGACCAAGTGAGAGAGGACAGGATTCCGATGGATGTGGCTGCAGTGGAGGGGGAGAGATGACAATGATTCTGGACGCATTTTGAAGACAGAACTAGCAAGATTTGAAGACAGACTAGATGTGCAATGTGAGATATGAAAGGGGGCAAGAACACTGCATGCTTCTGTCCTGAGAAGCCAGGAGAATGGGGGGGCAGGGGAGAGGCAGAGGGAGTGCAGGGAGAGGCCATCAGGAGGGTGTGCTTGGACATGGGAAGCTGAGCTGCCGGTTGGACAGGCCTCTTCTCGTCTCTTCTCGTTCCAGCTCTACCCCTTGGCTAGCTCATGGGTACCCAGCCCCTTACAGAACTCACTGTTCCTCCTCTCTGTTTAAGGCTTTCTTTATACACCACATGATTTCCTGTTTGTTTGCTGATGGTGTCTCCAGCCAGGCAGACTACGAGCTCCATGAAGGCAGAGGCAGAAGAGTGCCTGGCAGGCAGTGAGCCCTCAGCAAGTCCGTGCTGACCTCAGAATGAGTCTGCACCACCGCCACCCCCGTTCAGGAGACAGTTGTACTTAGGGGCAGCGGCCCCATTATCAGACCACCTGGGTGCCACAGCTTACCAGTTCTAGATCTCCAGCAAGTTACGTAGCTTCTCTGTGCCTTGGTTTTCTCATCTGCAAAACGGAGATAACAGAAGGACTTACTTCATTGGGTTGTAGGGATTAGGGAGTTAATACATGCAAAATGCTCAGAATAGGGGTGCCTGGATGGCACGGTAGGTTGGGCGTCCAACTCCTGGTTTCCACTCAGGTCATGATCTCAGGGTCATGAGATCCAGCCCTGCATGGGGCCCTGCACTCAGCACGGAGTCTGCTTGGGATTGCCTCTCCCTCTGCCCTCCCCCCACATGCGCGCGCGCGCACGCGCGCTCTCTCTCTCTCTCTCTCTCTCATAAATAAATAAATCTTTAAAAAATAAATACTCAGACCAGCGCCTGGTATGGAATAAGTACTTGGTAAAATTTAGCTGTGGGCGCCTGGTTGGCTCAGTCATTGGGCGGCTGCCTTCGGCTCGGGTCATGATCTCGGGGTCCTGGGATCGAGCCCCACATCAGGCTCCTTGCTCAGCGGGAAGCCTGCTTCTCCCTCTCCTGCTCCCCCTGCTTGTATTCCCTCTCTCGCTGTATCTCTCTCTGTCAAATAAATAAAATAAAATAAAATAAAATAAAATAAAATAAAATTTAACTGTTATTTGCTATTACTTGTTAAAAATTACCTCCTCACTGGTCTCCTTGCATCCACTCTGCCCTTCTTCTCTCAATCTTTTCCATAATGCAGACTGTGATTATTCAAAATGCAACTCTGATCACATTACATGCACAAGTGCACACACACGCATACTTACATTGCTGAAAAAAACCATTCAGGAGCTCCTGGGTGGCTCAGTAGGTTAAGTGTCTGCTTCTTGATTTCAGCTGGGGTCATGATCTCAGGGTCATAAGATCAAGCCCCAGGTCGATCTCTGTGCACCGCATGGAGTCTGCTTGGGATTCTCTCTCTCCCTCTCCTTCTGCCCCTCCCCACCTCTAAAATAAAAAAACAAAACAAAACAAAAGCCCAACATTCAGGGGCTACCAATCCTTAACATGTTCCTTAAGTCCTACCCACCTCCCCAGCCTTGCCTTTTATCTCTGTCCATTTTGCTCTTGAGCTTCAGCCACACCCAGTTTCCCTCAGAAACAGGCTCACCATGCTCCCTCCTGCCTCAGGGCCTTTGCAAATGATGGTCCCTCTGTCTGGGAAGCCCTTCTTCCCTCAGGTCTGCCCTTTGCATGTCCTGCTCATCTTGCACATCTCAGCTCCAGCATGGCTTCCACAAAGGTGCTCCCCAATCCCAGACTAAGTTACATTTCTTTGTTAAAAATTACCACAAATGTGGGGTGCCTGGGTGGCTCAGACAGTTAAGCACCTGCCTTCAGCTCAGGTCCTAATCTTGAGGTCCTGGGATGGAGCCCTGCATCTGGCTTCCTGCTCAGCGAGGAGCTTGCTTCTCTCTCTCCCTCTGCCTGCCACTCTCCCTGCTTGTGTTCTCTCTGTCAAATAAATAAGTAAAATCTTTAAAGGAAAAAAATTACCGCAAATGTGATCCTTCAGAAGTTACCCCCATTCGTAATTATCCATTTGTTTGTGTGATCATGTGGTTATTTGCTGTCCTCCCCTCTAAACTGAAAGGCCTGTAAAATCAGGAAGCATATCTGTTCCTACTGTTTTTGTTGCAGCAAATCTACCTTGTCTGGCACATACAAGTACTATATTCTGAATGAGTGAATGAATGAATGAATGAATGGGTCTTCAGCAGAAGCAGCCAGGGCCAATATACAGGGTCCATAAGGGGGCACTCTTGGCCCTTCATAGTTCCTGGTGCCAAGCCACTGACTTTGGGCAGTCCACACAGAGGTAGTGAAAGACCTCTGGGCCGCAGGTGCACTGGTAACCGGCAGTGTGTCCTTGGCTAAGTCCTGTCACCTACATGAGCCTCCATGTCTTCATCTGTAAAATGTGGATCATGATTCCTATATCACAGGGTTGTCAGGAGGACCAAAGGAGCTTGGACTAGATAGTGGTTTGTTTGTTTTAAGATTTTTATTTATTTATTCATGAGAGACAGAGAGAGAGAGAGGCAGAGGGAGAAGCAGGCTCCCAAGGAGCAGAGAGCCCGATGCGGGACTCGATCCCAGGACCCTGGGATCATGACCTGAGCCGAAGGCAGACGCTTAACCATCTGAGCCACCCAGGCGCCCAGATAGTGGTTTTTTAAACTTTTAACATTAAACAGTGAAAAGTTGTTTAGTTTTTCAAAAGGAACTTTGCCAGGAACCTAAATGGAAAGAAAAACCAAATATACAAGAAGTATAAAGGCTGACACAGGCAGTTTTAGGCCCCTTACCCCAACTCGACACTTAAGCCAGGTTCTTACCCTGGACAATGACAAGTCTGGCTATAGATGGTTTTCACGGGCATGATTTGTTGGGACCACCTCAGTATCAAGTGGTTTAGACACAAGGCCAGGCCACTGTGAGGCCCTAACAGAGAGACCCATCTCAGCGCAACTCCGGGGCCCCCAAAGAAACCTGCTTCTGCCTGCCCTCCCACCCCCAGGGCTGCTCGGGTCCTGCTCTGGCTGTGTAGTGCAGTCCCTGGACCTCTGGGTGAGGGAGGAAGCACCCCAGCGGCTCAGTCCACACACCCCCCCACCCCGACCGGCCTCAGCCTGACACTGCCTGGAGAGGCCTCGGCTGAGCTGTCTGCCCCTGCAGTGGCTGTTTTCGTCCTCTGGGGCTTCTCTGGCCGGCCAAGCCCCGACTGGCCCCCACTAAAGCTCAGCATCCACTTCAGAGCTCTGGACTTAGTTTTAGACCCCTAGAAACAGACCTCCAACAGGGGTCACACACATAACTTTTCCCACCAGCTATCCTAAAGTCTTGGGGGGCGAGGTCTCCAAACACAAATCAGGGGCAGTGAAGGGAGCATAGCCCCTTCTTTCCAAGAAACAAGAGCCAATCCCAAGGAACAGGGATGGGATTGGCCCCCAGACCCTGGGCTTTCTCTGGTTTCTGACATGGAGATAACATTTCCCTCCGTCCCCAGTCTCCCCCTCCCTTTGGAAGAAGGATGGAAATGCTGAGTGTGTGGGATGGAACAGGCACAGCATAGAAAGTAGGAAATGACTGAGGAGCCGGTTGTCGGAAGAGAGGAGGCAGGCAGGGCTGTTCTATAATTGCCTAGGGCCAGGGTGCCTGGGTGGCTCAGCCGTTAAGCGTCTGCCTTCGGCTCAGGTCATGATCTCAGGGTCCTGGGATCGAGCCCCGCATCGGGCTCCCTGCTCGGCAGGGAGTCTGCCGCTCCTGCTCCCTCTGCTACTCTCTCTCTCTGTCAAGTAAATAAATAAAATATTTTTTAAAAATTGCCTAGGGCTATTCATGGCAAAACCTGGGGCTTCAACTCACGCCACACCTGATCATCATCAGACCTACCGACTAAGTCTGCCCCTCTCCTGCCTCCATTACAGCTCAGCCCACCTCTCCTCCAGAGCTGCCTCAAGTAGCATGCACTCCACACCCCACCTCAGGTGACACTGCGGCTCACGGGAGTAGCGGTCTGTCTTCGTAGGCTTCACTTCTGTGCTCCCTGAGGGAGTTTTGAAAAAAACTATGTACTACAGCATGTATTTTAAGTTGACAACTAAAATTGTTTTGTCATCAGTTTAGATCATCACAGAAGGTATTTCTGATGTTGTGACTTTTTTTTTTTTAAGTAGGCTCCATGCTCAGTGCGGAGCCCAACGGCAGGTCTTGAACTCACGACCCTGAGATCAAGACCTGAGCTGAGACCAACTGACTGAGCCACCCAGGTGCCCCTAAATGTTGTAACATTTTTTTTAATTCTCTTTTAAAATTTTGATTTATTTACTTGTCAGAGAGAGAGAGAGCCCGAGCACAAGCAGGGGGAGCGGCAGGCAGGGGAGAAGCAGGATCCCCACTGAGCAAGGAGCCCAATATGGGACTCGATCCCAGAACCCTGGGATCATGACTTGAGCCGAAGGCAGATGCTTAACGGACTGAGCCTCCCAGGTGTACCAATGTTGTAACATTTTTAATAAAACCATTAAGACTGTTTTATTTATTTTTTTAAGATTTATTTATTTGAGAGAGAGAAAGGGAGAGAGAGAGAGATCAGCAAGCTGGGGGGAGGGACAGAGGGAGAGTGAAATGCTGAATGTGGAGCCCGACATAGGGGCCGATCCCATGACCCCAAGATATTGACCTGAGCCAGATGCTCAACCGACTGAGCCACCCAGGCGCCCCCATTAAGACTGTTTTAAATGTGTGTTCAATGAAATCGAAACATCACAGTGGTCTGATACCATCCATTGTCTCTCTCTATACACATAATGGAACAACTGGACAGAAGATCAGTAAGGACACAGACACTTGGACAGCACTATACACCAATGCACCCATCAGACACACACAGACTACTCCACACAACAGTAGCAGAATACACATTCTTCTCAATCTCACATAGAACATTCTTCAGGACAGATCACATGTTAGGCCACAAAACAAGTCTTAACAAAATTAAGAAGATTGGAATCATACCAAATGTCTTTTCTAATCACAGTGGAATGAAACTAGAAATCAATAGCAATAGGAAATCTAGAAAATTCAAAAATACATAGAAATTGAACCACCAATGGACCAAAGAAGAAATCACAAGGGAAATTAGAAAATATCTCAAGACAAAAAAAATGAAAACACAGGGATGCTTGGCTGGCTCAGTCAGTAGAACATGTGACTCTTGATCTCGGAGTGGTAAGTTCAAACCTCACGCTGGAAAAAAAAAAAAAAAAACACCTCACGCTGGGTGTAGGGATTACCTAAAAATTTTTTTTAAATAAAAATAAAAAATAAAGGGGTGCCTGGGTGACTCAGTCGGTTGGGCATCTGCCTTCAGCTCAGGTCATGATCTCAGGATCCTGGGATCGAGTCCCACATCAGGCTCCCTGCTCATGGGGAACCTACATCTCCCTTTCCTCCCCACTCATGCTCTCTCACTCTCTCAAATAAATAAATAAATAAAATCTTTTAAAAAAATAAAAATATAAAAAATAAAGGGGCACCTGGGTGGCTCAGTCAGTTAAATGGCTGACTCTTGATCTTGGCTCAGGTCTTGATCGCAGGGTCATGAGTTCAAGTCCCACACTGAGCTCCACACTGGGCATGGAGCCTACTTTAATAATAATAATAATAAAATAAAAATGAAAACACAGCATACCAAAACATGGGATGCAGCAAAAGCAGTGCCTAAGGGGAAGTTTATAGCAGGAAGCATCTACATTAAAAAAGAAGAAAGAAGGGGCGCCTGGGTGGCTCAGTCGTTAAGCGTCTGCCTTCAGCTCGGGTCATGATCCCGGGGTCCTGGGATCGAGCCCCGCATCGGGCTCCCTGCTCAGCGGGGAGCCTGCTTCTCCCTCTCCCACTCCCCCTGCTTGTGTTCCCTCTCACTGTGTCTCTCTCTGTCAAATAAATAAATAAAATCTTAAAAAAAAAGAAAGAAAGAAAGAAGATTTGTAAGGCAGTGAAAATACTCTGCAACATATTATAATGAGAGATACGTGTCCTTACACATTTGTCCAAACCCATAGAAGGTACAACACCAACAGTGAACCGTAATTTAAACTGCGGACTTTGTGTGGTTGTGAGGTATCAGTGGAGGTTCATCAGTTGTAACAAAGGTACGGCTCTCGGGGCGCCTGGGTGGCTCGGATGGTTGGGTGTCTGCCTTCTGCTCAGGTCATGATCCCAGGGTCCTGGGATCAAGCCCCACATCGGGCTCCTGCTCAGCGGGGAGCCTGCTTCTCCCTCTGCCTCTGCCTCTCCCCCGGCTCATGCTCTCTCTCTATCTCTGTGTCTCAAATGAATAAATAAAATCTTTAATTAAAAAAAAAAAAAAGGTACGGCTCTGGTCCAGGATGTCACTAATGGGGAAAGGTGTGCATGTGTGGGTTCAATTTTGCTGAACATAAAAATGCTCTAAAAAAAAATCAAGGCTTAATAAAAAGAAAGAATTTCGAAGAAAAATAAACGAGGGGTGCTTGGGCGGCTCAGTCAGTTGGGCATCTGCCTTCAGCTCGGGTCATGATCCCAGAGTCCTGGAATTGAGCCCCGCGTCGGGCTCCCTGCTCAGCAAGGAGCCTGCTTCTCCCTCTCCCACTCCCCCAATTGTGCTCTTTCTCTCTCTATCAAATAAATAAATAAAATCTTAAAAAAAAAAGCAATAAACATAACACACCACATTAACAGAATAAAAGAAAAAAACACATGCTCATCACAATTGATGTAGAAAAAACATTTGACAAAATTCAATACCCTGGGGTACCTGGGTGGCTCAGTCGTTAAGCGTCTGTTTTTGGCTCTGGTCATGATCCCAGGGTCCTGGCATCGAGCCCCACTTCGGGCTCCTTGCTCACGGGGAGCCTGCTTCTCCCTCTCCCACTCCCCCTGCTTGTGTTCCCTCTCTCACTGTGTCTCTCTCTGTCAAATAAATAAATATATGAAAACCCACAGCTAACATCATACTCAACAGTGAAAAACTGAGAGCTTTTCCTCTAAGACTGGGAACAGAGCAAGGACACCCCCTCTCACCACTTCTGTTCAACAAAGTTCTGGAAGTCCTAGCCACAGCAATTAGGCAATGAAAAGAAATAAAAGACATCCAAACGGGAAAGGAAGATCATGTTTCCAGGCAACATGATCTTATACGTACAAAACCCTAAAGAAACTAATACATTCAGCAAAGTTGCTGGCACAGAATCAACACTCAAAAATCAGTTGTGTTTCTATACACTAGCACTGAACAGTCCAAAAAGGAAATTAAGAAAATAATCTCATTTACAACAGCATCAAAAAGAGTAATATAACTAGGAATTAGCCAAGCAGGCCAAAGACTCCTCTGCTGAAAACTACAGAACACACTGCTGAAAGCAAGAAGAGATGAATAGAAAGAAGCCCTATGTTCATGGATTGGAAAACTTCATATTGTTGAAATGTTGGTCTTACCCAAAGTGATCTACTGATTACATGCATCCCTATCAAAATCCTAAAGGTGGGGTTTTTTTTTGGCAGAAATAGAAAAAAACTATGCTAAAATTCATATTGAATCTCAAAGGACCCCAGGTAGCCAAAAAAATCTTGAGATAGAGGAACAAAGCTAGAGGCCTCACATATTCTGATTTTAAAACATATCACAAAACTACAGTAATCAAAGCACTATGGAAGTGGCATAAAGACAGACATACAGACTAATGGAATGGAATGAAGAGCCCAAAAATAAAGCCTTACGTACGTGGTCAAATGATTTCCAATAAGGTTGCCAAGACTACACAATGGGGAAAGACAGTCTCCTCAACAAATGGTATTGGGAAAACTGGACATCCACACGCAGAAGAAGTGGGACCCAGACCTTACACCGCAAACAAAAATCCATTCTAAATGGATTAAAATCCTAAACATAAGACCTAAAACCATAAAACTCCTAGAAGAAGACATAGGGGGAAATCATGACATTGTAATGCGCAATGATTTCTTGGATATGACACCAAAAGCAGCTAGCTAACAAAAGCAAAAATAGACAAATGGGACTACATCAAACTTCAAAACTTCTGCAGAAGAGAGGAAACAACGGGGTGAAAAGGTAGCCTACAAGAGGTGAGAAATACTTGCAAACTGTACATTGAACAAGAGGTTAATATTAAGAATACATAAAGGGACACCCGGCTGGTTCAGTCGGTGGAGCGTGCGACTCTTGATCTCGGGGTGGTGAGTTCAAGCCCCACACTGGGTGTAGACATTACTTAAAAAAAAAGTTTTAAAATTTAAACAATAAAATTTTTTTTTTAAATCTTAAAAAAAAATAATACAGGGGCGCCTGGGTGGCTCAGTCGTTGGGCGTCTGCCTTTGGCTCAGGTCATGATTCCAGGTCCTGGGATCGAGCCCCGCATCGGGCTCCCTGCTCCGTGGGAAGCCTACTTCTCCCTCTCCCACTTCCCCTGCTTGTGTTCCCTCTTTCGCTGTGTCTCTCTCTATCAAATAAATAAATAAAATCTTTAAAAAATAATAATAATAATAATAAGCACTTAGTAGTTTTAAGAAATAATAATAATAATACAAAAAGAACTACAACTCAATATTAACAACAACAACAAGACACAAATCACCCAGGGCGCCTGGATGGCTCAGTCGGTTGGGCGGCTGCCTTCAGCTCAGGTCATGATCCCAGCATCCTGGGATCGAGCCCCGCATCGGGCTCCCTGCTCAGCAGAGGGCCTGCTTCTCCCTTTCCCTCTGCCTGCCACTCTGCCTACTTGTGCTCTCTAACTCTCTGTCAAACAAATAAATTTTTTTTAAAAATCTTTAAAAAAAAAAAGAAAACAAGACACAAATCACCCAATTTAAAATGAGCAAATAGGGGTGCCTGAATGGCTCAGTTGGTTAAGCATCTAAGTCTTGACCTCGGCTCAGGTTATGACCTCAAAGTTGTGAGTTCAAGCCCCATGTTGGGCTCCACGCCCAGCATGGAGCCTACTCAAAAAAAAAAAAAAAAAAAGAGAGAGAGAGTAAATCGACATTGAATAGACATTTATGCAAAGCAGATATGCAGTCCACAGCACATGAAAAGATGCTCAACATCAGGGAAATGCAAATCAAAACCACTAGATATCACCTCACACCTGTTAGGATGGCCACTATCAAAAAAACAGAACATAAAGTCTTGGCAACAATGCGGAGAAATCAAAACCCTCGTGCACTGTCGGTGGGAATGCAAACTGGTGCAGCCACTGTGGAGGTTCCTCAAAAATTTGAAAAACAGAACTTACAGCAATCCCACTTCTGGGTGTATCTCAGAAGCATTGAAAATAGAATCTTGAAGAGATGTTAGTGCTCCCAAGAAGTAGAAGCAAATTACATGTCCGCCAACAGGTGAATGATAAGGAAAATGTGGTATACATAGAATGGAATATTACCCAGCCTTTAAAAAGAAGGAAATGGTGGTGTATGCAACAAGAGGGATAAACCGTGAGGACATTATACTACGTGATTTAAGCGAACCCTAAAGACAAATATGGCAGGATTCCACTTATCTGAGATATCTAAAGTCATCAAACTCATAGAAACACACAGTAGAATAGTGGTTTCCAGGGGCTGAGGGGTCTGCTGTTTGATGTACAGGGTCTGTCATGAAAGATGAAAAAGTTCTCGAGATCTGCAGTACGACAAAGTACGTGTAGTTAACAACCAGAATGTACCCTTAAAAGATGTTGACGGAGGCGCGCCTGGTGGCTCAGTCAGTGAAGCATCAGTCTTGGGCTCAGGTCATGATCCCAGGGTCCTGGGATAAAGCCCTGCATCGGGCTCCTTGCTCAATGCAGAGTCTGCTTCTCCCTCTGCCCGTAACCCTGCTCATTCTCTCTCTCAAATAAATAAAATCTTGGGGGGGGCAAAAAAAAGTTGTTGAGGGTGAAATTATGTTACATGTTTTTTACCACAATTTTTTTTATAAAGCTTTGTTCATTTATTTATTTTTTTAAAGATTTTATTTATTTGACAGAGAGAAACACAGCGAGAGAGGGAACACAAGCAGGGGGAGTGGGAGAGGGAGAAGCAGGCTTCCCACGGAGCAGGGAGCCCGATGTGGGGCTCGATCCCAGGACCCTGGGATCATGACCTGAGCCGAAGGCAGACGCTTAACCGACTGAGCCACCCAGGCGCCCCTTCACCTGCTATTATTATTTTTAAAGATTTTATTTATTTATTTGACAGAGAGACACAGCGAGAGAGGGAACACAAGCGGGGGGAATAGGAGAGGGAGAAGCAGGCCTCCCGCGGAGCAGGGAGCCGATTGCGGGGCTCAATTCCAGGACCCTGGGATCACGACCTGAGCCGAAGGCAGACGCTTAACGACTGAGCCACCCAGGCGCCCCTTTACCACAATTATATATAGAGACCCCCCCCCTCAAGAAATGTGAACAAGCTCTTCCCCACTTAGGGTAGCGCAGTGACCCTCAGGACAGGCAAAGGGTAACTGGGGAGGGGTCACTGTAAAGGGGAGTTGCGGAAGGGGACCGCTCACCGCCGTGACTACAGGCCTGTCCTGAGCAGGTTATCTGAAAAACTTGAGGATCTGTAAATGGATTTCAATAAAACTGCCTGCTTGTGCATCTTCGGAAAAGTCTGAAATTTCGGAACACACCATCCCAGGTGGAACACCCTCGATCTGCAGCCTGCTGGCTGGGTTTCCTGCCTTTATTGCTGGCCTTCCGGAGGGTCGGGGTTCTGGCTCACCCAGAGCAAGAACAGGGAGAAGCCAGCATTGTCCCCCCACCCCGCCCGCCGCAGGTCAGCTCTGGCCTCCCACACCCCTTTCCTTCACCCTTACTTTCCCATCCCACAAACTTCTCTGGGTATTAGAAGAATCTGTTGATGAGGATGAGTCAAGGCTGAGGGCTGCGGCTGCCCTCTTATGGAACCGGGAAGAGGCCCAGTGGGACACACTGTGTGCCCAGAAGTGGAACAGGAGTCTGAATGGGGGCTGTGAGGGCCCAGGGATGGTGACACATGGCTTTCGACCCTTCACTGAGCCAGATGGGGATTGCTCCTGGCCTAGGGCTAACAGCACCGGCCAGACCCAGGCATTCTGGCTTCTCTCTCTGGTGAGAGTCTCCCTTGCCTCAGGCCCCAGGGCAAAGACCACCAAGGAATGAGGAGGTTCCAGGGAGCGGAAAGGCTTTAATGAGCATCACAACGGGCCTGGGCGAGGGGTACAGACTCCAAATCCAGCCTCACTGCCATCGCTTCAGTGAGTAGGAAGGTGGGGGCCCAGCTCTGCTCAGCTGTCCCCTGACCCAGAGGCAGCTGGAGGGAAGTCCCTGGGAATCTTTTCTCCCCAGCAAAGGGGGTGAGAGAAAGGGGAGAGGTCTGCTGCTGCCGCCAGGAGCAGGAAGACCTCAAGCAGCAAGCTGACCTCCAGAGGTCAGGAGAGACTCCAAATCAGGCAGAACATCAGCCGCTGGAAGGGTTGATGGGCTAAGCAGGCGAGGAAACTCGTGGAACTCCCCAAACAGCATTGAAAACTCAGAGGGGGCCCCAGGGCCTGCTGGCTCCAGGGACTAAGACCCCTAGGGAGTCACCCCCAGACTGGGACATCACAAAGGGGCCCTTTGCCCTGTTCAGCAAGGGCCAGCAGATCTGGAGGGAGAAGCGAGGATGGGAGCCTGGGTGGGCGGAGGAGGCCGAGGGGAGCCTGGGAAGTGCACCAGGGGCTGGGTGGCAGGCGGCGCCATGAAGGGAAGGTGGGAGGGTCTTCTAGCTGCGGTCCTGCTGTTCCTGCTGGCGGATGAGGTTGGCAATGGGGCTGGTGATGCCGCCTATCAAGGTCCAGTACTCATCGAAGCTGATGCGCCCATCGTGGTTGGCGTCCAGGTTCTGGATGAGCTTGTCGGCAGCCTTTCGGTTCCCCGTGTCCTGGAGAGGAATGGGGTCAGCAGTGCTGAGGGCAGCGGCCCCACGGAGCCTAAGGCAGGACTCCTGGGGCTCTGGCCTGAGTAGCTGCTGCCTGGGAAGATTCGAACTGAGCCCTCCCTGGTCAGGCCTGGGTACCCTGAGAGGACAGAGGCCTGGGTGGGGAGGGGGGAGACCCTGGTTTGGGGGGTCACTCTGAAAAGACAGAAGGCACAGTGAGGGAGGGTACCATGTGAGGACAAAGGCTTGGGGGGTTGACAAGGCCCTTGGGTTGGGGGACCTCACCGTCAGCATATGGTTGAGCTCTTTCTGAAGCATCTTCCGGAAGCTGCTCTTGCTGATCTTGTTCTTGACCAGGCTGTGTTTAGGCACGTACTTGTAGAAGTTTTCCACCAGGACCACGACCGCCTTCTCCAGCTCCGTGTAGCAGTCTGCCATCTCACCGCCTCACTCCTAGGGGGGCCTGGGCACCATGAACAGGGGAGGTGAGGAGACCCCACAGTCCAAACCGCGTCCGGCCCCCTGCCCTCATCCTCCCCCTGGGCCCCCAGGCTGGCAGGAGGGATGCAGGAGAGATGAGGCAGGAAAAGGGGGGCACCAGGGTGGGCCTGGAATGCGAACTGTGTGGTTGCTGTAATCCAGATGCTCACCAGCTCAACCGCCCCAACAGGTTCCCCCAGCAGCTTCCCCAGGCCCTGCCCCAGCCCCAGGCACTTGGCCTGTCAGAGCCCCAGTGAGATCAGGAGGCTCCCGTGGGAAGGGGGTAGAGTAAGTGCCCATCCCTCTGCCCTCTCCACACCTGACCCACACAGGGCCCCTGCCCTGGGAGCAAGCACAGCTAGAAGGGGGCGGGGAGGCCAGAAGCCGTATCCCCCCAGCGGCAGGATTGGCAGAGACCCTGGTCCAGGCCACAGAGCAGGGGGCAGCGACCTAGGCCCTGCCCAGTCCCTTCAGCTGGGCACCAGGACAGGGACCTCAGGAGCCCAGGGAAGGCTGCCCCTCTCTGGGAAAGGGTGATATCCTCATCCATTGATTCAGACTTTCTGCAGACCCCCACCTACACCCTGCTAGGCTGCCCTCCCTCATATCCACCCCAAAATACATAGGAGGACCCAAAGACCCTCCAGCCCATTACCTAAGGAGGAGCTAGGCCTGGTTCTGCCCCAGCTGGAGACAGAGCTGCCGACAGAGGCCACATGCATCACCCCCTCACACCAGGACAAAAGGCACTCACAGTCCAAGCGGATACAGCCTTCTGAATAACAGGATATGAGGGGAACAGGCGGGTCTACTCTGTGAGTCGCCGCCCATGCCCAGGGCCCCCCCAAGTGAACCGGGGCAAATGAGCCTCCCTTCCTGCCCCCAAGCCCAGGAACGTGCTGCAGCTGCCCTGCCCTTGGGTCCTGGCAAGGGAAGGTGGACACAGCCACCATCCAGTCCTGGGCATCCTGCTGCCCAACCTGGAAGAGAGGTCTGCTTCGCCAGGCCTCACCACAGCCGTATCCCCTGCCCTTGGCACCCTGCCTCCCTGGCTCCCAGACTCCCAGGCCGCACTGGCAGGGACTCCCGTCTCTTCCGGGGTCTGGTCTTCCCAGATACCAGGCATTCCTTGAGGCAAGGAGAGTTTCTTACGTGCAGCCATTTGTGTTTTCTGAACCAAAGGGCATGACTCATTGACTTCAGGACCACTCTTTTCAAATCCTAAGTACATAAGCTCCCTGCTTTTAATTTCTGCGTCTCCCCTCGCCTGCATCATCTGGCACAATGGCTTACTTGAGGTGTATGTTCTATAAATATTTTACCTCCTTCCAGCCCTGGTATCAGGTATCCAAAGCCCCTGACCACCCTTCTAAGATACTTCCCTTACGAAGCTCTTTATGAAGGAAGGATGTGACCCAGAGGGATGAAGCCCTAATGGAGGAAGGAGGTGGGGGTTGAGACAGAGGAGCGTCTCTGACCAGGGACCCTGCCTTCTGTCCCTGCCTTGCCCACCTGACCACTCTGGTCTGTGGCTGGAGGATGCAGAATGGAACTGGGACTACATTCTTTCCCCATGCTTTTTGTTTATTAAGTGTGTGACTGGGGGTACCTGTGTGGCTCAGAAAGTTAAGCGTCTGCCTTCAGCTCAGGTCATGATCCCAGGGGCCTGGGATCGGGCATCGGGCTCCCTGCTCATCAGGGAATCTGCTTCTTCTCCCTCTCCTGCTCCCCCTGCAGGAACATGCTCTGGGCAAGTTCCCTCTCCCTCTCTCTCTGTCAAATAAATAAAATCTTTAAAAAAAAAAAAGTGTGTGACTGTGAGGTCCAATGTAAGACTTTCATGCAAACACCCTAACACTCACAAATGACAAGGGAGAAAAGTTTTGATCCACAAACCACTGTTCTACTGCCCCTGAGTGGGGAGTGGCCCAGGACCAGGACCCGCATTCCTGGGGATTCCAAAAGCTGTACCCACCTCAGCAAGACTGTGCCAAGCCTACTCCCCACAAGCTTTGGCAGTAGGAAGGTAGCTCAGAGAACCCTCAAACCTAAACCACTCCAGGCCTTGTTCCTAAGTTAGGAACCTGTGGGAACTAGTCAGGGAGAGGAAAGAGAAAGAAATCAGGTTTCGGGTCATGTGCCTCTACCCCCTCCCCCTGGCCCACCCACCCTCCTCCCCACCTTTCTTAGAGTCTTATTTCTCTGACTCCTCCTGCCCTTCCTGATACCACGTCCCAGCCCCTACCTGGCCTCTGGCAGCCAAGCAGGCCAGACACAGCTGAGCACCCAGGACAGTCAGCTGCCTGCCTCAGCAGCCCTGGTTTTTGGTCCCCAGTAGTCCACCCCCCACCTTCTAGTCAAATGGGAAGGCGGGAGATAGCCATCGGGATGAGCGCTTCTCCGAAGCTTTTTCTGGAGGAAGGATATCAGAGTGGGATAGTCAGGTGTCATTATCCTCTTCCTCCCTCCCTCCCCTGGGGGCCAGGACACAGGCACCTACCCCTCCCACCTGCCGCATTCAGCCACCAACCAAGTTGGAATCAGGCTGGAGAGCCAAGCTGTCCCATCAGTCCCTCCTAGGAAGGGTTGGCAGGAGGTAGGTCCTGGCCTGAGAGCCTGGGGGGTGGGGTGGACATGTACATTAGAGCCTTCCCAAAATGTAGGAGTGGGGGGACCACTTGTCCTCCAAAGGGCCTTCTCACCCAGAGCCCCCAATCCTCCCCCAATGTTCTCCTTGTCCCTTCCTTAGCTGATTCATCCTTGAGCAACCCAGAGGCCCCACCCCCATCCCCGCCCACCTCAGTCCAGCTTGCTGACTTCTCCCAAAGCCTAGGAGCGCTCTGACCCTTGACCCTGGGTCTTGGCCACAGCAGCCCCGCCTCCCACCCCCAGGTTCTAGGCCTCACCCCTCCAATTGCCTCCTAACCACCCCCAGTCCCCTTCAGTCTGGAGCCCTGAACATCCACCACACACAAATCCACCCTCTCTCCCCACTACACATACTCTTCTCAAGTCTCGAATGGTCTCTAGGTGTTGGGAGATGTCCCTGAACTTTTATGCCTCCTGGTCACCGTCCTCTCTAGAGCTTGGCCCACTCTCAAGCCTGAATTTGGCGTTTCCTGTGTCCCTTTCATACACCTCAAATTCGTTCACTCATTTCTTTTATTTATTTATTTATTTATTTATTTATTTATTTATTTATTTGACAGAAAGAGACACAGTGAGAGAAGGAACACAAGCAGGGCAAGAGGGAGAGGGAGAAGCAGGCTCCCCGCAGAGCACTGAGCCACCCAGGTGCCCCAGTTCACTCATTTCTCATCATTTATTTCCTTCGTCATCCATCAGCTCATTTATTCACTCATTCAATCACCTGCTAGTCCTCTCGTTCACTCACTCATTCCTTTCCTTCTTCATTCATTCGTCTGCCCCAAGTGCCTTCGGTACTCAGGGAAGGTGCGATCCGGACTGGCTGGTACCTTGTCACTCTATTTACAAGGCTGTTTCCAATGAATATCTCCAACCTCAACGGCCCCATTCTGTGCCCCCTCTTCTCACTCCTTTCCTGGTTCCAGAGGCTACGGTCTCACACAGGAGCCCCTGCCCACCCCCACCCTCACAGGACTCACTGCACCTAATTCACACATCCACACTCAGAGCCCCCATGCCCCATCCACCCCCCTCTGCTTTAGAGCCTGTCTCTGGAGGAATAAGTCCATCCTCCGGAGCAGCGTCCAGACGAGTGGAGTTGGACTACGGTGTGGACACTCACACAGCCCACTGCCCCTGGTCCCCTGGTCTCACCAACAGCCAAGAGCTCTTTACTAGTCAGCAAGGAAGGCTGAGCCCGGCCCACCGGCACTCGCAGTGCTCCCTCTCAGAGCGCCCCTGCCCTCACCCCCAACCCTGCCGGGCTGGGCACCACAAGGCCCCAACAGTGCAGGTGGCTCCACCAAGCGAAGCCAGTCAAGCCACAGCCTGCCTGGGTCCTGAAGTGGAAATGGCCTCCTCTCCTCGGCTCTCAGGCTCGCTGGGCCCTTCCTGGTTCCTCCTGGACCCCATCACCTCTCCCAGGACACAGTTCCCAGAGCTGGGTGAGGCCTGTGTCCAGGTCTGACCACCTCCCCACCCCCACCAACACGCGTTTGTCCTTTTTCTGTTAAGGGAGGATCGGAGCAGCTGCGACAAAGCTCCTGAGCACTCTGCCTTGTGGCACGGCCCTGGAGAAGAGCCCCGTCAGCCTCTGGGGTAGGGAAGGGGTCTCCCCACCCCATCCACACCTCTGAAGTCCTCTCCAGCCCCCAGCCCCACCAGAAGTCTCCATTCCCAAACCAGCCTGTGGGAAAATTAACAATTAACCGGACCTTCCTGCCCAGTCTCTAGCAGGCCCCCCGCTCCAGGCTCCCTTCACTGCCCCTCCTCCTGGCCCCAAATGCTTGCAGGGCCTCTCCAGCAGCCCCAGACCTCCCAGGATGGGCTGGGGGTGCTCACCTGCCTCCTCGACTGTCTCCTCTCCAGCAGGGCTCTGGGGCCTGGGCTCTGGCACTGCCAAGCAGCTCCCCCCGCCCCGCTCAGCTCGGCCAGGACTCCTCCCCGCTTCGCTCCCAGAATCTGTCCCACTCCCTCAGCAGCGTGCCTGGCTGAGCTGGCTCGGTGGGGAGGTAGTGACTGAGCTCCCTCTTGACTTAGCCCTGGGGTTGGGCCCTTGTTAAAGAGATACACACCTTTTTTAACACCCCTCCACCCCCACCCCAAAGGGAGTGGTGGAAGCAGGCACCCCCCCCCCCAACTCCACCCTCCTCATCCTACAGGGCTTGAGCAGAATCTAGTCGGTGGAGAAGAAAGGGAAGGGCTGTCACCTGCCCTGATCACCTGGATCACTGGGAGCCCAGTTTCAGGGTCCCCCAACAGACAAGTTCAGTGAGCATTCCAGGCCAGCCTGGTTGGCCACAGAAACTTCCTTGCTCTTAGGATTTCAGGAGTAATGCCTGATTTCTGTGGGCCCCAGTCAGAAGCCGCAGCAGAGCCTGGCCCCTGGTCTTGCGACTCCCGTTCCGACCACCAGGAGCTGAAACCCATTCCTAGGACCTGTCAGGTGCAGCAGAGGATTCTTCTGGGAACACCCTTCCCCAGGACACCCAAGGGAATTGGCCAGTAGAGACTTCAGCTCTGGGCGCTTGCTCTGTGTCAGACTCTCTTCTAAGGACTTTATGTGATGTGTCCACTATCGTCTTAACAAATCTGTGAGAGATATGAAGACCCCATTTTACAGATGAGGAAACTGACACTCCGGGAGCACGCCCAAAGCTCCAGAGATGCTCAGTGGCAGAGCTGAGTGCAAACCCAGGCTGCTTGGCCTGTTTCTCAGCCCTGCCTTTCCCTTGCTGCCAGTCAGCCAAGGTCCAGCACACCGGGGTCCATAAGCGAGCGCTTCCCCAGGTGAGCACACATGGCCTCTCTCCTGTCAGAGGACCAGGTCCTTGGCAAAGAGAAGCCTCTCCTTCAGAGAGAACCAGGTCTCCCAGCTTGGGGCCTGGGACCCATCCTCAAGCCAAATCCATGGGGAAAAGTGAGTCCCCACTCACTCCCACTGCAACCACCGCAGCCCCACGTGTCCCGGGCCACCAAGGACTCTGCCATTCACCCCAAACCACCCGTGGACCGAGGTGGGGGGTGGGTGTCCAGTCAAGACAACATTTTTTCTTTTTCCATTTTTTTATTAATCAAATGATACAAAACAACCGTCATTCTTTAAATGCCCAAGCACCCAGCTGGTCCTCTCCCAAAGTAACACCCTCCTCCACCTCTCTTTCTCGTCCCCTGCCCTGGGCCAGGGACAGAGTGCTGGGACAAGGCTGGGGCAGAGCTGGAGGCAGGAAGGTGTAGCACTGGACAGACAGCTACTGTGTGGGTTGGGGAAGAGATTAGGAAGGGCAGGTTCTCAGAGACCCTTTTTAGTAACAAATACCCAGCCCCATTCCCAGCCCCCTTCTTCCAGTCATTTCCGGTAGCCCACCTCCTCTCTGCCCTCCCACCCCCCCAACCGAATTACTTGGCCCTCTCACCATCCCTATCCCTCCAGCAGCTCACCACACCTATCCCTGGCCCCCACCCACCCTGAGCCCCCCTCTGGTGGGGACTCCTGGACCCGTTAGCTCCATGGCGCTCCCAGGGATGAAGTGCACAGAGCGCCCTGGGAAGGGTCACTGAGGACTTGAACCTTGCAGAGGTGAGGCAGGTGCAGACGGGGGAATCGTGTGGTGCAGGTGGAGAGGACTTTTATTTCTAGATCCCAACATCCCCCCCAAGAATTCCAGGAAAAGGTTCTCAGCTGCCCCGGACAGGGCTCTCCAGCTTCACACTCCTGGCTGCTTCTCCAATCAGCTCCCAGAAACTCCCAAACTCCAGTTTAGAATCGGTACAGCTGCCCAAGCTGGCAATTTTCTCTTCCAGCCCACAGTTGCTCTGAAGGGAGGGAAGACACCACAGCTCAGCAAGGCAGAACCTCCAACCTTCCTGCCCCGCCCTGCCCGGGGGCAGGAAGCAGAACCTGTGCCCGGCACTGGCAAGGGGAAGGTCCGGGGCTGCTAATGCCCGGGGCCGGGGCACAGTGGGTGGGGTCTTGGAGACCCTGCTGGGGAAGTCAGGGCGCTGCCTGGGCTGGGGCCCACTCGGTACCTGAATGAGGTGGGGCAGCTGCTGGGTGACCAGGTCCTGTAGTTCGGAGGCGGTCAGCGTCTCCTTCCCACCCTCCACAGAGTACTGGTGGAAGTTCTTGATGAGGGTCTCAATGGCCCTCTCCACGTCGCTGAATTCCTGCGCATCCTGAGGGCAGGGGACATCAGCAGCATCAGGGAGGCCCCACCCACCTAACAGCACCCTGGCTAATGGGGCAGAAGACAGCTGGAAGGCACAGGCGCTCCCACCCACTCCAGAGCCCAGCATCTAGCCCCCTGCCCCCACTGGCCTCTGCCATGAGCCACAGGCCAAGCAAGGCTTCCTCCCTGTCACTGGCAGCCCCCACGCAGGATGGGTTCTAGCACGAGGCATGGACACCTCTTCCCCGGAGGGCTCCTTGTGTGGACACATCACCCTGTGTAGACACCAGGGAGGAGTTTGGGTCTTCCAGGCAAGGTCTAGGGTACAAGGCAAGGCCAAGGCAAGGCAGCAGAAGTCAAGAGGGACGCAGACCCTCAAGGTGGAGGAGGGGAGCATGGGAACAGAAAGGCCAGGCATGAATGGGCCCACCTCAGCATTGGCTGACCGACACTGTCCCATGGCGCCCAGTGTGCTTATCCTGGTGAGAGTTGTGTTGTCCTACAGCTGGCCGCAGGGGAGCCGATGGCTCATGATCTGCCTAGAGGAGGGAGACCGAGGGGAGGGGAGGGCTCAGCATTTCTTTCTCAACTATCCCCTCTGGCTGTACCCCAGATATTCTGTGCCTCACTCAGGAGGTCGGGGCCAGCTCCACCCGAGGCCCGGTCCCTGCGAAGGATCCAGGCAGGAGCTAAGGTCACAGCCCCCAGGCCCACCCATCCAGAGGGAATCCCTTGGGCCTCACCCTAGATCAATCCTCCCACTTCTTCCCACCACTCACCTCTGCTATGCGCGCGCACACACACACACTCCAGCCTCTAGGACCTGGCCCCCAGCCCTTCTCCTGGCAGGCCAGGGTAGAATAGCCAAGTGTTGCCCTCTGGACAGGGGGCAGCCCATTTAGTTGAAAAGCCCTGTGTCTCCTTACCTGCTGGGAGCTGCTGGGACAGGATGCTAGGAGTTGGCTCACCTGAGCTCGGCTCTTATACCTGGGGGCAGGGAGGGAAGGCAGGGGGCTGGGCCTCCTCCCTAAGCCGCCCCTGCTATTACTGTGGTCTGGGCTGTGAGCCAGCTGTGTGGGCCCCACCCTCCATTGGCCAGAGCTCCAAGAGCCCGCCCACCCTGCCACTGGAGGGGACCATGGAGGGCTGGGTCTGGATTGCCCCTGGCCCCAGACCAGCAGGCAGAGTCAAGGCAAGAGAAAGGGAAGGGAAGAGTGGGGGCTTGGCAACACTGCAGGGTGAAGCCCAGGAGGAAAATCCTGGAGGAATTGTAGGGCAGGGAAGTGGAGGGGCTTTGAGAAGGAGAATCAGAGGCTGATCGAGGCAGGGCTTGTGGTCCAGAGGGAATGAGGGACATGTGAATTGAGAGAGGTCCCCAGGGACCACTCTGTACTTTGCCATATCACACACACGCACTCATACTCCTCCCAACAGGGCCAATTTGGATGGTGACACTCATACCTGCAGTCCCCATGGCTGAGAGGTGGGGAAGGAGCCACAGAAGGGCAGCCTGGTAGAGGGGGCCCGACTGAGTGTTGTCCCGACTCCCCTTCAGCTCCCCTCAGCCAGCAAGCACATGAGTGAGAGAGACCCAGATGGGTTACCTGGCAGTTAACAACCTCTCCAAACAGGTTGGGCTGCCTACTTCTCCCTCCCTCAGAAACCCATGCCTTCCCTAACACCCCCACCCCAATCCAGTGCCCAGGATGACATCCCAGGAAGCCTGGAATGACCCCAGTGGACCTCCTCACCTGATGGGGAGGGGGAAGGGAGAAGGGCAGGTGAGTTAGTGTGGGTCAAGGCAAGGATGGGGTGGGGCCCAAAGCCTGAACTCTGAGGTCAGAAGCATGTCTCCCACGCCCCTCCCAGCCCGTCCCTGTGTCTCCTTCTAGGGCTCCCCTGTACTTCTAGAAGTGTCTCCATGAAAATGCCCTCCCAAGAGTTATCTCATCATCTTGTGTTCCTCAGAGGGTCTCAATCTGGGGACCCCCTGAGGGGCTCAATCTGAGGGTTTCTCCAAGAGTGCCTCAAACTTGGATCCCACTGAGGAGTCTCAGTCTGGGGGACCCTCCTAGAGTCTCTCGCTGCAGGGAAGCCCCCTGTGAGATCCCCTCTGGAATGTCTTCAGCCAAATAACCCCTCAGAGTCCCAGCCTGGGGGTCCTTCTGGGGTCTCCCAGTCTGAGGGCACTTAGATGGAAGGTCTCAATCTAGGACCCTTTTTGGTGTGTGGTAGGGAGGTTGTCTCAACCTAAATGTTCCTCTGGAGTAATGGACACCAGACCCTGGCAGTGACAGCCGACGGAAGGCCTCACCCACTGGGCTGCCCTGCCTCTGCTCCCTCTGGTGGCGAGCAATGCAAACCATACGCCCCTCAAGCCAAGAAGGATGGGGAGAAGGGCACCACTGTCCATCCCACAGTCTTCATACCAGATCCTTGTGTCCATTCTTCTGCCTCACCCCTGCTATGCAGGGAGGAAGGAGAGGAGGGCCTAGTGTTCCCAAGCTGCCCATCCAGAGATGATCCTAGTTCATCACAGAGGCTATGGAACATCAACCCAGTTCCACCTATTCTTGTCTTTGTGAGCTCAGCCTCTCTAAAATCTGTCTCCTCATCTCTAATATAGGACCTAAAAATAGCACCTCCCTGGAGGGCAGTGGGCAGGGGATGGGCTAGACGGGGGACAGGCAGTAAGGAGGGCACCTGTTGTGATGAGCACTGGGTGGTGCATGGAAGCGATGAATCACTGAAGTCAATACCACACCATATGTTAACTAACTAGAATTTAAATAAAAATGTGGAAAAAAATAGTACCTACCTCAAAGGGCTGTGAGAATTAACTAACTTAACACAGGAAAAGTGTTTAGTACTGTGCCTGGTACACAGCAAGCCCTCAACCCAAGTTCACTGCTATCCTTACCATCCAATGACACAAACCCCAGGAATAAGAAAAGTGGGAGCTGCGGAGGCACCTGGCAGAATAGGACTCACTACACCTGCCCCAGAGATCTGTTCCTTCCTTTCATATACTCATTCATCAACCATTTACTTATTGAGCACCTACCCCGTCTAAGACCTGGTGCTAGATGCTGTCGAATCCAAAGATGACTAACATTCCTGGTCCTTAAAGAGCTCATAATTTTTTTTAAGACTTATTTATTTATTTGACAGAGAAAAAGCACAAGCAGGGGGAGCTTCAGAGGGAGAGGGAGAAGCAGGCTCCCCGCAGAGCAGGGAACTGACACAGGGCTCGATCCCAGGACCCTGGGATCATGACTTGAGCTAAAGGCAGACACTTAACCAACTGAGCCACCCAGGTGCCCCAAGAGCTCATAATTTTTGGACCCACTCTTGGTTCAGGGCAGAACTTATCCACTGCTTACTCTCAAGAGAAGAAAGAGGGGTAGGGTGGGAATAAGAAACATTTATGTTTCAAGGAAGAGGCTTTTTTTGGAGGGAGTGGGGTTCTGCCTGGCTGGCCCCGCCAAGCACTATCCTGGTCAGGGCTTTACTTCTTCCGGATCTCCAGGGCCCTCTCCTTCCGGATCTCCTTGGCCAGCTCCCCTATCAGTCTCCAGTATTCGTGGAACTTGAGCTCGGAGTCCTGATTCACATCCAAGCTCTTCATCTTCTCATCTAAGGAGCCCACATCCTGAGGAGACACCAAAGGAAAGGGTGGGGTTAGAAGTGAGAGTTCTCAAGACAGGGAGAGAGGCCAAAACTGCTCATCTCCACTCTCTCCATATAGGACCTGCCCGGCTGCAGCCCCCGGACGGCGCTGCCACGGGGTCGGGCAGTTAACCACCTCTCCAAACCAGCTGGGCTGCAATGGCAGGGGGCCCGACTCGTAGTGTTTGCCAGTGTGTAAACACTCCCCCCACGGCTGACTGTGAACCACAAACACGGTGTCTCTGAACACAGAGCTGGGAAGAGATGCACACAGTGGGCTCTCGCCCACAGCTGGTGAGCTCCGGCACAGCACTGCACCTGTGATTTGCTCAAGGACCCACTCTGGCCATCCTCAGAGCACAGGACCTCGGGGGGCCCACGCAGGCACGGGCCCACTCTGGGTCCTCAGAGCCCTCTCAGGCCACCTTCCTCCTTCACAGAAAGCTAGAGAAATTCACGGCCCTAAGCTGCTCATTTGCATAACCCCAACGTAGTCTCATTTTTTCCAGTTTGGTTATTAGCCTGGTTGATCAGAGGAATGGCAAAGAATGGGGTATCTGATTTTGTCCTTGACAAAGTCTCGCATGACAGGACTGTGAAATCAAAGGACATATAAACTGGACCCATGATCAAAGGATCTGTTACTAGATAAACAATCACAACCAAAACATAACCTATTGAACGATGGATTGATGTCAAGCTAGAGAAAGGTGCCGCAGGCAGAGCCTAATGCTCAATATTTGAATCAATATTTGCATGAAGGCAGAGCAGACATGCCAAATCCACAGAGGGCACAAAGCTAAAGCTACTTCATAGAAAAGCTAAGCAAGACCTTTGTAAAAGCCACAATCATGCCTTTTTTTTTTTTTTTTTTTAATATTTATTTGGGAGAGAGAGACAGCAAGCACAAGTGGGGGGAGAGGCAGAGGGAGAAGCAGACGCCCGCTGAGCAGGGATCCCGACACAGGGCTCAAATCCAAGACCCTGGGATCATGACCCGAGCCGAAGGCAGACACTTAATCAATTGAACCCCCAGGTGCCCCCACAATCATGTTTAATTTAAAACACTATAAGAACTGCCAGTGGAAGGCAAAGATGCCCAGTGTAACATTATATTGGGAGGGAGGAAGACATACAATTAATCAAGAGAAAGAAATAAAAGGTATAAGTATTAGGAAAGGAGAGGCAAATTCACCTCTTATTATATCAGCAGTTATATAATTGCAGACCTAGGAAAAACCAAGAGCGATAATGACCAACATTTCAACAACTGTAAGCACTTAATAGTGCTGACTGTTCCAAGGCTTATGCTAAACACAGGACATGCCTTACTCCATCTAACTTCATAATCTGCTGGAATGACGGGGACCTTGTCCACCTTGTTCCCCATTGTAATCCCAGTGCCAGGGAGAATGTCTGGCACATAGCAGATGCCTGTTCGTCACTGTAACCCAAAGCCTAGGACAGTGTCAGGACAGGACAGAGTAGGTGCTCAATAAATATTGATTGAATAAATGCAATCCAACAAGGAAGGTATTATTAGAAGTCTATTTCACAGATAAGAAATTAAGGCTCAGGGGCAGCTGGGTGGCTCAGTCGTTAGGCGTCTGCCTTCGGCTCAGGTCATGATCCCAAGGTCCTGGGATCAAGCCCCACATCGGGCTCCCTGCTCAGTGGGAGGCCTGCTTCTCCCTCTCCCACTCTCCCTGCTTGTATTCTCTCTCGCTGTCTCTCTATCAAATAAATAAAATAAAATATTAAAAAAAAAAGAAATTAAGGCTCAGAAGGAGTGGGTGACCAGGGAAGACAAGCTAGAATCCGCATTTGAACCTAGATTTTCTGACTCAAAGCTTAATGCTCTTATCCACTACTCTGTATTTCTTCCCCCCAGTCAGAAAGTATACGAAAGATCCTGTTTAAAAGAGTAACAAATGGGGGCACCTGGGTGGCTCAGTCAGGTAAGCATGTGCCTTGGCTCAGGTCATGATCTAAGGCTCCTGGGATGGAGCCCCGCACTGGGCTCCCTGCTCAGCAGAGAGCCTGCTTCTCCCTCTCCCTCTCCCACTCGCCCTGCTTGTGCGTTCACGCATGCGCTCTCTCTCGCTCTCTCTCTCTCTATCTCTGTAAAATGAATAAATAAAATATTTTTTTTAAATAGTAACAAATGAAATAAAGCACTTAGTCACAAATTAAGAAATCGATTAAGCTTTTGTAAAGAAAAATGAACTGAAGAATATGAGAAAACATGAATAGAAAAATGTACCCTTTTTTTGAAAGACTCAATAGTGTAAAGATGTCAATTTTCCCTGAAATATAATTTTATATGATCCTAATTAAGTATCTACAGGATTCCTTTTTTTAAGTTTTATTTTATTTTACTCTTTTTTAGTAACCTCTACACCCAACATGGGGCTCAAACTCACAACCCTGAGTTCAAGAGTCACACACTCTTCTGACTGAGCCATCCAGGCGTCCCTCTATAGGATTCTTTTTAACATGATTAAATGTTTCTAAAATTCTTCTTGAAAAACAAACTGTGGGATCCACCACAAAATTCTGAAAAATAAGAATAATGAAAGAAAACCAACCCTACAGGTAATTAAGGCATATTAAAACTACAATAATCAAACAAAATTGTTAATAAATAATAAAGATTAATGAAACCCAATAAAGAGACCCAAAATACATATGGCAATTGAATAAATAATAAAAGTGGTATTTCAGCAGGAAAATTTTAATAATAAAATAAATTGTTTTTTTTTTTAATATATTAAACTGAGAAAGACCTTTCCAAACTTGGCATAAAACACAGAAGCCATTGGGCGCCTGGGTGGCTCAGATGGTTAAGCATCTGCCTTTGGCTCAGGTCATGATCCCAGGGTCCTGGGATCGAGCCCTGCCTCGGGCTCCCTGCTAGGCGGGGAGCCTGCTTCTCCCTCTGTCTCTCTCTCTCTCTCTGACTCTCATGAATAAATAAATAAAACATTAAAAAAAAAAACAAACACAGAAGCCATTCACTAGAAGTTTGATAGATTTGACTACAGAAAAATTTTTTATATTCTGTATGGCAAAAACTACCAAAAATAAAGTCAAAGGACAAAGGACAAGTTAGGAGAAAATGTTTGCAACACATACAATAGACAAAAGGCATATTTCTTTATTCTATAAAGAGCTATAATAAATCAATATGAAAAAGAAAATCTCTTAAATAAAAGAAATAAGCAAGCAATTCACAGAGGATTATCCATGTCCATCAAAAAAACTTTTTTTTTTAAGATTTTATTTATTTATTTGACAGAGAGAGACACAGTGAGAGAGGGAACACAAGCAGGGGGAGTGGGAGAGGGAGAAGCAGGCTTCCCGCCGAGCAGGGAGCCCGATGCGGGGCTCGATCCCAGGACCCCGGGATCACGACCTGAGCTGAAGGCAGAGGCTCAACGACTGAGCCACCCGGGCGCCCCTCAAAAAAACTTTTTAATTTTCCATTTCAATCAGAATTCAAGAAGTGTAAATCAGAGCAAGGGATCAGTTTCACATATTAGATTAGCAAAAACCGAGTCTGATAAGACCCGATTTGGGCAAGGACGCAGGGAAATAGGCATTTGTATGCACTGTTGGCCTTGAAACCTTGCTTGGGAGGCAATATCCATGAAAATGAAAAACAAACATGCTTTTGACCTAATATTTCTACTGCCACACATTTACCCTAAATAGTTTCCTCAAGTATGTAAAGAAATGTAAACAAGAATGTTTGCAAAAGAAAGAAAATGGGTATCAGAAATATCCATCAATAGAAACTTAGCTACATAAATTTGTGTTAACCTATATACCATATGTATAGTGCATCATTTTCTTAAAACAGGAAAGTATCCACTTTTTTAAAGATTTTATTTATTTATTTGACAGAGAGAGAGAGAATGCGCACATGCACTTAAGCAGGGGGAGTGGCAGGCAGGGGAGAGGGAGAAGCAGGCTTCCCGCAGAGCAGGGAACCCTTAGCAGGCAGATCCCAGGACCCTGGGATCATGACCTGAGCCAAAGGCAGACGCTTAACGACTAAGCCACCCAGGCGCCCCATGGTTCCATTTTTAAAAAGGTATTTGTAGAACAGTAGTTAAGATGCATTTATTCATTTACTCAACAATTCTTACTCTTTTTTTAAATTTTTTTTTTTTTTAATTTCACTCACTTGATATCTGCTCTAAGTGTTGGAGATAAAACAGTGAGCATATTCCTTTCCTTCATAGGACTTACATTCTTGGTAACATGTAAGTGTGTACGGAAGTCAGGTTGTGATGGGTGTGTTGTGAAAGAAAATAAAGGAGGTAAAGGAATAGAGGACAAGGAAGGTGATCTTTGCATTCTTAGGTGAAGGAAGGCAATGCTGAGGATTTGCCATTTGAGCAGAAATCTGAGTTCAGTGAGAGTAAGACTAGCCAATACCTAAGGAGTAAGCATTTTGGACCAGGAGAGCAAATAAGTATAAGTAACTTTGCTGCGTTTGAGTTTTGCTATAAAGGGGAGCGGAGATATAAGACATAGCAGGAGGGACTTACAGAGCCAAGAGAGAGGGCTGTTTTGGGTTTTGTTTTGTTTTGCTTTCCTTTTTTTAAGATGGGAGATATTACAGAATATTGGGAAACCAATCAGAACAATCCAGTGGAGAGGGAAAACTGATGATGCCAGAGAGAGGAGGAGGAACTGAAAGAGTCCAGATTTTAAGTGGTGAGAAAGAATGGAGTCGGGCAGCAGAGGAGGGTTGCCTTGGGCAGAGACAGAGGCTTCAGGTAACAGGCAGGCCCCGTAAATGCTGCTCTGCTTAGATTTGGGGAGACAGTACACAGGAGTTTCCTGATTGCTCTTAATTTTCTCTAGAAAATTCTCAGTGAGAGGGAGAATGTGGAAAGAGGGACTGGGGTTTGAGGAGAGGAAAAGTTGTGACACTGTCATCTGAAAGAGGTGGTAAATGAACCAAATTGAGAAATGGAGCAGAATTGGCAGGCCGTGCCAAGGGCCCCCTTGGAGTTTGTGGTTCCAGAATTAAAGAGAGACAAGTCAACACTGTGTATCAACTATACTTCAATGAAAAAATAATAATAACAAAAATTATAAAGTGGGACAAGTCAAGCACCTTTTCCTGCAGCCAGATTCAGCTACCCAAGTGCAGAGGCAGAATGGTTCATAGACGACTGATCGGGTTGTTGTTGTTTTTTCTTTGAGAACGGAAATTTTTGCTGTATTTTGGATCTGAGAAAGAATGGTAGATTTAGCCCTCAAGTTAATGGAGGTGAAATACTGGACTTAACCTGAGTTGAGATTCCGTCAACAAGCACAGGGAGAAACAGAACCAAGGGAGCTGAGGGACTGATTGTGTTGCTGAGCCTTAGAACCCAGCTGAGTGAGAAGAGAACTGACACAAGGGGCTGACATGGGAAAGAAAATACGACAGGGTCAGGAGAATGACGGTCCCCATGGAGTCGAGGAAATGCTAGAGTGGGAGGAACAGAACTGGAATGGCAGGAGGTGGTACCCAGGGAAAAGGAGGCTTGAAATTGAGATTCTGGAGGTGGTACATTATTTTGCTAATGACAAGATCTGAAGCAAGAACAAAGGAGTAGACTGATCAGAAGCAGGACAGAATCTTTGGAAGCAAGGAGTTGAAGAAGTTGAAAGGCCCAGGTGTTGGATGAATTTTCTGTGTGCAGACTGAGGACCCCGACAAAAGCAGTGATGAGAAACAGTAAGGCAGAAGCTGAAGGGCGCAGATTCCAAGGAGCTTTGCATAGTAGGAAGAAGAAGAAACTAAGATCTGGAAGCAGTGACAAAAAGCTAAGAGGTCACTTCTTGCATTTCCAGGCCCGGAGGGAGTTGGATTTGGAGGAAAAACCAGTCACTATGTGGCAAGGCTACAGGGAATGTTGAACCTCAGGTGGAGTCTCAAGTCTCCTGAGAGAAGAGGAAGGGAAAAGTCTGAGAAGTCTAGGGATGTACGGGATTTTGCATATGATAGACTGAGTTTCCAAGATGTGTTTGTTGTTTGTTTGTTTATTTTTAAATCCATATCCACACACTTTCACGTGCCTGTGAATTCTCAGAAAGGGTATAAAAGAAACTTAACAGCCTGCTATGATTAGGCAACTCGGAGTGGATGAAATCTAAACTCCTACTCTGTCCAGCGAGTAGGAGAGAAGGAATGACCTTATCCGGTACGTTATTGAGGGGATTCCCAGAGGGGGTGAGAAGTAGTCAAAGATTACTTACAGGTCCCTCCTACCCTGAGGTTCTGTCACCCCAAGAACTGGGCTATGATTTTCTTTTTGACAAACCCCTTTCTACAGCTGGGCCTCAGTTTCTATACATGTGAGGTGAGCAGTTTGGTCTGTGTTTTCTCTCACCCTCCTTCTAGCACTGATGGTCTACGACTCTCCTGGAAGCCACCTTTGGGCCCACTCCTGTAGTGGAGAGGTAAGACCAGAGAGCAGACACAAGACCCAACAGCTCTGTCTGAGGGGAGTACAAAGTCCAGTAACACACTTGCACTCTCAACAACACAGTGTGGCCAAGCTACACACACAGTCACCCACACCCTTGTCCACCACACACCTGGGGTCACATTATTGTGCCCGGAAACATCACCTCACATCCACAGTGTCCCGCAGCCACTGTCTTCCAAAATCTCAGGCCCAGAGACCCCCACTTACCTTGAGCAAGTGAGGCAACTGCTGAGCGGCCAGTTCCCTAAACTCATCGATGCTGAGGCTACCCTTCCGGCCCCCCTGCCCTGCAAAGGTGAAGAAGGTGCTGACCACTGTCTCAATGGCCGCCTCCAGCTCAGTCAGTGGCTCTGCTGCCATCAGGACTCTGTAGGACGGGGAGGGAGAGAAGGGGAGAGTTAGAATAGACCAGAGTGCCCTGCCCTGGCATTGCCACCTCAGGCCCCTGCCTGGAAGAAGCATTATGGGCCAGCAGAGAGGGGACAGGGATGGAGCCTGGGGCAGGGACCAGGAAACAACTGCTCAGCGTAGGTGGGGGAAGGGGTGTTTGCTTCCAGAAACACCATCCTCTCTAGGTCTGAGCCTGCTGGTCCTTTCCAAGTGTCAGTGCCTTAGGGACCCCTCGGTGGTGGCCCTTCGGTCTGGAGACCCCTCTGAGAGGAGGCACTTTGGAACGGCCCCTCTGTGGCCTTCAGTCCCAAGGGCCCTTTCTTGGAGGCCCACCCGTCCCAAGGGGTCACGAGGCTGCTTGTCTCCAAAGCTTGTTTGTGCAGGGACTCCGCCCGCCCACACGCTCCCGCCCGCTCTTCCCAGCAGACAAGCCCGGGGTCAGGCAAACCGCCGGCTGCGGTCAGCCTGCGATCAGGCCGCAGGGACCCCGCCCCGCAGGGGCAGCGGGCACAGGGCCCAGCCCACTCCTCCAGCCCCTTCCCGCCACTCCCCTCCACGAGGACAGCGGCCGGCCCCCCAAAGCCTCCCGAACCCCAGTCCGAGCTGGCTCGGGGAGACGCCCGGGAGCCCCGGGGCGGGGGTGGTGGGGGCGAGGGGCGGGAAGGCGCCCGGCCCCAGGGTGGGGGCACGGGACTCACCGCGGCAGGGGGAAGTGGGCGCAGGAGCCGGAGGGCAGGAGGCAGCGGAGCCCCAGCCCAGCCCCGAGGTGTCCAGCTTCTGCCTTGATGCCGGAGGGAGGAGACCGCCCAGGCCCGCCTCTCGCCCGCCTCCCGCCCCCCAGCATCCGGGCGGGGTGCCCGGGTCCCCCCGCCCGGCCCGGCCCACGCGCGCCCCTCTGCAGGGGGGAGGCGGGAAGGCGCCTCCCGGACAGACCCCCTCTGGGCACCGGGAGCCCACCGCCCCGGTAGGCTCTGCATCCTAGAGGCCCGAGAGGGAGCCCTGCCCAGGAGTTCAGTCTGAGAAGCACCACTGAGAGCCCTTCCGAATGAGATCCTGAAAAGGACCCTGCAGCCCAAGACCCCCAAGAGGCTCCCACACACAGAGGGGAATCCCGCTGAGACCCCCGTGGAGAAAGATTTCCTGGACCGAAATCTCTCAGCGGGGAGTGAGACTCCCAAGATGAAAGGGATTCCCTGAGAGGTCCCCTCACTGAGACCCCTCAGCAGGATCCTCCCCTTTCCTGCCAGTGCTGGGGTGGGGGTGGGGCGAGGCCTCTCCGGGTCCCTCCCAGGACCTTTCCCAGCCCCTTCCGCCTGGGCCCTGCCTGCTGGTGCCCAGCAGGGAGGGGGGAGGCAACTGAGGCTGGACAAGAGGACACAGGGCAGCCTGTTCTAGCCCAGGAGACAGAGGGCGCCTCTGTCCACTCCTGGCCCCTTGCCCCACTGGGTGTCTGTCTGTGAAGGGGTGGAGCCAGTGGGGAGGGGGGGTCAGTGGGGGAAGGGCTGAAGACAGGTCTCCCCACACAGCTCCCTTAGCCACATTTGCAGACTCGTCTGTCCAGAACCTGCTCCCACCTCGGGTCCGGGCTGACAGTAAGTATCCTGTGTCTCCTGTGCTCGGTCTCTCCTGTGGCCAGCTTGGGGGAAAGGGGACTTCAGCAGGGCTCCTCAGGTCTGGGGACAATAGCATTGTGCCGCACCGAGGGTCTGGGAGGGGTTTGAGTGACAGCAGTTTGGGATTCGGGGGAGACAGGGTTTGGACAGTAGTGCAGGGAAGCAAGTGAAGGTCAGAGGGAGGTCTGTGGTATTCCTCAGAGAACGAAGAAGCCAGTGGGGAGCCCAGCCACCAAGCTTCCAGGAGATCAAGCCCCCCTACCACAGAGCCCTCAGAGTGCCCTCCCAAGGCTCCCTCACTCTCCCGGTGCTGGGGAAGGGAGCCAGCTCCCACCTTGCTTCCAGGCGGGTACGAATAAGAAGGCAAATGGAACTGTTGCTTCTGTCCCCACACCCACCACCACCCAGCCTTGCCAAGGGCTCAGGTCCCAGGGAAATCTGGGGGTGGCAGAGCATGGACCATGTGAGATCAAGAGGAGGGGGCATTAGGGTATTGTACCCACTCCCAACTTTCCTTTCACGTGACCTTCCCTTTCTTGGCTCAGACTTTCAGACTCCTCTTTCCTTCAAGTCTTTCCCTTTGTTTTCCTGTCTGCCCCCTCCCTGCCAAAGTACTCTCCAAACGGCCCCTACATAAAATCCCAGGCTGCTCAAGGGCTCCAGGCAACCTCTAAGTGCCCCTACTGGATGGGGCCAATAACTGAGCCACCAACAGCCCTCCCCCACAAACACTCTTATCCCCTCCATCAGTCCCGGCTTGGGTTCCATCTCCCCAGGTCTCTGTGACAACTGCTTCTCATGTCCAGAGTTCAGGTGACACTCACAAGGTTCCCATTGTAAAGGTGGAATGTCATTTGATCAGGGCCCATTGTTCAGCCCCCCAGGCCTGGGGAAAGACAAGGACACCTGATCTGAGACACCTGAGCTGTCCCCTGAGGCTGTGAGGGGGATGACCATCCCAAGGCCAAAAGAAAGAGGCCCACTGGCTTGGCAGTCCCCTCTCCTCAACAAAACCCTCCATTTTTCTCTTCTTCTCTCCCCTTGAATTCAGAGGACATACTCAGCCTTTTATCTCCCCCAACATATATCAGACCCATTCTCCCACTACCACTGTCCTCACATCATCCAGGCTGGGCCTAGGCGAGGGAGTGGGCAGCAGCAGGGACAAGGCCCCAGGGGTCTCCTCTCCCTCACACTGGAAGCCCTGGCTCTGGGGAAAGGCTTGGTCATTCCTCTCTCGATTCCCACCATCACCCGATGGAAGGCCTGATTGTGCAGAGAAGTAAGAGGAACCAAACTAGAGGTAATGGAGATGCACCCCGGGGAAACCGAAGTGACCTGTTCAGGAGAGAGCAGAGTTAAAGGATCAAAAGAGGCCCCAGTCTGCTGACAGGAAGCTCAGAGGCACTTAGATCCCCGTCCCCATGAAGCCTTGGGCCAGCCACTCAGGCTGCCACTCTCTCCATCAGGCTGGCTGAGGGCACCAAGACTGGCTCCTTGCTAGGGGTAGACAGCAGAGTCAAGGCCGTAGGGAACGCAGCTCACCACCCTCAGCAGCAGAGCTTAGCTGTGCTAGGCAGGCAAGGCAGGGTAAAAATAGAGCCAGAGGAAGCTTGGCAGTGTCCTGTGACCATCCCCACCTGCCTGCCCCGCCCTCCTCAGTGTCCACCCAGGCAGCCAGGAGCCACTTCAGAGTCCACTGCAGGCCCCTAGAGCCAGCCCAGCTCCAGCGGCTCTACCTCCATGGCCCCAGTCCCTGACTCCCTCTGGCTGGGATATGGATTGAGGGACACAGAGAACAAGCCTGGATTTAGGCCTGTTTGGGTTCCCACATCCTAAAGTCTCAGTGACAGGTAAATTCCAGTGTGGCTCTGCTCTCAGGGCAACTTCAGGTGCAGGACCAGGGCCAGGTCTGAGGGCTCCCCTCCCCCCAACCCCAGATACCCTGAGCATGGTCCCCAACTTACTTCCATGGTGGGGGGTGGGTAGGTAAGCTGCGCGATGGGCTCTGAGCTGGAGACAGCGATGGAGACTCTCATCAATGTGTTCCATGCCCACTCGGGCAAGGAGGGAGACAAGTACAAGCTGAGCAAGAAGGAGCTAAAAGAGCTGCTGCAGACTGAGCTCTCCGGCTTCCTGGACGTGAGCACAGAGCGGGATACAGGGTGGGATGGGTGAGGGGTGGAGGAACAACAACTGGGGACCTCCCTACCATCTTCCCACCCCACCCCAACTCAGTCCAATCATCTTCTTCTCCCAGACTTCTTTCCTGGATTTTTCTTGGTTCAAGGCAAAATACCCTAATTTGTTAATCACCTGTTAAGTGCTAGGACCCATGCAGACGCATCATTAAAGAAGGCTCACAGTCTAGAAGGGAAAGACTGACACATGGAAGTAAACCATGAATACCAGGAAGTAATCTGTTCAGGAGAGCCCAGAGTTGAAGGATCAAAAGAGGCCCCAGTCTGCTGACAGGAAGCTCAGAAGCACTTACATCCCCGTCCCCATGAATCCTTGGGCCAGCCACTTAGGAACTACACAGAGCTTTAACAGAATTGCCAGAAAGGACTTCGGGACAATACTAACCTGACTGAAGTGGGCTTCTCCAGAGAGGTGGCACTTGAGCCATGGATTTCCACTGGAATATTATTAGGATAAATGTAGACATATTAAGAGGTATCTGCATGAACAAAAGCCTGGAAGAAAGAACATGGAGCATGCTCAGTAGTTTTGACCAGAGTGAAGGATGCAGAAAAGTAGGCTGCAAATGCTGATTATTCTATAATAAAGAAGCCAGGAGAGAGTGCACCAGCTTTGAGGTTTTATCAGGCCTGGGCTCCAATTCTGACCCTGCCACCTTCCAGCTGTGTCACTTAGGCACATTATTTAACACCAACTGTTAATTTGTTTATTCTCTAGTATGCAAATAATGAAACCTACCTCATACTGTTTGTGTTAGAATTAACAATTTTACAAGACAATCCCTGTAAAGCTTCTCTAGGCACTCAACATATGGTAATCGATGTTGTTATTACTCTGCCTTGTTAAGGGGTTTATTCTGTAGGTAACAGGAGGCCACCAGTGTTAGTTTTAAGGAGGGACTCCGAACAGTCCCATAATTAGATGTAGTTCTGCCTCTTGCTCACCTCTGCCTTCTTCCCAATCAACTACCTCCCCTTGCCCCTGATTCAGTACTATTCATCTCCCTACAAACCCACCTCTCCATCTCCTCCCTCCACAGGCCCAGAAGGATGCAGATGCTGTGGACAAGGTGATGAAAGAGCTAGACGAGAATGGAGATGGGGAGGTAGACTTCCAGGAGTACGTGGTGCTGGTGGCTGCCCTCACAGTAGCCTGCAACAACTTTTTCTGGGAGAACAGTTGAGCAGACAGCCCCAGTGGGCAGCGCCCTTCCCCCTCCTCCCCCCTCACCCCACTTTTCCCTCCCTACACTCCTACCCTTGCCCACCCTCCACCAAGGGCGCAAGAGTAGTGGGCCAAGCCTGCAACTCATCTTTCATTAAAGGCTCTTCTCTGGCCAGCTGCTGTCTGTCTCCTTTGGGGTCTGGGAGTGAGGAAATCAAGGTTGCTCACTCCCAATTCACCTTATTTGGGAAGGGATCTTATTCGGAGAGAGGTCAAGGGGACATTACATCTTCCTAGCTGAGGAATGCTCAAGGCCCAGGAAGGTAGGTGTTCAAAGTTCCAGCTGCAAAGACAGAAGAATTTCCCTTCAGTCTGCAAAGAATATTTACTGAGGACCTGCCATGTGCTAAACATTGTGTAGAAACTGGGGGTGTAGTGGTGCACAAAACAAACACGACCCTTACTGTCACATAGGTCAAGTCCAGTAAGGATGCCAGACCATTAAACACACACACACACACACACACATACACAAATGCTAGGAAGAAAACGAAAGGATCGTGATGCACGCATATGCAGAAGGGCTGAAGATGTGTTCGTTCCACTCATTCCTCAAACACCTGAGTATTTTTATTGTGTACCCAGGCATAAGAAAAATCCTGTGTAGGTCTGCATCGAAACGCACAGGACTGGCAGATGGGGAGGGCATGGAAGGGGGAGCAGGGACACAAAGACACCCCCCATAGGGATTTAACAATATTCAGGACGAGAAAACTATGCACAGGCATTGGTGACCGGCGGAGGATCCGGCGCCCTGGCCTTGGCTTGGGCGTCTATGGCTCTTCGCGTCCAGCACCGGGGCCCAGGTGCTCGGGAAGAGGCACCGAGGCAAATCCTCGGTGGATTTGCAGAGTTGTGGATGGTCGCCCTTACCCGGGGCGGGGCGCCGCGACATCTTTCTCCCCGAGACCGAAAGTGCTCTAGGAGGTCCAGGTTACAACCGCCCTGCCTGGACCGAGAACCTCCGAGACCACCAACCGCGAGCACTGGCCTCGCCCCTCCGCGGGCGGGGCGGAGTGTACCTCACACCCCACCTTGGCTAAAGCCCCGCCTTCTCCCCAGGGCTCCGCCCCAAGCCCCGCGCAGGCGTAGCGCTCACCTTCTCCCATCACCCGGCTGTGCGCGGATCTGACGTCCGGCGTAATTGCGTCGACGCCATTTTAGCCGGTCCCGCTCGGCTCTGGGCGTGGCGGCCATTTTGTTTTGGGCACGGAGCGGGAGGCGGCGGCGGCTGTGGTGGCACCGACGCGAGGCAGGGAAGGGCCGGCGGGCGAGCAGGCGGACCGGCCGGCCAGACAGCCGGCTGGCAACAACGAGCTAACCCAGCGGCCTACCGCCTACACCTCTGACCAACCGCCCACCAAGTCAACTCAGGTTCCGCCGGGCCCCGGCCCGCGCGCCGCAGCCGTGGTGGCAGCCCCGGGAGGCGCCCTGGCGTCCGTCTCCTTCGGTGCGTTTCTGTGGCGAGGCGGGAGCGGCGGGGCGGCACCGGCGGGGCCCGGAGGGCGGGGCCGGCGGCGGCGGGGCGGCGGCCCTGACCGGGCAGTGGCGGCGGGGCCCTGGCCGAGGCTCCCCCGCGGTGGGGGCGCCGAAAGCCGCTCTGGACGCGGCTCTGCCTGCACCGCGTGTCTCCGTCAGGGGCTCTGCGTGCTGGCTGCGTGTGAGGAGCAGCGAGGGGCCTTCCTCCCGCCGCCCTTGGCCCGCCCCCGGCCTCACCGCCGAGATCGGGGTTCACGGGGGGGGATCCGGGTTCCTTGGGTTCTGAGAGGTTCTGGCAGCCCCGGCTGGAAAGGGCTCCTCCAGAGGAAAGCCCGACTTCCCTCCTGTGGCTCGGTCTGGGTCTGCCGCTGGGGTTAGGGTAGGTGTCTTCTGTGCCGCGGCCTCGAAGTCTGTCTGCGGCAACTGCTGTGAACGGAAGCCCCCAGCGCGAGTCTTGTGGGACCCTCAGGGCCCTCCATCCAGGCCTTTTGTTTCCGTTCGCTGCTGCGCCGGGTCTGTGATGCCTGCGGAAACGAGGGGTCCGGGCTCTGATTTGCTCATCTGCCTGTTGTCCTTTGTAGATTCTCGGGATTTGAAGATGGCTGCACAGTCAGCGCCGAAAGTTGTGCTAAAAAGCACCACCAAGATGTCTCTAAATGAGCGGTGAGGCAGCCAACAGCAACTTCAGCTCGTTCATAAGAAAACATTCCTTAACTTGGCCCTGGGGTCCGATGCACACAAACCAATTTTAAGCTAAATACCAACAGAAGGCTACAGACCTCTGTTTTTAGTTGCATCTTATGTGGTACACGAAACAAATTGGGCGGTTGTTTCAAAACCCCTTATCAGTAGATTTTTATGTTAAGCTGTCTGAAACACTTATCTGGTGGGATGTATTTTAAAAGACTCCTCGCACCCTCCCTCTTCTTCACATTTTTTTTTACATTGATACAGGGGTGGTGCAGCTCGGTAGCGTGGTACCTTGGCTGCAGTAGGTTTGCTGCCCAGTCCAAGGCCAGCAGTGTTGCGTCTGGCCTGTAAGAGGCAGGTAGCAAGCTGTGGATATGTCCAAAGGCCCTTGGATGCCATTCTGGGGCCTTGTAAGAGGCACTTGCTTTGCTCCATTTCTCTTTCTTTCCGTCCTGCTTTTAGTTTGTTTCTGTGTTAGATTCTTTGACAATTAAGTGTTCTTCTTTTTTGTGGCATTGAACTTACTTAACAGGACTAAGAGAGGAGTGTCTTCACAAGCTGTTAAGTGATTAATCTGATTTTGGGCGCCTGGGTGGCTCAGTCGGTTAAGCGACTGCCTTCGGCTCAGGTCATGATCCTGGAGTCCCGCGTCGGGATCGAGTCCCGCGTCGGGCTCCCTGCTCGGCGGGGAGTTTGCTTCTCCCTCTGACCCTCCCCCTTCTCATGCTCTCTCTTAAATAAGAATCTTTAAAAAAATAAGTAAATAAAGTAATCGGATTTTCTCAGAAGTAATCACTTGGAGTTAGGAAAAGTAATCCTTTGAGACTAAGAAAAGGTACTTAAGGTACAGTTTCTATTTCCCAGAGCTCTGTATTGAGTGCCTTTGACCAATGATTTTATTTAGTTGATGTTAGACCACTAAAAGATTGACTTGATTTTTTTTCTTTTCTGAAGCATATGTGCTGCTTCTTATCTCTTAGGGTAGGATATACTGATTGTCCATATTTACATGTTACTAAGCAAACAAATACATAAGAAAATAAGATCTACTCCTATAATTCATATGAGTGTACTATTTCCGTGGGCTCTGAAGGTGCTCTAGGCCTTCCTTATATTTGCTTTTACAGTGCACTCTCAGGTTCCCCCAAGATTTTTGGCTTTCTCTGTTTGTCTTTGAAACTACATTTTCTGTCTTTTGTTGTCATCATATCTGCTTACTGCGTGTTTTTCATACCTTCCACCTCTCTTAAAAGCCGTTACCTGAGCCCTTGTTATCACTTTTGATTGAATGTGCTGCACCTAGCTGCGTTTCTAAGTTTCTGATTCTTGCAAGTTTGTGGAAGCAGAGGAGTCTTTAACCCACTTCAGCCTTGATCTAAGTGTACCACTTTACTTAAAGTTCGTGGGATCTGGAGCTCCTGGTCTAGCAAGCCATGAAAATGCCAATAAATGTTTTGTAATAAAGCTTTTATTTAAACATCCATTCTGTTCGACCTTGAAGCTTTACTAATATGCTGAAGAACAAACAGCCGATGCCAGTGAATATTCGGGCTTCGATGCAGCAACAACAGCAGCTAGCCAGTGCCAGAAACAGAAGACTGGCCCAGCAGATGGAGAATAGACCCTCTGTCCAGGCAGCATTAAAACTTAAGCAGGTGAGAGGATGGGTCTTAATGCTCCAGAAGCAGCTGGTGATCTCTATCAGGCAGTCCACTGAGGCTGTCAGGACGTGAAGGATGATTGCAAGGTGGCTCAGGGCAAAAGCAGAAACTTCTCTGGAGGAAAGAGAAGTTCAGAGAATTCCCATTTTGGCAGGTACCAATAAGTAACTTTTTGTTGTCTTTCTCTTTTAGGTAGTTTGCCATCAGAGTGGCCTATTTCTGTGTTATCAATGAATATTAATCTCTTTTTTTCTGATCCTTTGCCCTTAAAATCGAGTCACTGGATTTTACCACAAAGAAATTTTGGTTTCTGTTTTAGATGACCTTCCGAAAATCCTTTATTTATTCCATGTTAAATGACTTACAAAAGAGGGAAATAATCTTACTCTTTCTCCCCCAGCACAGGAAGTCTGAACAGCCTTAGCCAGAGATTTCCGATGCTAAAATACAGAAAGAGTAGGGTGACCTTCATCTCCACAGCACCTAAGTTTTGTCAGTAAAGTAGAGGGAGAGCATTGAATAATTAATTTAAGAATTAGTGGGTTCTCTGTCAAATTTCCAGTAAGAGGTAATCCTTATTCAGACCTGAAATAAAACCTGCTCTTTATTATTCATAGACCTTATATGCAAGTCCGGACAGTGGCTGTGGAAGGATATGTCCAAGCTGTGGCTGGGCGTCTGGAGGGCGGTGCCATGCAACTGTAAGGACTTTAACTGGTAGCACTGCATGGCTGTGCATAAATTTGGCAGTTAAATATAACACCCTCCCACCCCCACCCTGAACTGTTAGGCTCACTGACCAAAAATAAACAAGGCCTTCTGCTTCAGCCGCCTTAAGCCATGGAGTTCTGTATTTGTCCCTGACTCAGGAAAGCAGTGAAAAGGGCCCCACCATTTTCCAAGAGTAGCTATTATAAATTGCTGAAGATAAGTCTCTGACACATCATTCCAAAGGACCTTTCTAGAAGAAGCCTTAAGTATAGGCTGGGCAGAAAGTTGCCTCTGGAGCAGAACTATCTGAGAGGACTTTCCACAGTGAAGGAAATACTCTACATCTGCTCTCCAAATATGGTAGCCACTAGCCAAGTGTGACTGTTGAGCACTCAAAATGTGGCTAGTGTGATTGAGGAGCTTTTTAAATTTTATTTACTTGTAACTTAAATAGCCACATGTGGCTAGTGGCTTCCTTAGCACACAGCACAGCTCTGGAGTGAAAACTAGATGGTATAGGAATGTCTTTTAAGCTTGCCGACTGTGTTAGAGACTACTGTTGCTGGCAGCAAAGGATTAGGAAGGGAGAACTTCTAAGCACTGTGCATTCTCCTCTGAAGCACGGATTTTGGGAGAATATATTCCGGATCATCGAACAGAAGGGATTTGTAGAATGAAGTCCTGACCTCCTAATTGTGTGCTGTCGGGAGTGATGCGACAGGCTCCTAAGGTTGGTTATGTCTAGGTGCATAATGTTCAGAGCCTGTCCCTCTGCTTAGAAGCAGTTTATTATCTTGTGCTAGAAAGCTAATAACTCACAGCATGTGGTTGCAAAAAAAAAAAAAATCATTGGTAAGCCATTTATGGGTGAAGCCTGAGGATACACAGAATTTATTTTCATTCATATTGACTAATGGCTTTATAGGAAAACAGGTTTGCTGGGGCCTTGGTTGTGTTCAAGGCTACACAGTTACCTTTCCTTTGAAGGAATTTAATTCGCTGAGATGTTGTCTTTTTTTTTTTTTTTTAAGATTTTATTTATTTATTTGAGACAGAATGAGAGAGAGAGAGCACATGAGAGGGGGGAGGGTCAGAGGGAGGAGCAGGCTCCCTGCCGAGCAGGGAGCCCGATGTGGGACTCGATCCCGGGACTCCAGGATCATGACCTGCACCGAAAGCAGTCACTTAACCAACTGAGCCACCCAGGCGCCCTGAGATGTTGTCTTAATAGTTTCTTTGAGGGACAGATTATTGAAAATCTCCATTAGTGGTATGTCCTTGTTCTCAAATACGGCCCTGAGTTTTGTGATTATATCACCTGTCTTAATTCTAATGAAAGTTAGCTTACTCTCTGGAGATACATTTGAGTATTTTGAATTAAAGGTTATTGTCCTGGCTTAATGGAGCTGTTTGCAAGGGGAGACATGGAATTAATAGCGATTTAAGAAATACAAGGAAAGGAGGTTTGACTTTTTTGTGTTTATTTACATCTTAAGGTAAAAAGTGGACCGTCTGGAGATAGATACTCAGAGGAAAAATGGAACACACTGGCCTCTTTGAAAAATCAAATCTTGTTTTTAAGTGACAAGAATTCAAATGAACTTATAATTTAAAATATTTCCCAGAGTGTGATGAACTTCCTATGGTGTTTGAGTAAGCCTTTGAAGACAGTGGTAGTCCTTGGGCAAGTATGAATCAAGTTGTATCATTGTCAACCTGTGGTTCAAAAACAGCAGAATCCAGGATTTGAAATACGGAGTCCTTACTAAAACTTAAGTTCCAAGGAGTGGCGTATGGCTTCTGTAGCCAAATGTAGGTAATTTTTGTTGATATCAATTTAGCTTTCATAAAGGTTCTGGATCACAATTCTGCTTCTTTTTTACCATATCCTGAGGCAAAGGCTAGTTTCTGGTTTAGGATCTTTGTGACATCTACGGCAGGTTTATCTCCCTCCACACAGCCATCTCACTTGCTTCTTTTTCTCTGCACTTTGAGTTGCTGAATCCCACTAGAATGCTTTTTTGATCTCAATCCCCCAACACCTTTTCTTCCAGAAGAGCTTAAAGCAGCGCCTGGGTAAGAGTAACATCCAGGCACGGTTAGGCCGACCCATAGGGACCCTGGCCAGGGGAGCAATCGGAGGACGAGGCCTGCCCATAATCCAGAGAGGCTTACCCCGAGGAGGACTACGTGGGGGACGTGCCACCAGAACCCTGCTTAGGGGCGGGATGTCGCTCCGAGGTCAGTGCTGTGTACCTGATAATTATTGGGCCTACCCCTCCCCTTTTCTCTTGGGCTGCTTATGGACACATTTGTTTTAACATCTTGAAGCCTGAATTTGTATTAATATAATTAATAACTTTTGAAATCACATATTTTTAATAGTGCTGCATGTCTTTTCTCGATACCATTCCCTTTCTGATAATGTGCAATGGTGAGAGGCTATGACCTGCGTAACGACAGGTAATTCATGTCATCTCCATTCCGTCTAAACACCCTGCTGCTGCTTGAATCAAAGCACATGCAAGTTCTAGAAATAAGTCAGATCTAAGAAATATTTGGTCCCTTGGCCTGTATCATAACTAACCATCTCTGTGCTAGTGAAATACGCTGTTATATTTGGAAAAGAGAGGACAAGTTGACCCATAGCTACATGTTACATTTTGGGCACTGTTAACACTGTTCCCTATGTTGTTTCTTGTCCCTTGTAAGAATGTATTGAGAGCAGGAGCCATATCATTTATTTTTAAATCTACAGTAATGCTAGGCACTTACCTGATTATTCAATAGATATTTATTATATGTACTTACTAATTAACTCCCAGCTTCTTCCAAAAATGGGTTTGATGTCAGACTTGTTGAATTGATTGAATAAAGAGCAGTTTGATCTGTTCACACTTGGTATACCCCTTGCCCCACCCAACCTAAAAATTAACTGAATTAACTCTCATTTAACCCTCACCGCCTTCCTTTGGTTAGAGTCTACTTTGTCTCTCTTGGATTTACCTGCATATACATTGTATGCCTCCTCTCCAAGGTCAAAACCTGCTCCGAGGTGGACGAGCCGTAGCTCCCCGAATGGGCTTAAGAAGAGGTGGTGTTCGAGGTCGTGGAGGTCCTGGGAGAGGGGGCCTAGGGCGTGGAGCTATGGGTCGTGGCGGAATCGGTGGTAGAGGTTAGTCAGCTACCAACTTCAGAGAATAGCTCCCCCTTATTTCTCTCCCTTCAAAACTCAGAGCCACCTTTCTGCACAGCTTCAAGTCATAGGCAGGCTTATTTGTTTGTCTTGTTTTGTTTTTTGAAACTGGCTTATTTTCTAAATTCACATGCTGGTAGTGCAAAAAGTCTGTCATGGGTTGTCTTAAGAGCCAGTCAGGTACACGTCAGAGCCAGATTATGTTCAGGCTTTTTCCACGTTCTTGCAGTTTAAATCGTATTACTAAAATGACAAGATGGTCAGTTTGAGGTTTTACCTTCCTGTGTCCCTGCCCACCACCACACACTCCATCCCATAGCTCAAAACCCAGCTTTGAGTCTAAGAATAAAGAAGAGGGAGATGTACAGAAATGAAGCTGAGTTAAAAAGGATGAGGAGATTGGAGCTGGATATTGACTTTGAAGCCAAGTAAAGTCAAGGTAAAGTTTGTGTCTACAGGAAATCAGAGATGACTTTTTTTTTTTTTAATCAAGGTAGAAAGCAAGAAGGTACTGTGTCAGTTAACTGACTGACTCTTGTTGATAATGTTACCTTTGAGACTTAGTGATACTTGTTTTGTGACCTCATGACCCAGATAGAAAAGAACTTAATGGTGTTGCTGTCATTAATCCAAATCTCATGGGAGTTTTCTGATTTTAGAGCTTAGTGGAAAACTCTCCAACAACACCTGTCCAAGGGGGTAGAAAATCTATTCCTGTAGCCCCTGTGTATATCTGCTTTGGTCCTTTTATAGTGTGTGGCGGGTCTTCTATAATTTATGACCTTGAAGTTGCCAAAGGATAATAACTGTTAGGAAATTTGATAGCCAAGGACTTGTTTTCTTCTCTCCCATGATATTGTTGGATTAATGAGTGAAGTACAAGCTAGTTTGGGTTTCAGGATGAAATAGTACGTTTCCACATTATCTTGACCTGGTTTCTGAGAGAGCATCGCAGGGCTGGGTGGGGGGGGAGTCTAAAGGAGCTTTTCAAAAAGCTGCATATGTTTTGTTAAGTGAATTGAAACCACCTCTCAGATAACCACAATTATAAGGTGAATAGAATCTGAGATAGAACTGGTTGGGACTACTCTAAGTATATCCCCCGTCTTCTCACTTTGTTCTGATGTCAGAACAGCTCCTCAGTCTCCCGATGTGGGGTCAGCTCATTAGGTTTAATAAATTTGAGGAGAGATGAGCTAATTTTCTAGAAAGATCTTCAGTAAGGTTACTTTAAAAACTGTATAGCCCTGCACCCGTTTCTCTGTGCCCTTGTTACTTCCCTAAGTGGGGTTATCTATAGTGTATTTTAATTATGAACTTACAGTGGGTTTCAAACTTGAGGTAATTTCTTTGTTTTAGGAGAGGTTAAGATTCTTTTAATTGTCAGTTATTTTCCCTTTGTCGACAGAATAAAGTCTTTAAATAGCATTTAGAGATGAGCCTGTAAACAGGGATTCATTATGTGTGCTTTCCATGTGTTGCTTTCTACCCTGTGTTTCCTGTTTTTCCAGATTTCTCCTCTTTGCCCTGCCCTTTCAGCCTTTCTCAGCTAGGCCCTGCTGCTCTGAGGGGCATTTGCCATAACACCCATTAAACCTACTTGTAACTGTCTCCTTTTTTTCCCCTTGGGCCAGGTCGGGGTATGATAGGTCGGGGAAGAGGGGGCTTTGGAGGTCGAGGCCGAGGACGTGGACGAGGGAGAGGTGCCCTCACTCGCCCTGTACTGACCAAGGAGCAGCTGGACAACCAGTTGGATGCGTACATGTCGAAAACAAAAGGACACCTGGATGCGGAGTTGGATGCCTACATGGCACAAACAGATCCAGAAACCAATGATTGAAACCTGCCCACCCTCCTGTGAGAGACTCTTATTCAAAAGTCACCATATCTGTAAATAGCCTTGAGATAACAGATGGAGAAGAAACCTGATTGATGCTGGAAGGACCTATCACAATAGGCTATGGACTTAACTTGCCACCAGTTTGTGCATTTAGTGTGTTCCTTTTACTTTTTTGATACTGTGTTGTATGAAACTCTTTTTTCCTCTGACTTGGGTTTTATTTTGTTGTGTTTGGGGTCCCCCCCCCATCGCTCTGACTTCTCTTTGAACATGAATGTGGTGGCCTTGTGGCTAGAAAACCCTCTTCCCATCTCTGCCTCCCTTCATCTGTCGTATGCTCTCATGTTCTAACATTTCCTCTCGTCATCTCTTTGTCCCCATGAAAAAAGCCCCAGAAAGAACCCATCAGTGTTCCTTCCTGATGCCTAGGTTTCTGAGAGATGGTTCTGTTCTACGTGATCTTTAATATAAAGCCTCTTAGAAGTGTTTAGAAAATGTGGAGCTCAAATTCTGCCGCATTGATAACATTAGTGTAGTAAATTAGGGACACTGACATAGCCACAGGGCCACATAACAGGTTACATGTGGTAACACCTCTGATTTGATTAAAGTTAACTTCTGTGTACATTGACACCACATAACGAGTGTGCTGGGCTGGGTGTGTGCACTTTCTACCCTGAAATGAGATGTATAAACTTAGCTCTTGGCTTTGTATCATGTCCAAAGAGCTACTGTTGGGTTGGCTTACACTTGTAATAGAGAGGAAATGGGCATTTGGTTTGGGCAGATGCTTCAGAGAAAGGGATAGAATGATGGCAGAAACCTTTTAGGAGTCAGAACATACCCATGCTGGAATGCTATTGTCCTTATGTTTATCCCAAACCAGTCCTGGGCTTCTCCATTCATTGGCTTTGTTTGGCCCTCTTTTTATTTCCCTTTGAAGGTTTAAGTTCAACTATATTCTGTCAACTGTTCCAGTTTTCAGTGGAATCTTGTATTTCTGGTTTATCATAACAAGAAATCGTTTCAAATCTAGTCAGGACTTTTTCTTTTGTTGGGCTCCTTGAAATGCTGTGGTCACTATAACAATGCCCTGACCTACCCCTTGTGGAATTCAGAGTCCTTCTCTTCATAGGAGTATTAAAATCAGGGTTGGGGGGCAGACGGAGATAGGGCCTTGAGCCTGAAAGTGAAGAATTTGCCCTCTGAGTAAGCCTGGCAGAAAGCTGGATAGCCACACAAAATAATGTTCTGGCCTGTTTGGCCCATAGGAAGCTCCAGCGGAACAATCTTAGGCAGTATTCTGGACCCTGGTGCTGGTTTCTCTCTTCCCCTGTGCTGTGGGAAAGAACCTAACAACCTCCAACCAAACCAGTTGCTAGTGAGACACATTGTTCCCTAAACTGTTGGGAGGTGTGTGTGGCATGCTGGGAAGGAAATTTTGGTCAAGACGTCCTGGACTTGAATCCTATCTGTATGACTTGGGCTTCTTAGCCTCTGGATTGTGAGGCAAGTGGTTTAGTCCTGTAGAAGAGTGAGATTGAGAAGACCAGGTAGTGGTAGAGGACAACCACGTTTTTAAAAATCCACCTGATCTGGTTTCTGAGTGTACTGTAATCGCTTCTCTTTATTAAAAATGGACTGTGAGGCTGGAGGTCTTTAGGTCAGACAGGTGTTCATAACATGTAATTGGAAGGGGTGGGGTGGAAAGTATTTTTATCTGGGCGAGTCCAGTTGTAAGGGTAGTCTCTTAGGTAGTCCCTTAGGTTGACGCTTGTCAGCTCCCAAGACTTGTGAGGGAAGTGCTGCTTGGCAGTGGACAGGGTGCCCTTTTCAAATACATCCACTGGTTACATCAGGCACTTTACAGGACACCTTTGGGAAGAAGGAAAAGGAACTGCAGGGTGAGTAGGTCCCTCACCCTCTTCACACAGCTTCCGATGAGCCACTTCTCAGGGGTTATTCTCCAGTCTCCCTAGGTAGCAGGTGCATGCCCCCAAATAGGATATTTATTTTAGAGCGGGAACGAGGCGGGCAGGGGGAATACCAGTAAGACTTGCCACTGAGCATGGAGCCCAATGCTAGACTCCAGGACACTGAGATCATGATCTGAGCTGAAAGGTGCTTAACCAACTGAGCCACCCAGGCACCCCAGTCTGGTGGATTTTGAACCACTTCTTTCCCCATCCCTCTTTTAATCCACTGAGATCCTCTAAGATTCACGAAAGGCTTTGAGGCATATGTGAGGAAAAGGGAACTTGGCCAGGTGGGGGGGGAGGGGCCACAGTGCCCCACACACCTCTATGCCCATGTCTCCCCTTCTTTTACTTGCGGATAGCCCCACATACTTTTGGCAAAGTTTCAGAGTAAAAGCAAAATGTTGAGGGAGTTGGGAAATGGGAGAGCAGGACACTGGAATGGTGGCACTGAGCCTCCTGGCACTGCCCTCCAACTCATTGATGGAATTCGCTTGGGAGATTCATTTCAGGACAGTCCCTGAATGTTCCCACCCCCTGAGCTAGAAAAGGAAGGGTGGGGGGCTCTGCTAAGTGGTTTAGCTGCTCCCTCATAGGTCAGCCTCTTCTAGCCCAGACTGCCCCTTCCCCGGGTGCTTCAGCCCTACCATCCTGCTGACTCCAGGCTCCTCTTGCCCACAGGTGGCCATCAGGAGGACTTGCCCCATGTCCTCTACACCCATCACTTGCATGGGCCCAACTTGCAGCGAAGTGAGCTAAGACCAAGTTGGGGCTGCTATTCCCAGCATCTGCAGGAATCTTTACTGTGAACCATCAGGTGGTGGGGGTGGGGGCCCTGCTTTGAAGGTCCCAGTGGACCCTCCACTATATTCGTCCTACCTCATGAAGAAGTTCATTCCCAGCAATGGGCACAAGGAACTTTACCAGCTTCAGGCCCTCCCGGCCCTCCTGCTGTTCACTGCAGTTCTCAGCATCTCCTGAGCCCTGTGCCCACTTCTTCCACCTTCAGTCCCAGCTGAGTGTTCAGGGTAGAGAGGGACGAGGAGATTGAGGCCAGTTCCTGGGTCAGCCTTTTACTCACTGAACCACCATCTGCCAAGGGCTTGCCATGCAGACACTGACTGACAAGGTGTGGTTTGGTAGGAGTGTTAGGGCCCCAGCGGGCTCAGTAGAGCATGTGACTCTTGATCTCAGGCTTGTGAGTTCAAGCCCCACTTTGGGTGTAGAGATTATTTTTAAAAATTTTGTAAAGGGGGTCTTGGGACCGCAGAAAAGAGATTGGTGAGCTGGACCTTGAAAGTCAAGGGAAGGTTTGGGGTGTCTGGGTGGCTCAGTGGGTTACACATCTGACTTTTGTTTTTTTAAGATTTGATTTAGGTGGCTCAGTCATAGTGTCTGCCTCCAGCTCAGGTCATGATCCCAGCGTCCTGGGATTGAGCTCCACATTGGGCTCCCTGCCTGACGGGAAGCCTGCTTCTCCCTCTCCCACCCCCACCCCCTGCTGTGTTCCCTCTCTCACTGTCTCTCTCTGTCAAATTAAAAAAAAAAATTTTTTTTTTTATTTGACAGAGCACAAGCAGGGGGAAGTGGCAGGAAGAGGCAGTGGGAGAGGCAGGCTCCCCACTGATCAGGGAGCCCAATGCGGGGCTCAATCTCAGGATCCTGAGATCATGACCCTAGCCGAAGACAGACGCCTAACTGACTGAGCCACCCAAGTGCCCCAAGCATTTGACTCTTGATCTCAGCTCAGGTCTCAATCAGGGTTGTGAGTTCAAGCCCCACATTGGGCTCCACACTGGCCCTGGAGCCTATTTAAAAAAGAAAAGGGAAAGTTTGACAGAGAAGGGGGAAGAATCTCCTAAGTACAGAGAACAACAAATACAAGGGTACAGAGGCCTAAACGTGTGTTGCATGCTGGGGAGTGAGTGTTCAGTGGTCCTCCAACCTAGGGTGGGAGGCACGACTGACAAGATCAGGTAGCCCAGAGCCTAACTGTCTGCTGAAGAGCTTGGGCTTCATGCTTCGGGTGGTGGTGAGCCACTGCGGATTTTCAAGTGGGGTGATACACACAATGCTGGAGGGAGGTGCAGCTGGGTTAGCGGAAGCAACGGTGGACGCTGGGAGACCCTCAGGGCTGTTGTGTTCGTCCAATCACCGGAGTGGACCTGAATCTGGGCAGTGGCAGGGTGGCTGGGGAGAAGCCCACACCCTCAGTGGTTTCCACACTGTCTGACGTCCGGCTGTCTGTCAGACCTGAGAAGGCAGTCGGGGTGGCCTGAACAAGCTGCCAGGGGCAGCAGGGCATGTGTGGTTCCCTCTCCCCTTGATGACCCCATGATGTCTGATCTGGAACCAATGGCACTGTTGCTGCCCACCATCTAGTCCAGCCTCCACCACAGCCTCCCACTCCCCAGGGTTCCAGGCCTCCAGGCAAGAGGGCCTGGCTGAGGATAAGGCCCCTTCCTCCCCTCTTAGGGGCTTCCTGGGGGCTCATCACATAGCTCCAGCAGCAGGGCTATGCCCAGACCAGCACTGTAAATGGGGCCTGAGAGGCTGTGACCTGGGACGAGGACCTGGCCTGGCCTCTGTATCCCCTCTCCTCTTCCCGTGGGCTGTCCCATTTATCCCTCATGAAGCCCCAGTACCTTTCCCACCAATTCCCCAGGCAATGTGGGAAGAGCAAGAGAGCCCCAGCCTCCATTTCCCTGGGCTCTAGGGACCTTTTAAGGATTCACTCCCTCCCCACAAACACACACAAGGTTGCCACAATGGCGTATCATCTGATTTCTGACCCAGGACCTTCTCAAGACACCATCTCCAGCCTCTTTTTTTTTTTTTTTTAAGATTTTCTATATTTATTTGACAGAGACACAGCGAGAGAGGGAACACAAGCAGGGGGAGTAAGAACACGAGGGAGAGGGAACACAAGCAGGAGGAGCAAGGAGCCCAATGTGGGACTCGATCCCAGGACCCTGGGATCATGACCCGAGCCAAAGGCAGACACCTAACGACTGAGCCACCCAGGTGCCCCATCTCGACTCTTTTTTTTTTTTTAAGATTTTATTTATTTGACAGACAGAGACACAGTGAGAGAGGGAACACAAGCAGGGGGAGTGGGAGAGGGAGAAGCAGGTTCCCCACGGAGCAGGGAGCCCGATGCGGGACTCGATCCCAGGACCCTGGGATCATGACCTGAGCCGAAGGCAGACGCCCAACCGCTGAGCCACCCAGGCGCCCCCTATCTCCAGACTCTTAATAGCAATCTCCACACCCCCGGCCTCCTTGATGTTCTGTCTCCCATTTTTACCTGGTCATGCCAGTGGGAGAGATACTCCAGGTGCCACCTGGCTGCCCTACACTCATGCCTGGGTGGGCTCTCAACCTGCACTGTACCCTGACTAGTGAGGGCCCTGACTGACCACACAGCCCAGGGGCAAAGGACAGCAGGATAGGGGGACCCCTGAGGGTGGAGACAGAGGCCAGGACAGCTCTGGGGCCTGTGATGGTGATAGCAGTCTTCAGTCATGGTCCTCTTACTGTGTAGGGCAGGCAGTCCAGCAGGCCTGGTGTAGATAAGGCTCCAGGAAACCTCTTAAAAATATTCACTTGATTATTTAGGTTCGATTTATTGGATTTCTTTACCCTTTAGTGTAAGGTGACTATTGGCTTAAGATTTAAACATATCCATGGTGTGATCTTGTGGTTTATAATAAGAACTATGTATTTAGGGCCCCTGGGTAGCTCAGCAGGTCAAGCGCCCACCTTTGGCTCAGGTCATGATCCCAGGGTCCATGATCCCATCGGGCTCCCTGCTCCGTGGGGAGTCTGCTTCTCCTTCTCCCTCTCCCCCTCTCTCTCTCAAATAAATAAATAAATTCTTTAAAAAAATAAGAAAGAAAGAAAGAAAACATGTATCTAGTCTTGTGCTGGCACAGAAATCCTAAAACCTGGGAAGTTCCTGTGATGAGAGCAATAAAGGGCCTTTTGTTGTGTTAATGTTGACTTTCCAAAAGCCTCTAGGTAGCCTAAGGATGGAGGCTGGTTGCCAGGGGAAACCAACCCTGTGTTGGAACTTCCAGTCCCATCCACCTCCCCAACCTACAGGGAACTGGCTGGAGGTTCAATCCATCACCAGTGGCCAAGGAAGCAATCATGCCTGGGTAATAAAGGATGGGGTTCGTGGAGCCTCAGGGGAGAGTGGTGCGCCTGGAGGGCACGGAAGCTCTGTGCTCCTTTCCACAAGGATTTACCCTCTGCATCTCTTCCACCTGACTATTCCTGAGTTCTAGCCTTTCATAATAAACCGGCATTCTAGTAAGGAAAATGCTTCTCTGTGATCCGAGAGCCGCTGTAGCGAATTAACTGAACCCAAGGAAGGGGTGGTGGGACCCTCCAATCTATACCTGGTCAGCCAGAAGCACAGGGGACAAGCTGGGCTTGCAACTGGTGTCTGAAGGGTGGGGGTTGGCCATCATGCACTTAACCTGTGGGGTCTGATGCTACCTCTGGGGAGACCTTGCCAGAATGGAGTTGAATTCTCAGAACCCAAAAGACACAGGGATGGAAGGTACACATAGTTGAAAAGCTATCTGGAAGTCTTGGGTGAAATGAGTACTTCCAAAATGCCCTAAAGCTTTATCCTTTGCATTTTAACCTGTTAAATTCTGCTTAAACCTGTTTAATGCACAGGCCCAAATGGAGTCACTTAGGCCAAGTCACCAAACCTGGGCTTTATACTTAACCTAATTGTAGTTTCAACCTCCCCCAGAAATGTAGTCTTAACTGGTCAGTCAGGAATTTTCTGGTCAGCACCAATCAGGCAATCTGTCACAAGGGCCCTCTCTGTACCCCCCACACCCCCAAAGGAAGGTGAGGTCATCTGCAGGATAAGACCCCTCTGCCTTTCCCCCAAGGGAAGGTGACCTTGCCTGGAGCAATCCTTTCTTTTACTAATAACTTTTTGCCTCACCCTCCTTCCTACAAAACCCTTCCATTTTTGTACAACTCCTCAGAGTTCCCCTCTCCTTGCTGGATGGGATGATGCTTGATTCACGAGTTACTTAATAAAGCCAATTAGATCTCCAGATTTATTTAGTTGAATCTTGTTTTTTAACAGGTTTTACAGAAACTCTGAGATTTGGTAACAGCTTGAAGGCCAGTGCTGGCTCAATTATTCATTCTTTAAATGTTTATCAAATTCCAGGCATCATGGCACAAGGTCTTCAGTGAAGAGCCCCCCTCCTCCCTGCTTGCACTCTAAAACGTAGCAGTGGCCCTCCAGTTCTTGGCTTCTCCATAGAGGCTGTAGGGGATGTAGGTCATAAGAACTGCCCTATTCTCAGGAGTGCCTGGGTGACTCAGTCAGTTAAGCGTCTGCCTCCACCTGCCATCGGCTCAGGTCAGGATCCCAGGGTCCCGGGATGGAGCCCCATGTTGTCTGGCTCCCTGCTCAGTGGGAAGTCTGCTTCTCCCTCTCTCTCGCCCTCCCACCTGCTCATGCTTGCGCTCTCTCTCAAATAAACAAAAAACAAAAAACAACTGCCTCCTGTCCTTGCCCGGTCACCTGAGAGGTGCTTAGGTTGACCTGCCCCCTCCTTGCTGGTCCTGAGGAGGCTCTTCAGGGAGAAGCTGCACTGGTTCAGGTGGTACAAGCCCACCGTGCCCTTTGCCCAGCAGGCTAGGTGTGCCCCCACACCCAGTGGGGAGCCTGGGTGGGGTGGGGTGGTGGTCAGGGTTTTCAGAGGGTCCTGCTTGGGGGAGGGGGGGACTTTACCTGGGAAGGGGGCCCTGAGAGTCAGGTCCAGGTAAGGGACAGGGATTTCCTCATCCACCCCACTTTCTGGGAGGTCAGAACTTGGTTTAGGGAGCCCTACAATGCTTCAACCGCAGAGCCGAAGGGGGCAGCACTGGGATGGGTGTTGGAAAGGCGTAGAGCAGGCAGTGAGGCCTGAGATTCCAGCTTTTTTTCCCCCCAACTGGTGCTTCTAGAGAGTTGCTGTCCCCACCTGCCCCATGGGTGGGTTCCCTGGTCAGACCAGGATCTGGTTAGACTCCAGGACTCCTGCTTATCACAAAGGAGTCAGAAGCTGAGGGTGGAGTCCTGGCCTTGGCAGCACTGAGGAGCGTGAGAAGGCCTCAGAGGCCTGTCCTTTTATCTTTCTAGTTTTCCCCCCATCTCCTCTCCTCTGGTTGCTCCCTGACTTTCTCCAGAAATGAAATTCCTTTAGAGGATGTGCTTTTAGTTTGTTAAAGAGCAAAAATTCAAATGAGTAATTTTGAAGATCTAATTGGCTTTATTAAGCAATTCGTGAATCAAGCATCTTCATCCTATCCAGCAAGGAGAGGGGAACTCTGAGGAGTTGTACAAAAATGGAAGGGTTTTGTAGGAAGGAGGGTGAGGCAAAAAGTTATTAGTAAAAGAAAGGATTGCTCCAGGCAAGGTCACCTTCCCTTGGGGGAAAGGCAGAGGGGTCTTATCCTGCAGATGACCTCACCTTCCTTTGGGGGTGTGGGGGGTACAGAGAGGGCCCTTGTGACAGATTGCCTGATTGGTGCTGACCAGAAAATTCCTGACTGACCAGTTAAGACTACATTTCTGGGGGAGGTTGAAACTACAATTAGGTTAAGTATAAAGCCCAGGTCTGGTGACTTGGCCTGACATAAGTGACCCCATCTTAGGCCCTTGGTTTTCCTTTCAACAGACCCTTGCCTGGTCTCCCTTACAGAGGTATCCAAGAAACCATGGAAAGATGGATTCTAAAGTCTCTTTCAGAAAATAAATAAATAAAATAAAATAATAGAATCTCTTTCAGGGGTGCCTGGGTGGCTCAGTTGGTGGAGCATGAGTCTCTTGATCTCAGGGTGGTGAGTTCAAGCCCCACGTTGGGGGTAGAGTTTTTTGGGTTTTTTTTTTTTTAAGATTTTATTTATTTGAGAGAGAATGTGAGAGCGGGGAGGGTCAGCAGGGAGCCCAACGCAGGACTCTATCCCGGGACTCCAGGATCAGGACCTGAGCCGAAGGCAGTTGCTTAACCAACTGAGCCACCCAGGTGCCCCTATAAAAAAAATAATAGAGGCCCCTCGGTGGCTCAGTTGATTAAGCGTCCGCCTTTGGCTCAGGTCATGATCCCAGGGGCCTAGGATCAAGACCGGAATCCAGCTGCCTGCTCAGCAGGAAGTCTGCTTCTCTCTCTCCCTCCACCCCTCCCCATGCTCGTGCTCTTTCTCTCTCACTTGCTCTCTCTCTCAAATAAATAAATAAAATCTTTAAAAATAAATAATTAATACAACAAAGTCCTTTTCAGCATTTGTATTCTCTGAGCAGGTTATGATGTAACTGATATTATAGAGTGCAGAATGACCTGGAGGGTAGAGAGACTACAGGCAAGAAGATCAATCAGGAGGTGTTGCAGTGCCCTCATGAGAGATAAGAGCTAACTGGAGGTGATAGGAAGTGTGGAAAGGAAAGCTTAAAAACAGAACAGTGAGTGATTTTTCTCAGAGAACCAGCCTTTGAAGTAGGATTACCAGGTAAGATACATTCAAAAATTATTTGTTGTTGGGGCGTCTGAATGGTTAGGTGTCCAACTCTTTTTAAGATTTTATTTTATTTATGTATTTGAGAGAGAGGGAGCACCAGCAGGGAGGAGAGGGAGAAGCAGGCTCCCTGCGGATGTGAGGCTTGATCCCAGGACTCTGGGATCATGACCCGAGCCAAAGGCAGGTGCTTAACTAACTGAGCCACCCAGGCGCCCCAGGCGTCTGACTCTTGATTTTGGCTTGGTCATGATCTCAGGGTCATGAGATGGAGCCCACATCAGGACCTATGCTCAGCGGGGAGTATGGGACTCTCTGTGCTCCCCTCTCCACTCTCTCTCAAATAAATAAATAAATAAAATCTAAAAAAAAAAAATGTTGTTTATCTGAAATTCAAATTTACCTAGTGTCCCAGAATTTTTTTGATTGTTCTGTTTTCCAAATCTCACGACCTTACTTCAAAAGGTACCTGAAAGGACTTTGGCCCAACTTGGGAGCATTTTGTCTAGACACTGAGCCACTAACCTCCTTTCCCTGCCCAGACCAGCCCTTATTCTCTCTCCAGTACAGGCCTCAAGGACTTAGCCCTTATTCCTTCCTCTTCAACACGGTCACCACTCTCCATCCTCTGGGCTTCCTCCTCGCTAGGCCTGACTGTGGAGCAGGGTAGTTACCCTAGCTACCCGCTTCCCATTGCTGACTCCCATTATAAGCCTCCAGCCTCTCATGAGACTTTTAGCTCTAATCACTAGAGGGAAAGATACAGAGAAATAAAGATAATAAACAACAGAAAGTGTACAAGGCTTTAAAAGTTATCACACTTGGAGCCTCAGGTTCCCAGCTGTGGACCACCACTCTCCCACAGTGATTTAAACACCTCCTCTTTTATTCCTGAGGTTGAAGCTCAAGGCTGAACATTCTGGTGCCATTTATCTCTGGGGACCCCTTTGCCCTCCAGGAGCACTTCTACACACACCTTACCCCAGGGCCACAGGACTGCGAGCCACTGGAACACTCTAGAGCTTAAGAGACTGTGCCTTTTGTTGAGAATTCAACAAGACATGTAAACTCTGGAAAGCCATGAAAAACACAACAAAACTAAGGAAACTTTTTTAAGGAAGGAAAAAATGAAAATATGGAAACACATGTAGGTTTTAAGTTTTGCTTTACTGTGGCAAAACACACATAAAATTTACCCTTTAACCATTTGTAAGTGTACAGGTCAGTGGCATTAAGTAAATGCACATTACTGTGTCATCGTTAACTCATCTCTAGAATTTTTTAATCATCCCATACTGAAACTCTACCCATTCAACAGTAATTCCCCTGGCAACCCTGTTCTGACAGAGACCTAAAACCACATTTTATCTTCATGAATTTGACCCCTCTGGGTACTTCATGTAACAACCAGACAGTATTTGTCCTTCCGCTCTGCTTATTTCACTCAGCAGTCTCCAAAGCTCATCCGCATGGTGGCATGTATCAGAATTGCATTCCCTTTTGAGACTTAATAACATTCCTATGCGGTTTTGTAGACACTACAGTGCCATTAGAAAGTACACTCTCAAAGTCAGAAATCTGAACTATATATACGATGAATACAATCTGGTTAGCGTGGGAGGGCTACGCGCAACCGGGGAGACAAGCATTTCTTTTTCCCCTTTGCAGTACACCAAAGACAGCCGCCCCCAAAATGGCTCCTCCCAGCCTTGCCGCGGTCTGGAGACGCCCCCCCCCCCCCCCCCAACACCGCCTCTCCGGGGCCTCCAAGGAACTGCCGCTCCGCCCGCCCCGCCCCCGGTCGCGGAGACTCGGTTTCCCAGGAGTCCCCAGGCTGGGTTCAGCCGGCAGCTCCTGGGCGTCCCCTGGTGGCGCACTTCAGCGCGACTCCAGTTCCCGGCGGCCCGCGCGGCACGTTCCCGGCGGAAGGGCTGCTCATGATGGCTGCGGCTGGTTCCGCCGCTGTGTCCGGGGCAGGGACCCCAGTGGCGGGTCCCGCAGGCCGCGACCTCTTCGCCGAGGGGCTCCTCGAGTTCCTGCGACCGGCTGTGCAGCAGCTGGACTCTCACGTCCATGCCGTCAGGTCCGAGAGGGAGGGGCGGGGCGGGGCCGCTCCGCGGGGGAAAGGCGGGTGTGCCGGAAGGGGCGGGGCCTATGCCGGAAGGGGCAAGTCCCGGGTGGGACTGGCGCGAGGCCCGGCCGGTGGGCGGGAAGCCGCGGGCGGTGATGGCTTCTTCCGGCGCTCGGGGAGTCCTAGGGGAGTGGGTTTTTCGAGTCCCATTAAGTGACAGTGTGGGCCTCGTACTTCTTTGCAGAGAGAGCCAGGTAGAGCTACGAGAACAAATTGACAACCTAGCTACTGGTGAGTAAGCACCCCCTTAGACCAGCGACACTGCCACACACTTTTAGGGCCTCACGTCGCACTTTTAGGGCCTCATGTTTAGCCGAGCTCGGGGTGGGTTTCGGTCGTATGCTTCCAGGGCTTCAGGGCTGCAGTGGATTCCTGCTTTCCTGAGCTTCTAGTGGCCGGCCCGTGTGGGTGCAGGCGTGTTTGCATCCCATTTACCAGCCTGCTCTCCCTACTAACATGAAGGGAACCATTAGGTGTTAGCTGCTCCTTCCTTCCATCCCCCAGAACTGTGCCGAATCAATGAGGATCAAAAAGTGGCCCTGGACCTCGACCCCTACGTGAAGAAGCTCCTTAATGCCCGGCGGCGAGTTGTCTTGGTCAACAACATTCTACAGAATGCGCAGGTAAAAGAATTCCCTGCCAGCAGGGATTCTTTACAAGTCCACTGGGACATCCCAAAGTCCCCAACACAGTGAAAGGGAGTTGTTAACTAGCGTCAGGCGTGATAGAACTCTTGTTCTCAGTACCCAGTTGCTCTCCTGTACATTCTTACATTCCTTAGAGATGGAGCAAGCCCAAGGCATCTTCCAGCACCTAGTTGACAGGGAGTGCTGAAGCCTTTCACAGAGCAGTTATAATTCCAAATCTTGTCTTGTAGGAACGGCTGAGGAGGCTAAACCACAGCGTGGCCAAGGAAACAGCCCGCAGGAGGGCAATGCTGGATTCAGGAGTTTACCCGCCTGGTTCCCCAAGCAAGTAATAGGCCAGAAGATGGGACCCATGCATTGCCTCAGAGTAGCACAAGTACTGTTCCGGAGCAGCCTTGTTTCCTCCAGGACTCCCTGCAGATGTTGGGACATCAAAAAGGCAGCCCTGTTGTTTCTCTTTGAAGCACTTAAGTCTTACCTGTTTATATGGGGTCCCAAAGAAACCTGTATACAGCAGGACTAATGATCCCAAAGGACTTATAATGGCTCTTGCTTCCAAGAATGAGCTGAGGCCTCTACATACTCAAGACCCAGCTCCTCTACCTTCAGGCCTAGTTCTGTTCTGTTGCATGTCCTCTACTTGTGGCTTTTTTCCTTTTGTTTACAGAGGATTTGGAGAAGAGGGCAGGCAAAGTCAAGGGAATGACTCCTGTCTACCCTCTTTTGTTGATTGCACTTGGCTTGAATATAGTAGCAGCACAGCTAGAACCATATAATCCAATAAATGCTTAAACAGTGTTTTAGTTTACTCTGGTATATGAAAAGGTTCCAAGAGTCTTTGTACTTTAACTCAAATATAGCTTCAAATTGTGATCTAGTGTTTACAATGAAAAGATTCAAGTATCACTTTCACTGAAGAATACAAAAAGCAAAAAAGGTTGCCAGATACCAAGGAAAAACAAGACCAAGAGCCCTACTAGGAAGTACTTTAATCTTTTTCTTAGGAAAAAAAAAAAAAATCCAGACACTAACAGTTCACAACAACAAAATACTGGTTGAGAGAGGTTTCCAGGAACTGGGTTTTCTGAAGTCTTAGGAAGAAGAGCTGGTATCCTGCTTCATTATAGATGATGGATGGCATAGGTCATAAATGGGAGACTTCTGGCTACTGAGCCAATCAGTACCCAATGGAATGACACTTCCTTCTATAGAGTTTATTTTCCCTGTCTTCCCTATCCCTCAGAAATGCCACCATATAAAGCCCAGGAGCAGTTAGCTTAGGCTACAGTCTTCCCCTTGGAAAAAAAAAGGGGGTGAAGAGAAAGGAAGGTCACTCCTGAGTCTCCATGCTTTCCTCTTCCTCTCCTTGAGGTGGTTCTTCTGTATTCTCCTCTTCTTCCTCCCCTTCCTTCTTCTCTGGTGGCTTCTCATAAGCCTTTTCTGAAGGTGTCACTATCACTCCATCCCAGGTAGATATTTCAGAAGCAAGATCTAGAAAAGAAAAAGTGATTTCAGGCCAAGTGGCCCAGCATACAAGCCGTGATCTACACTGTAGAAATATCAAGACATCTGAGTAGTGCAGTACTTCTTTGCAGACCACAGAGTAGCATAAAGAACCCCTGACCCAGTGATCACTCACAGCTGGCATCACCCTCCTGGCCAAGAATCTTCCGAAAACCACCATGTGAGAGGATTCGGACCAGAGTCTGAGCTGTGTAGCACACCATGTCCTAAAGGAGAGCAAAGTGAGAGTAAACTAGCAAGATGAATCAAAGTACCTTATCTGATGAACATTCTCATGGAAAAAAAAGATGAAGACAACTTTAATTTCAAGACGAAAGTCTGTGAGAACCCCTAAATCCTGACCCCTAAAGACCATATTCCCTTTGCCTTCTGACCTAGAGTAGTCGAGTGGGGCACAACAGACCATATCAGAGCTGTCCCAATACCTGTTGTTCCAGAGTCATGACTGTGTGTACTCTGAAGTTACCACTCTCACAGGGGTCAGTGATACCCACTGACCCTGGCAGGAACAGTCCTGCAGCCAGAATCTGTAAGCAACGCCTGAAACACACAAGAACATTAAAAGAACACAGAAGACAACTTATATCCAGCCCCAAACCCAAAGCAGCTTGTTATACCTGTATGCCACATTTAGGGCCAAAGGCTGTCTGGTGGGATTGTTCATCACGGCATAGTGCCCCTGGAAAATAAACAATCTGGTAGGTGTGCCATAAACTTGGCATATCTAGCCAAATAAGCTCAAACTTTAAACCATCAAAGAGAAAACTGGTTATTAAGGCCTAGCTATAAAGTTCAGAAGCATTCTGAAATGGCTGTTCATTCAGTAATTTCCTCTCATCACCACATTATTGAAATGACATCAGTAACAAAAAGGCACAGGGGCAGCCAATTACTCATTCAATTGAATACTCCAAAAACCTACGGAAGTAATAAACCTTCAGTATTTACTGGATTACCTGCCCACCATGAAATTTATTTTCAGCTTCACCAAATTTCAGACCCTGATAGGTTTCAGAATAACTACTGTTAAAGAGGGATGAGCAGGAACTCCCAATTGCCCTTCTTCACTTACGAGCAGGTCAAGGATCCAGGGTGTGAGGGGCTCAAAGCCAGGAAAACGAATCCTCAGGTCTTTCAGCAGTCTGATGAGAACTTTAACTCTGAAGGTAAGAGGGACCCAGAGATTAAAAGGAATAAGATCATGTGCTTCCATCCCTGAGGTACAGAGCTGATGCTATTTCCAAAACTACACATTCTGTTTCTTTCAATCTAAATTTGTTAACCCGCCCCCACCATCACCACCAAAAAACAACCCTGACTTACAGCCAAAAAAGTTCTAACACAGGAAGTATGGGGGATCTGGCTACTCCCCGCTAATTAGAAGGATTAGATTATTTTAACTCAAAATAGTGACTCACGTGGACTGAGAAGCATTTTCCTCAAACCAACGGGCATGTCTGATGGCTGCTAAGGCACTCTGCAACACCTTGATATCCACTAGAAGACAAGCAGGACAGGCCACACCGAAACACTCCCGTTATTAAGCAATTCAACCCCGTTGCCACAGTCCCAAGAACTTGGAAGGAAAACAGGATAACTTCCTAATTTCTTAAACCACCCCATGTTCCTCAGATCAGCAAGCAAATCACTTGTCCAAAAATCACTACTCCTCTCCCAAATCAAATCTACAAGCATGCAAGATCCACCACTTTCTCCAAGAGCCTACTCCCTCCATAAATATTTCCTCAGTCCTTCTTAAGTCCTCCACTCCAGCTGCTTTCTTAGCCATTCCCTGTGACAATTTCACTAGCGAGCTGGTAAAACTCCCCACATTACTAAAGTGGGAGACAACAAAGTCTGGTCAACTTAGGTCCAGAAAGTTTCACGTGGAAGAGCAACAAGCTAATAAGTAAACTCAACAACAACTTTATACCATGTTTTGATTTTCCCCCAACTATCCCAGCAATAGGAAAAAAACTAACAATGGAGTTCTGGGTCCAGTTTTCGGAGATTGGGTGGCACTGTTGTAATGAGAATCTTCACTGTAGCATCAGAAGAACTGATCTCAAAGCCAGTTTCATTGGTCAGCATGGTCAAAACTGAAAGAAAATCAAAAGCTGTAACTTTCCCATTTCCTTTAGATGACCAGAGGTAAATCTACAGTGGGAGTAGGGGAACAGACGGGTTTTTAAAAATAGCAATAGTTCAGGGGCGCCTAGGTGACTCAGTCCACTGGGCGTCTGACTCTCGGTTTTGGCTCGGGTCCTGATGTCAGGGTCCTGAGATCAAGCCCCATGTTGGCTCTGCACTGGGCGCAGAGTCTGCTTGTCCCTCTCCCTCCCCCTCTGCCCCTTCTTCCCTGTGAACGAGCGAGTACTCTTGCTCAAATAAGTAAATAAAATCTTTAAAAAAATATTAAGAGTCCAGAATGAGGATTCAGAATACAATTTTAAAAGTAAGAGATGGGGCACCTGGCTGGCTCAGTGGTAGAGCATGGGACTCTCGATCTCTGGGGTGTGAATTCAAGCCCCATCTTGGGTGTAGAGATTACTTAAACTTTAAAAAAATAAAAAGTAGGCGCGCCTGGGTGGCTCAGCTGGTTATATATCTGACTCTTGATTTTAGCTCAGGTCATGATCTCAGGGTTGTGGGACCGAGGTCTGCATCTGGCTCTGCACTCAGCATGCAGTCTGCTTGTCCCTCTTCCTCTGCTCCTCCCCCTAAGTAGGTAAAATCTTAAAAAAAAAAAAAAGTAAGGGTGCTTGGGTGGCTCAGATGGTTAAGAGTCTGCCTTTGGCTCAAGTCATGATCCCAGGGTCCTGGGATCAAGTCCCTTATCAGGCTCCCTGCTTCAGAAGGAAGTCTGCTTCTCCCTCTCCCTCTGGTGCTCCCCCTACTTGTGCTTTCTCTCTCTCTCTCTCTCTTGCTCTGTCAAATAAATAAATAAAATCTTTTAAAAAAATTAAAAACAAAAAACAAAAAACCAGTAGCCTTGACCATTTAAAAAAAAAAAAAGGTAAATACAAGTAAAGATGAACAGGATTTTGAACACTAGAGATTGCTGCCCAAAACTTCCCCAACATAAAACTCTACATTCACTCTTCCTTCTGGGCTGACCTAACTTTGTTAGAAGTGTACTTGTAATTATACACCTGGCTCCTGTGACCATTAAATACATGTTCAGCAACAAACTCAAACCTTCAGAAGGATCCTGTGCTCTTAGGCTTTCCACAACTTTGTTCCCTAGGGCAGCAACAGCTTCCACTAGATTGAGAGAAAAAGAGACCATGAACATTATATAACTATTTAAAGACTTTCTATATATCTCTACACTACTCCACCCTCTGATTTCTGCCCCACATGCAAGGTTGGAGCAACGGCAAGCAAGAATAAACACTTTTACAAGGGGAAACTAACACTTGAACACAGAAACTGGAAGGCTCAGGGAACAGGATACCTCCTATACCCACACCTTTTTTTTTTTTTTTTTTTTTTTTAATAGTAGGGTTTCTCATCAGTGGCACTAATCCCATTTTGGGCTGGACAATTCTGTTTGAGGGTCGGAGAGTAGAATATGTCCTGTGCACTGATCTCTACTCCTTTGATGCCAGTAGCCCAAACTATCTCCAGACACTGCCAAATATCCCATGGGAGACAAAAATCACCAAATGAGAAACACTGCCCTTTAGTAACTGGCCATACATTCTTTCGGACACGTGGTCCAGACTTTGTCCCTTATTACCTCAACACACGTTAAAAAAATAAATTTCCCATTTATCTTCCAAACAAATCTTTCTCACAAGAAATTTGGGCTTTAGGGGCACCTGGGTGGCTCAGTTGGTTAATTGCCTTTGGCTCAGGTCATGATCTCATGGGTCCTGGGATGGAGCCCTGTGTCGGACTCCCTGCTCAGTGGGGAGTCTGCTTCTCTCTCTACTTCTCCCTGCCAAGCCCCCCCCCCCCCCACCACTCATGGCTCATGCTCTTTCTCTCTCACTCTCTCAAATAATCAAATAAAATATTAAAAAAAAAAAGAAAAGAAATTTGGGCTTTAAAGATCCCTATGCCTCAAACTCAACTCTCTGCTCCTGTGGCCAGAAAAAGGTACACTCACATGTTGGCAGAATCTTTAGGATTACCACCAGGTCAGCCACATTGTGTCCTGTAGTCATTGTTCCCTTTTTATATGATCCCACCTGTCGGACTTCTTCAATTTGCTGTTGGAAAAGGGATTTTGGGCGGGGGGGAAATGTAGAAGTGAAAAAGACTGTCTAGGGGCGCCTGGGTGGCTGTTGGTTAAGCATCTGAGTCTGACTTCATCTAGGGTGGTGGTCTCAGGGTCCCGGGATCTGTCTGCATCAGGCTCCCCACTCAGCAGGGATTCTCCTTGTCCCTCTGCCCCGTCCCCCCTCGTGCTCATGCTCTCTCAAATAAATAAATAAAATCTTTAAAAAAAAAAAAAAGACTGTCTAGTTCCTCTCAGAAGTCAATTACAACACAATTATTACCCAGATTTAGAAGTAGCAGAAGTCAAATCATATCCCAAAACCACCACATGAAAAGCCTAATACACTGTGGCTAACTGGTAACACGGATACAAGTCTTGTCCCCAGGATCACCACTACAAAGGAATTCACTGTACTTTCCTTCCTATTTTAGGCTTGGCTTTGGAAAATAAGTAACTGACGAATTAAGATAGGGGCACCTAGGAAATACTACCCACACTACCAAGGCTGCCCTTTCCCATGACTGAATCATTAAAAACTCACCACTTCAAATGTCCCCGGAGCCACAATCAAATTATCAATCACATTGTTTATTTTTGTCACCAGAGAAAGGATAGAGGCCTGAAAAACAGCAGGAAACAAAAATACCCTAAAGTGAAAAATTATAAGCAACTTCTCAGAGTTTGAGTATTTTCCCCTAATCTCTTCTACACAAGCTCAATCAATATCTACATAGGGCTTTGAAAACACTCTGACCTTCTGGCCTTGAATATGCCAGAAAACAGTAACTTTCTGACCCAAAGATAGGTCTCCCCAATAAAGATATAAATGCAGGGGCGCCTGGGTGGCTCAGATGGTTAAGTGTCTGCCTTCCGCCCAGGTCATGATCCCAGGGTCCTGGGATCGAGTCCCGCATCGGGCTCCCTGCTCCGCGGGGAGCCTGCTTCTCCCTCTCCCTCTACTTTCCCCCGCTTGTGCTCTCTTGCTCTCTGTCAAATAAATAAGTAAAAAATCTTTAAAAAAAAAAAAAAAAGCTATAAATACACATGTAATCTGTTTATCTAATCCACCCGGCACTCTTCCTCTACCCACAGTGAGAAATGAGGAGAATTAAAGCCTTCTGTGGAATTTAGACTTTGGTAATGGTAACCTCACCAAGAGTTAGTCACTTCTCTAGCTTTCTTCGACAAATCTCAGGAAGAAAGCCAAAAGAATATACCTGTTCAGCAGAATTAGGAGCAAGGTCCTGATTCCTCTTCAGCAAAGCCTCACTGAAGGAAGTTTCATCAGGCGCTGGCTTGACCCGGGGGAAGGCCATTTCACACTAAACCAAAAAGAAACAATGATACAGTATTTGCCAAAAGCACTATACAAGAGAGATCATTTTCTCCATTGCCACAACAGAAACAGCTGAAAATAGAAAATTCTATACTTGTTTTTACTCCTTAAGATATTCAAACCAGGATACCTGTGGGAAGGACTGGCCATAATTTAAGCTCTCGCTGCTTCTACGTTAGCAGATAAGGCAGAGACACAGGTAACTATTCAGAACAAAGATTACAATCCTGCTACTGTCAACAGGAGCCAAAGAATTATCTTCCCCACCGCGTTCACGCGCAGCTGACGCAAAACCCAACTCCATTCCTGACCCTTTTTGGACTCGCAGCACTGCTGACTTCACCAACAGAGATGCTGGGTTCCAGGAAACGACAAGTCAACAGTGGCGAGCAGGAGCCAAGGTACTCACCAAATAGAAATCAAACGGAATATGTGGCACAAAGGGCCTGAACCTAAAACGGGAAAAACAATCCAAATTACTCATCAAAAAAATCAAACGGCTTAGCACCGTGAGGCCAAAGCCGTTTCGCTGGGGCGCACGAAGAGAGAGGTTGCCAGACCACGGCTGGATCTCACAAGAGCGGGAAGCCTGCGTCCTCTGCAGACGGCGGGGTCGGCTGACGGAAGCTACCCGACGCAGGGACGCCGAGAACGGGCACTCACCCTCCTCCTGGGCCTCCTCGGGACCCAAAGCGCCCGCCGCGACCACGGCCTCTGTCACCCCTAGAAAGGCAGACATTTCCACTTGTTTTGACTCCGCCGAAGGCACCTCCGCGGCTCTGCGCTTCGTTCGCAAGGGGCCCCGCTCCCACTTCCACCCCCCTCACTCCCAGTGCCCGCCTCAAACACCGCGTGCCTTGATGAGCGCCCCCGGAGCCCCGGGACGCGGCAGCCCACACGCCTCAGAGACCAGAGCGGCCGCTCCCGGAGCCGCCGGAGGGGTAAACCCTGCGTCCCCCGGGGCCGCCATCCCCCGTCGGGACGCGGCCCCGGCGCGCGTCTGCCCGCCCGCCGCCCTCCGGCCTCAGGCCGCCCCCGGACACGCGGCCCCTTCGGGGATTCCGCTCCCGTCGGCCCACCTCCCCACAGTCTTCGGGCAAATACGCTAGCCCGGCTCCGAGCACCCCAGCGCCCTTACCTCATGGCGTCCTAAAACCCGAACAATGGAGGCCACACCAACCGCCCCTCTCCTCAGAGGAGCAGACACTGGAGACACGGCTTGTCGGCGCGTCCCAACAAACTCTGGCGCGATTGGCTCCCGCCCTACCCCGCCGCTAATGCCCATTGGTTTACTTCGGCAGACCAGTCTGCGAGCCAATAAGAAACACCTGCTGTGTCAGAAATTAGCCAATAAGAACAAATTTAACAGTAGCGACAATTTTTTTTAACTGGACACTAGATGGCGCGATATGGAGAAGGCACGGTACAGCTTTCTTCAGGAATCCAGAAGACCCATCTTCTCAGGCAGCAGAGTGGCGCAGCGGAAGCGTGCTGGGCCCATAACCCAGAGGTCGATGGATCGAAACCATCCTCTGCTAGGAAGTGCTCGTTTTCCTGTTTACCTTTCTTAAGTGATTATAACCACTCTCTTCCTTTTCCCTCCTTCAAAAGTGCAGGCTTTCGAACCGTTTTTGCCATCAGCAAGTGAAGGGAATAGGAAGGGACTTTAGGCAAAACTACATGCCTGGGGGTTCACCGAAGGCCAGAAACCTGAGGCAGGAGAAGCGTATTATACAGATTGAATCAGAGGGAAAAGCACTGATGATGACCGGCTAGAAGTGAACCAGGCAGCCTTTAGAAAGAGAGTTCAGAAAGAGCGAGCAGGGGAGGGGACGAGGACCCGCCAGCGCCCGCGCAAGGTCGCCGCTCCCCCTGCAGACCCGCCCCCGAGGGGCAGGCGGCTCCCGGCCTGAGTGCGCAGGCGCTGTCCCCGACGTTCTAATGGCGCCACCCGGGTCGCTGCTTCTGTCCCCCTCCCCCAGTCATTTTTTCTCGGGCTTCTCGCCTACTTTTGCGCTGATTATGTTTATTTCCTTCCCCGCCTTTGTTAATTGGAGGTTAGGCACTTTTCCTACTCTTTTAGTGTACTCTAAAAATGACAACATGCGGCAGCAGCTCTTTTTGCCCACGGGTCCTGTCCCCATGCTTTAATAAAATCACCTTTTTGCATCAATCAGTCAATCAGTTGATTCAAATAAAAATTACAACATGCATCCTTGACTTAGCAAGGTCTAATTGTGTGCAATACTTTTGCCCTCCTGGTGAAAAAATGCAGGGATAATTTAATTGTTTACCACTATCACCCCCCCATTATATGCTATTGCTGTTGTGTAATTCTTTTAAGGACTTTAGTATAATTCATTACAGCAAAATGCACAGATCTTAAGCTTTCATCTCGATTAATTTTGAGTAATGTATTCCGTCCATGTAACCATCACCCAAGACGAAGAACATTTTTATCACCTCAGAAAGTTTGCTCTTGACCCTTTACCCGGCGGCCCCTAGAGGCAATCAAGATTGTGATTTCTATGAGCATAGATTAGGTTTGTCTGTTCTTGAACTTCACATAAATGGACTCACACTGTATGTACTCTCTCTCTCTTTTTTTTAAATCTATTTAACAGAGAGATAGCCAGAGCAGGAACACAAGCAGGGGGAGTGGGAGAGGGAGAAGCAGGCTCCCCACCGAGCAGGGAGCCCGATGCGGGACTCGATGCCGGGACCCTGGGACCATGACCTGAACCGCCGAAGGCAGACACTTAACGACTGAGCCACCCAGGTTATGTGCTCTTTATTTGTCTAGTTTCTCTCGCTTGATACGTTTCAAGATTCTTCCACGTTTTTGCATTTATCAGCAATTTGTTGATCTTTATTTATGAGCAGCATTCCCTTACATAAATATATCGACTTTCCTGTTCAGCCATTCTCCAACTGGCTGGGACACACAGGTACACATTTGGGTTGTTAACACTTTGGAGCCATTTCGAATAAAGCTGCTTTATTCAGCTGCTTTATTTTTGTACAAGATTTGTGTGGCCAGATGCATCTGTTTCTCTTGGTAGATGTAGATGTGTACATTATTTAAATTCTGTATATATTTTCTTTCTTTCTTCCTTTTTGAAAGTAAGCTCTATGCCCAAAGTGGGGCTCAAACTCACGAGCCTGAGATCAAGAATCAGGGCTCCACCGACTGAGCCAGCCAGGTGCCCCTTTCACCTTTGTTTCTGAAGGACATTTTCTCTGGATAAGAAACTCTAGCTTGGAAGTTATTTTCCTTTAGCACATTTACTATATTATTTTACTATCTTTGGCTTCCATTTTTGCTGTGAAAAAAAAATTTTTTTTGCCAACCTAATGGTTGTTCTTTTGAAGGTAATCAATCCTCTTTTTTTTCTATTTTAAAGATTTTGCCTTTGATTTAATTTCCTGCTATTTCATCTTGATGGGTCAAAATACGGACTTTTTAAATCTTACTTGAGGTTTGTTGAACTTCTTGAATCTGTGGGGCTTTATTCCCCCTACTTCCTGGGCTCTGAATAAAGGTATGTCAGATTTTTTCACAGTATCCCTCTTGTCTCGTTTAATCCGTGCTTCATTCTGGGTAGTTTCTTCATTCTTTCTTCCATTGCATTACTTGCTCTTGAGTCTGACTTACTCTTAAACCTATTAATTCTTAATTTGGGTTTTTTAATATTTTGGGGTGTGAATTTTCTATTTATTTCTGATTTACTGGACTCCAAGGTTTCCCCCAGGAGTACAGCTTTCAGGATCCTAACCCCAAAGCAGAAGATGGGTTTGCCAGGTTTCTCACCTTTGGGGACATTTGGACTATAATTTGTCTCATTTGCCCCACACAGCCCATTTTCTGCCTCCAGTTCTCATCTGCAAAAGACCCCAGGGTAAAAGCAGTCCTACTGCTGGTCTCACCTCTATGCTTTCCTGTCTTTCATGTTCTCAACACCAATAATTCCTCAGTGTCTTATTAGTGCTTTGAGTTTTTAAAGTATTTCATCCAACATTTTTAGTCATCTTCAGCTCAGGCAAATTGTTCAGTCCACCATTGTTGAAAGAGGGGCTCAATTACTAAATTAGGTTTTAGGTGTAGTCATTTCTCCTGAGCTCCACTCCACTAATCCAATGGCACACTGAACACCTCCACTTGGGGCTCTACAGGCACCTCACACCCAACAAACTAAAATTGTTATCACCCCCCCACACACACTCAAAACCTGTTTCTTTAGCTCTTCAGCAAATGGGTCAATGTCACCTAAACTTCAGTCATTTGTATATTGTCTTCTCTTCTTGAAGTCCAATTGATTCTACTTATAAAACATCTCTCTGTAGTCAACAATGTTATGCACTTAAAAGTTGTTAAGAGCGGGGTGCGCCTGGGTGGCTCAGTCGGTTTCTTCAGCTCAGGTCATGATCCTGGGGTCCTGGGATCTAGGCGGCATTGGGCTCCTGCTCAGCGGGGAGCCTGCTTCTCCCTCTGCCCTTCCCCTTGTTCATTCTCTTTCTCTCTCTCTCTTGCTTACTCACTCTCTCAAATAAATAAGTAAAATCTTAAAAAAAAAAAAAAAAAGAGGGGCACCTGGCTGGCTCAGTTGGTAGCACATGAGACTCTTGGTCTTGGGGACGTGAGTTTCAGCTCCAAGTTGGGGATAGTTTACTTAAAAAAATAAAGGGGGCATTAAAAAAAATTTTAAGAGGGTAGATCTCATGTTAACTGTTTTTTTTTTAAAGATTTTATTTATTTATTTGAGACAGAGAGAATGAGAGGGAGGAGGGTCAGAGGGAGAAGCAGACTCCCTGCCGAGCAGGGAGCCCGATGCGGGACTCGATCCCGGGACTCCAGGATCATGACCTGAGCCGAAGGCAGTCACTTAACCAACCGAGCCACCCAGGCGCCCCTCATGTTAACTGTTCTTAATACACACACACACACACACACACACACGAAAGGACAGAAGGCTGTCCAAACTCATCAGTTGTATACATTAAATATGTACAGTTTATGCCGTATCATCTTTTTGGCCTCCAAAATGCCGTATCAATTATATCTCAATAAAACTAGTTTTTTTTAAGTCCCTCCCCTCAAAAAAGTTTCCCAATTTCCTATCTGTATTAGCCTCTGGACCACCCCATACAGGACGAACATTATGCCTATCACACAAAACCTTGCATGACCTGCCCTCTGCTGCCCTCTCTTGCCTCTCCTCAGTCATTCCTTTTTTTTTTAATGATTTTTGTTTATTTGTCAGAGAGAGAGAGAGCACAAGCAGGGGGAACCACAGGCAGAGGGAGAGGGAGAAGCAGGCGACAGGGAGCTTGATCCCAGGACCTTGGGGTCATGACCTGAGCTGAAGGCACCCAGGCGCCCCTCTCCTCAGTCATTCCTACAAGCACACACCTTACATCATGGATCAGGATTCAAAATATAAACTCCTACAGCAGCCAGGCAGGTAAAGCAGATGAGTGAACAGGATGGATAAGAACTGTGATGAACTAGACTCAGCTCAAGGAAGGGATGCAGGACTTAGCTATTGCCAGCTTTCTAATATTTCAAGACAAGTCAGAAATCCAAATATTTATGTGTCATCTACTAATTTTTTTTTTTTTTACTTTTTTTTTTTTAAGTGAGCTCTATGCCCAATTTGGGGCTTGAACTCAGGACACAGAGATCAAGAGTCCCACCCGGGGTGGCTGGGTGGCTCAGTTGGTTGAGCATGGACTCTTGATTTCAGCTCAGGTCATGATCTGGGAGTCCTGGGGTTGAGCCTTGTGAGGGACTCTGTGCTCAGTGGGGAATCTACTTGAGGTTCTCTCTCTCCCTCTGCCCCTCCCCGCCCCGTTTTCTTTCTCGGTCTCTCTCTCTATTAAATAAATAAATCTTTAAAAATAGAAAGAAGAAAGAAAGAAAGAAAGAAAGAAAGAAAGAAAGAAAGAAAGAAAGAAAG
>NW_023270389.1:176547-176743 GCF_011800145.1 Mirounga leonina
AAGAAAGAAAGAAAGAAAGAAAGAAAGAAAGAAAGAAAGAAAGAAAGGAAGGAAGGAAGGAAGGAAGGAAGGAAGGAAGAAAAAAAGAAGGAAAGAAAGAAAAAGAAAGAAAGAAAGAAAGAAGGAAAGAAAGAAAAAGAAAGAAAGAAAGAAAGAAAGAAAGAAAGAAAGAAAGAAAGAAAGAAAGAAAGAAAGA
>NW_023270389.1:176753-203600 GCF_011800145.1 Mirounga leonina
AGAAAGAAAGAAAGAAAGAAAGAAAGAAAGAAAGAAAGAAAGAAAGAGTCCCACCCTCCGCTGACTGAGCCAGCCTGGTGCCCCTCATCTGCTGATTTTTAAGTGTGGGCAATTAAGTCAAATATAGAGAAAGAGAGTGCAGGCCAAACAAAGCATTCCGGCCATCTGTAGTTGGTCCAACGGCTACTATTTGTTCTAGACCATAAGAAAAAATGGTCCTAAAATTCCCCCAAAATTCCTCATACAGGAAATATACTTCAGTATTCTGCTCTTTCTGCACAGAATACCTTGCTCATCATTCTACTCTTGCTGAATTATTTCTCTTTGGAGATTTTCCTGGCCCCCAAAGCAAGCAGAAGTCCTATCTGGGCCTCTTAGCAATTTATCCATCTCTCTGTTGTGGTCCTCAATCAGATTACATTATGGCTATTTGTCCCAAGCAGAGCTCCTCCAAGGCACGACTATACATATATTTACCTTCATACCCTCAGCATTTAGCCGGCGCTTCAAGTCGGTTTGCTGAGGGCAAGTTTGCAGGTGTTGGGCTCAGTCCAGGCACAGGATCGGAGAGGGTCTGCGATTGCAGCTGCGTCAGTGACCCCTGCTGGCCGCGAGAGGGCAGACTGATGCCACAGCGGGGGGACCCCCAACCCTCTCCCCAGGGGACGCCTCCACCGGTCATTTCCAACACCGCCTCCCACCGTCACCGCAAATCCCATTTTAACAATCCCCCTCAAACAAACTCACACTCGCCTTCCGGGAGCGGCCCCGAGGTCACCACTCTCCTCCTCCCCACTCCAGCCACCGCACGTTCTTCTCCCCCTTCCTATAACCATTTGGGAACTAAAGGGTTAACTCCGCCCTTCCCCTGGGTCCGTGCTCTCCGTCAATCTGCTCTATCTGGAAGCCGGGGGGGCGGGGGCGGTCCTGGATGTACTGAGTCACGGGCACCCTGGGCTCACCTACTTTAACGCCCTTCCAGAAACCCGCCACCCTCCCGTCCACCCCAGACACACACACTTCCGTACACTCACACCTTTTCTTGCCAAGATCCCAAACCAGCACAGCCCTCTTCCCCAAACGGAACCAGGTAGGGGGAGGGACGAGGTGGGGCGCAAATGGGCCCCCGCGGCCCCCACACGAGTCTCCCCTCGGTCCTGCTTCCGACCCCAGCGAGGAAGCCCCTTCTGAGGGCGCCGCTCTCGGAGGAGGACGGCGTGGAGGGTCTCAGGGGAAAGCGCGCGGGCTCGGGGCGCGGGCACGTCCGCAACTTCGGGGCGGGGACGAAGGAGTTAAAGATCCCGGGTTGGCTCTCCAGTCGCCGCGTCTGGGAGGGGAAGCGGCGGGAGGAAGGACTCGGAGCTGGGCTCAGGACCTCCCCTGTCCCCCCCGGACGGCCGGGGACTTGGGCCGGCCGGACGCCCCCGCTGACACCCTCCCGGGGCAGCCGCTCACGCGCGCACACAAACGCTCCACTCCCCTTCCCTCCCTCGCGCCCTCTCCCACCCTTCTCCCCCGAATGCTTGCTCCTAACACACGCACCCTCGCGCTGTCGCCCACGCTCGTCCCCCGAGCCCCCGCGCCCCGCTGCCAGCGCCCACCTGCCCCGCGGCGCCCGCCACGCGCCCCTCGCGCGGCCGACACCGAGCGACGCAGCTGGAGGGGGCAGCGTGCCCTGGGGTGGGCGCGCCCGATGCCCGCGACCGGGCCGCGGAGGGGGCCGCAGAGGCCAGGGTGCGAGCGCTCGCCCGCCGGGCGGCCGGCTGAAGCCGTGCTGCGCCCCGGCCGCCCCGCGGGCGCCCTCCCGCTCCTGCTCCTGCTGCCGCTGCTCCCAGGCGGCCACGCGGGCAACCTGACCGTGGCCGTGGTGCTGCCGCTGGCCAACACCTCGTACCCGTGGTCGTGGGCGCGCGTGGGGCCGGCCGTGGAGCTGGCCCTGGCCGGGGTGAGAGCGCGGCCCGACTTGCTGCCGGGCTGGACGGTGCGCACGGTGCTGGGCAGCAGCGAGAACGCGCTGGGCGTCTGCTCCGACACCGCCGCGCCCCTGGCCGCGGTGGACCTCAAGTGGGAGCACAGCCCCGCCGTGTTCCTCGGCCCCGGCTGCGTGTACGCCGCCGCCCCGGTGGGGCGCTTCACGGCGCACTGGCGGGTGCCGCTGCTGACCGCCGGCGCCCCGGCGCTGGGCTTCGGCGCCAAGGACGAGTACGCGCTGACCACCCGCGCCGGGCCCAGCCACGCCAAGCTGGGCGACTTGGTGGCGGCGCTGCACCGACGGCTGGGCTGGGAGCGCCAGGCGCTGGTGCTCTACGCCTACCGGCCCGGCGACGACCAGCCCTGCTTCTTCGTGGTGGAGGGGCTGTACATGCGCGTGCGGGACCGCCTCAACATCACGGTGGACCACCTGGAGTTCGCCGAGGGCGACCTCGACCACTACGCCCTGCTGCTGCGGACCGTGAGGCGCAAAGGCCGAGGTGAGGGGGCGCCCGGGCCGGTCTTCCCGCGGCGCGCGCGGCTCCCCATTCCCCAGCCAGCCTCGGCCCAAGGCTCCATTTCCCTGCCTCCCTCTGCCGGCTGTGTCCACGGTCCCGCGCTCCCCATTCCCCAGCCAGCCTCGGCCCCCTGCCTCCCTCTGCCCGCTGTCTCCACGGTCCCGCGCTCCCGGACTCCCCCACCTGCGTCCCACCGCTCCCTCCGGCAGAAAATGCCTGCCGTCACCTGACACTTAGTAGGCCCCCGGCGTAATGCCCAGCCCTTCTTTTCTCCTCCATTTTCGGTCGCCTCCCAGCAGCCTCTCCCCCTCCATCTTCTCCTCCACACTCCCTCTCCCCTTCCAGTCCCTTCTCCAGCTGGCCCGCCCCCTCCTCTCCCTCCGAGGCTGACCCCACCTTCCCCACCTTTGGCGCCGCTTCCCCTGCTCTCCGGGTCCCTGCTCCTTCCACCACCCCGGCCCACCGACTCCTCCCAGCCCTCTCCACCTTTCTTGGGCCGCGGCCTAGATCAGGGTAGAGTCTGGGAACTTCCTTCCCACTCCGCCAAGAGCTAGGCTTCTCTCTCTTTCTGACCATCCCCTCTTCCTCCCCAGTTATCTACATATGCAGCTCCCCAGATGCCTTCAGAACTCTGATGCTTTTGGCCATGGAAGCTGGTCTAAGTGGGGAGGACTATGTGTTCTTCCACCTGGACCTCTTTGGACAAAGCCTGCAAGGTGCACATGGCCTTGCTCCCCACAGGCCCTGGGAGAGAGGAGATGGGCAGGATATTAGTGCCCACCAGGCCTTTCAGGTAAGTGTCTAGGCTATAAGCCCAGGCTGTGGGACTCTGAGCTGGTGGCACCTAGTTTCTGGGCACTCGGTTCCTCAGGGTCTGAATGGATTCCAAAAAAGAGGCTTTTGATGCTCAGGGAAGCAGGTGAGGATGGGAAGGAGGGGTGAGGTGTGTATAGAGGACTAGGAGACTTCAGAGCTAGGAGGCCAAAAAGATGAGCGAATGGGCTTGAGGTGGGAGGGTATTCCAATACCACAGACTAATAGAACTTGAGAAGTCATCCCACTGGGTCCCCTGCTTTGGAGCAGGCAGCACCTGATACATGACATAGAGCCCATCCACTTTGACCTTGAGCTCGGCAGAGATGCACTGGGGGAGGTGGGCCCCAGGGTACTGGGAGGACTGGATCAGCTCCCAGCTCTCCCCTCTCCACTGACCCCTTCCTCAGGCTGCCAAAATCATTACATATAAAGAGCCGGATAATCCTGAGTACTTGGAATTCCTGCAGCAGCTAAAACACTTGGCCCATGAGCAGTTCAACTTCACCATGGAGGATGGCCTGGTAGGGTGGGTCCTGGGACCTTCCAGAATGGACATCCAGCCCCCACCCCCACCCCACTCCATGGCCTCTGCCGGTGGCCAGCCTGTCATCTTAGCCATCTCTGGATGCCCAGGCCTCCCATGCTTCCCCTTCTGATGACCAAGGGGGACATTGACAAGTTGTTCAGCCTCTGAAACTCAAGTCCTCATCAGTAAAATGAGGACGACGTGTCCTGCCCTATCTGCCTGGCAGGATTCAGAAGCAGAGGTATTTGTGGAGGCATCTTATAAGTAGAAAAATCTCTGTCCTGTGGGGGTGTTTTCTCCCACCCTCCTCCAAGCTCCGGTGCCCTCCATTTCCTCCTCCACAATGCCCCACTCACCACCCCTCATATATCCCACCCCAGCCAAGCTCTGCTCACTCCTGCAGGTGAACACCATCCCAGCATCCTTCCACGATGGGCTCCTGCTCTATGTACAAGCAGTGACAGAGACTCTGGCACGTGGGGGAACTGTCACGGATGGGGAGGCCATCACTCAGCGGATGTGGAACCGAAGCTTCCAAGGTCAGGGCTGGAGGTGACAGAGATAGGCTACCATGGGGTGCCCCAAGCAGGAGGCCATGAGAAGCCTCTGGCTAGCCGCTGAGGGGGTCACTCACCCATGCCTGTCCTTTCCTCTCTTATATAGGGAAGCTCCCCAGCTTCCCTAGGGCCTCCTTCCCCATTTCCCTAGCTCCCTCAAGAAGTCCTCCTAAGTGGGGCGCCTGGGTGGCTCAGTCAGTTACCAGGTCATGATCCCAGGGGCTGCCTAAGGCTCCCTGCTCAGTGGGGAGTCTGCTTCTCCCTCTTCCTCTGCCCCTCCCCGCTCTGCTCATGCTCTGTCTCACTTTCTCTCTCTCAAATAAATAAATAAAATCTTAAAAAAAAAGTCTTCCTAAGTCCCCAGCTTCAATCATTCCTACTGCTGAAATGTATGTCCCTTTTGTTATTATATATGTTATTAATACTTTGTTACTATTAGATATGTTTGGAGGGCAAGGCAAAGAAGATCAAGGGATGGAGATAAGATGGGGATAGAGATAAGGTAGGGGGAAGTGCTGAACTTCCACTTTCTCAAAATATAGCCATCTTCCTCCATGCCCCAGGTGTGACAGGATACCTGAAAATGGACAGCAATGGAGATCGGGAGACTGACTTCTCCCTCTGGGATATGCATCCTGAGACTGGCACTTTCAGGGTAAGGTTGTGCCCCCAGGAGACAGTGCCAACTGTCAATGACATCTTGTCCTTCGGCCTTCCCCCACAGCCCTGCCAGGGCATCTCTGCTCTGTAGTCACCCCTACCATGCTTGGTCACCTTTGGAGAGGGATAAGAGAATCCAGGGATAAAAGAGACCCAGCTCTGGTCTGGGGGAGCAACCAGAATGACGGGGACCCTTGAGGAACCCCATGTCTGAGAAGAGAGCACAGCCCTACCCTCAGGAAGTCCCGTGTCTCCTAAGATAGGCAGGACCCTCTCTCGGCAGAGACAGGCTAACTTGGGGGCCGTGCAGCTCTTTAAGTTCAGTCGGGAACAGGAAGGAATTGGGGCCACAAGCACTAAGGAGCAGATCATTAGGGGAAGACTTCCTGGAGAAGAGATACATGGATTGGGCCTGGGAATGTGGACTGAGAACATTGTCTTTTCCTGTTTTGTATGTGCTTCAGTCCAAGATTATAAACTCCCTGAATGTCAGGTTGGGGTTCTACATGGAGTTCTCTTTATAAAGCCAAGTTTTTCCACTCTAATGGCATGCGTATGAGGGCCCTCTGCATCTGGTCACAGCAGGGGCTTGCTAAATTGTTGACAGCAGCCCAGATACAGGCCCTGGGAGCAGACATGGGGTGGGTGGGAGGCAGCCCTGCTCCCGGACAGGAGGCGTCACCCAGGCCTTTCCCGCCCACCACTCCTGCCCTCCCATAGGTTGTTCTGAACTACAATGGCACTTCCCAGGAGCTGGTGGCCATGCCAGGGTGCAAACTGAACTGGCCCCTGGGGTACCCACCTCCTGACATCCCCAAATGCGGCTTTGACAACGAGGACCCAGCTTGCAACCAAGGTGACTGCCTCTCGCCTTCCAGGCCTCCATTCTGGAGACATTCTCTCTTTTCCCCACCTCAGGAGTCTACTAGGTGCTCCTCTCCCACATTGAGGGTTTTCTGGAGAGACTCCTCCTGCCTTTTTCCTCCCTTCATCCATCTTCCTAGTTCACTGATTAACTATGAGAAGTTTCCTCCTCCTGCTGTCTAACCAAATCTCTCTTGCTGGAACTTGGACTCTTGTGCAGATCACTTTTCTTCCCTGGAAGTGCTGGCTTTGGTGGGGAGCCTCTCCCTGCTCAGCATTCTGACTGCCTCCTTCTTCATATGCAGGTGAGTCTTGGAATGAGGGTGGGGAGTGAGGCTGGGAGGCCTGGAGAACTAGCAAAGGAAGCAGCAGGGACCTGGAGGGAAGTGGGACGGGTGGAGGGACAGTGGAGGAAAGCTGCAGGAGATGGGGAAGGAGGGAGACTAAAAAGCCTTAGGACACAGGGAGGAGAGAAGGAGGGCCAGGAAGGGTCTGGGAGCCCTGAGAAGAGCAGAGCAGTTGAGCAGAGCAGTTGGGCGTCACAGGCATGTGGGTTCTGGCCTAGGGGCTGGTGTCTCCTCCCTTCCAACTCGAGCAGACCTGATGGGGAATGATGGTTCAAACCCTGTGGCCCTGGGCCCAGTCAGTTGACTAGGGGTGATGAACACTGCTTTATACTGGGTGCTGAGCCCAGAGTGGAGGAGGGAGGTAAGAGAGCCCCACTCCCGCCTTCCAGTGGGAGGCCGAAATGAAAGTCAGACATTAACATCAGAGGGATGCAAGGAGGGGAAGGAGAAGATCAGTGCTGGTTGAGCCTAGACTATGCGCCAGGCACTGCCACGCACTGTTTCTTTTCCTTCTTACAACAATGCTTTGAAATAAATGTCGAGGTCGCCAGTCCCCAAATCAGGACACTGGGACATGAGGACATGAGGCTCAGAGACATGAAGTGACTGCCCAAGGTCCCCGTGAGGCAGGCAGGACTTCACCCACACCGCCTGACTCCCCCGTCCACCTGTCGGCACCTGCGGTGGTCCCAGGGTTCAGAGGAGGGGCTGCTAAGCTGCCCAGCCCGGGGTCAGGGGTTCAGACACGGGTTCAGATGGAGGTTTCATGCCCCAGGAAGATGCAGCTGGAGAAGGAACTGGCCTCAGAACTGTGGCGGGTGCGCTGGGAGGACGTGCAGCCCAGTAGCCTTGAGAGGCACCTCCGGAGTGCAGGCAGCCGGCTGACCCTGAGTGGGGTAAGAACACTTGTAAGGGGAAGAGTGGGGGACAGCTGGGTGTGGGGTCGGGGCCAGTGCCTGGTTACTAGGGTAGAGGGCAAGGTTCTGGTTCCCACTCTGCCTTCACTTGCTGTGTGACCTGGGGTGAGTCCCATTGCCCCTCTGGGACTACCTCAGGTAGATTATGCCCACAGAGCCTCCTTCACAGGCGGCTTTCAAAGTTCAGAAACAGTATATGTGGAAATACATTTAAAAAAGAAATAAATAGGGGCACCTGGGTGGCTCAGTTCGTTAAGTGTCTGCCTTGGGCTCAGGTCATGATCCCGGGGTCCTGGGATCGAGCCCCGCGTCGGGCTCCCTGCTGAGCAGGGAGCCTCCTTCTCCCCCTCCTTCTCCTGCTCCCCCTGCTTGTGCTCTTTCACTCTCTCTGTGAAATAAATAAATAAAATCTTTGAAATAAAAATATTTAAATGTTTAAAAAAAAGAAAAGGATTTTATGATGTGGAATGAGAAGCAGGACGACAGAGATAAGGCGGGCCAGAGCTCCGGCCACCGGGACAGAGTGGGCTGACCACCCCTCCTGCTCTCCATCCCTCCAGAGAGGCTCCAATTATGGCTCCCTGCTAACCACAGAGGGCCAGTTCCAAGTGTTTGCCAAGACAGCATATTATAAGGTGCGCCGGGGAAAGACTGCCATCCTTGGAGCTGGGCAGGGCTCTGGGGTGGGGTGCGGGGCACAGGGCGGTCCTGGAGTTGCCTGCAGGAGCAATTGGAGTCCCCACCACTGGGCCATCTCAGTGACATCCTCCATTCCTTGCTCAGGGCAACCTTGTGGCTGTGAAACGTGTGAATCGTAAGCGCATTGAGCTGACACGAAAAGTCCTGTTTGAACTGAAGCATGTAATGTGGGGGAGTGAGGCAGTAGCCTGGGGGAGAGTCCCAGGGACATGGGAAGGTTATGGGAGGACTACAGGGTATCCCAGGGAAGGGATGGACCCTCGCATATTGTATGTGGGAGAGAAGGTCCTAAATGGGAGAAGAGACTAGTGGAGGTATCCTGGGGGTGGGGGGAGTCCTGGAGGGGCTGTATTGGATGCCCCTGGGGGATGGAGGGATTAGGAGGCAGAGTGAGCAGGGAGCAGATTCTGGGGGAGGGTTCTTTAGAACACGGGTGGGAATCATCAGGGTCTTAGACCGTCTGCAGAGTGAATAGGGCATTAAGAAGACAGGGGTCCCTGGGGGGGGCACTTGGTGAGGAGTGAGGTCTCTGTCAGGTTCCTGATACTGGCCCCCACCTACAGATGCGGGATGTACAGAATGAACACCTGACCAGGTTTGTAGGTGCCTGCACTGACCCCCCCAACATCTGTATCCTCACAGAGTACTGTCCCCGTGGGAGCTTGCAGGTGAGGGGACAAGGGGTCTCGGGAGATCTGGGTCTAGTCCTGCTTCTGTCCCCCACTGGCCATATGACCCCAGGCAAGCTTCTCCCTCATTCTGACCTTTATTTGCCCCATCTATAGAATGGGGGAGGGGGGCAAATGCACTAGAGTAAATCCAAGGCTTTGTCCTGTCATGCCGGTTTATGTCAGTAGGCCTCTGCAACCCCCCCTGGAGTCCCTAGTGTACATGCCTGACTCTCATTGCCCAGCAGGACATTCTGGAGAATGAGAGCATCACCTTAGACTGGATGTTCCGGTACTCTCTCACCAATGACATTGTCAAGGTGGGATATATGGGGGAGGGGCCAGGCATGCTTCTCCCCAGCCCTGATTGTAGGTCCCACTGAAACCAAGACCTCTGCCTCCCCAAATTTCCCAGGGTATGCTGTTCCTACACAACGGGGCCATTTGCTCCCATGGCAACCTCAAATCATCCAACTGCGTGGTAGACGGGCGCTTTGTGCTCAAGATCACCGACTTTGGCCTGGAAAGCTTCAGGGACCCGGAACCAGAGCAAGGCCACACACTCTATGCCAGTGAGCCCTAACTCTGACTCCTAAGACGCCCCTCCTCCCTAGCACAGCCCCGCAGAGGGACTGATGCTTGGCTTCTCAAGGGCTTGGCACGGCTTTCCTGATTCCTGGTTCAGTTCATTCTCCAGTGGAAAGGGGAGCCTGACACAGTGGTCTCGAGGCTTCTTCCGTAGCACTCGGTTTGGTGGCTCCAGATCTCTCCAGCCACATCTTCTAGGACCTTGTTTCCCCCCACCCCTTAATTTTAGGGCCCTTCGCCCCATGACTCCTGACCTCTGACCTGCAGAAAAGCTGTGGACAGCCCCTGAGCTCCTGCGAATGGCCTCACCCCCTGCCCGGGGCTCCCAGGCAGGTGACGTGTACAGCTTTGGGATCATCCTTCAGGAGATTGCCCTAAGGCGCGGTGTCTTCCACGTGGAAGGTTTGGACCTCAGCCCCAAAGGTGAGAGAACCATGTTGTCCCCTAGCCCTGCCACAATTGCAACTACACCCAGCCCCAGGGTGAGGGAGCCCTGGAAACACCACCACACCTGCCCCTTGGCACGTGGCTCAACCACACCAGCCTGGCCCTGGACCTCCCCACCATCTCTCCCTGGCCCTTGGCGGGCCCCTCCCCTCAGCCCCTCTTCCCCCACACAGAGATCGTGGAGCGTGTGACTCGGGGGGCACAGCCCCCCTTCCGGCCCTCCCTGGCCCTGCAGAGCCACCTGGAGGAGCTGGGGCAGCTGATGCAGCGGTGCTGGGCCGAGGAGCCGCAGGAGCGGCCGCCCTTCCAGCAGATTCGCCTGATGCTGCGCAAGTTCAACAGGTGGCGGATGTACCTCCCAGCCCCCCACCCCCCACAGCCACCCTGTGCCCCACACTTAAGTCTTCTCCTGGCAGTGGCAGAGAGCCCGCTCCAGCCCACCACAGCCTCACAGCCCGCTTTTGTGAGTGCTGCATAACCCAGCTGTCCCATCGTTCCCCCACCTCTCAGACCCCTCCCCCCACCAGCATTGCCCCCCCACCAGCCCCTCCTCTGAAGTGGTGCAGAACCAGTGGAGCTCCCTGCCTCCCAACCCTCCACAGGGGCTCTCACCCCAGCCCTTGGACGTCCCTGCCGCAGTTTGCCCCAACCACCCCTCCACACACCCCTTTGCCTGCCCGTGTGCCCACACTCCGTCCTCGCTTGACCCCTGTCCATCTCCACCTCCTCTACCTCCTTCTAACTTGCTTGTGTTCAACAACAAAGATGAACAAAGTAGCCAATATCTCTCCAGCTTGGGGCCTGACTCTGGGGTCTCAGAGATGAATGGAACTTTCCTCCTACGCTTTCCCCTGCCACACCCAGCCATCCTGCCATGCTCCCCAACCCCAACCCTCTCCAGGGACCCCACTGTAGTTAGGGGATGGGCTCACATGAAGCCTGGGAAGGGTGAGTGCCAGGGTGGGCACTTCCGGGTACTGCCGGCTACCCCGCTCTCACTGACCCCTGCCCACCGCCACCCCCACCCCCCACCCCCGGTCCTCAGGGAGAGTAGCAGCAACATCCTGGACAACCTGCTGTCCCGCATGGAGCAGTATGCCAACAATCTGGAGGGGTTGGTAGAGGAGCGGACCCAGGCCTACCTGGAGGAGAGACGCAAAGCCGAGGCCCTGCTCTACCAGATTCTGCCTCAGTGAGTGCCCGTGTCTGGTGTCGCCCGGCCACCCCCTCCTGGCCCCACCTCATGCTCTGATCCTGCACCTGTCCCTGACCCCACAGCTCAGTGGCCGAGCAGCTGAAGCGTGGGGAGACGGTCCAGGCTGAAGCCTTCGACAGTGTCACTATCTACTTCAGTGACATCGTGGGCTTCACAGCCTTGTCAGCAGAGAGCACCCCCATGCAGGTGAGTCCAGGTGAAGCCAGGCCGGTGTGCTTGGCCTGCATCTCCACCCTATCGGGCCTGCCTGCGGGTCCCTGTTCCCACTCGATCCCAGGTGGGGCCCTTCCTGCCTCCCACCCTTGGCTTCTCGTCCCTTCCAGGTGGTGACCCTGCTCAATGATCTGTACACTTGCTTTGATGCCGTCATAGACAACTTCGATGTGTACAAGGTGAGGGTGGGCGTGGGGACGGACGTGGACAGGTGGTGATGCGCGGGTCAGAGAAGGGGAAGCGCAGAGTGTTGAGAGAGGAGACCATGAGACATGGGCAGAGACTGTTACCTGGAGCCCCAGGAACAGGCAGGGCAGGGACGCAGGGGATGGGGCGCTGGACCAAAGACGGTGCACAGAGTGTGGGGGCAGCACAGGGAAGAGACACTCCCAGGGCTCATACCCTGCGTCCTCTGGCGGGCCCCACAGGTGGAGACCATTGGTGACGCCTACATGGTGGTGTCCGGGCTCCCTGTGCGGAACGGGCTGCTGCATGCCCGGGAGGTGGCCCGCATGGCCCTGGCGCTGCTGGACGCAGTGCGCTCCTTCCGCATCCGCCATCGGCCCCAGGAGGAGCTGCGCCTGCGAATCGGCATCCACACAGGTGAGGGAGCCCCCAGGGCTGGACTGTCCCCGGGCCCGGCTGTTCCCAAGGGCTGGAGACGTATCCCCAGGCCCAGCTCCCCTCCACCACCCATCACACACATGCACACCTGGATTCCCAGGGGCCTCGGCTCCCACCTCTTGACTCTCCAGGAGTCCTGCCCAGCAGTCCCCATCCATTCCTCCCACCTGCCATTCTTAACACCTCTGCCACCCTGGCACTGATGGGCCTCCACTCCCTGCAGGACCCGTGTGTGCCGGTGTGGTAGGGCTGAAGATGCCCCGTTACTGTCTCTTCGGAGACACAGTCAACACCGCTTCCAGAATGGAGTCTAATGGGGAAGGTAAGGTGGCTGCCCGGACCGGCTGGAGAGGGCGGTGCAGCTGGAGCGAGGAAAGCCCCTCAGGCAGGCACCCCTCCCAGTGTATTGGCACCCAGCCCTTTCTCCTCCCAGGCTCCACGTCAGCGTGGGCACATCATCTCCAATCCAGTCAGAGATCCGGGCCCCCTCCTCCAAACGGTTGAAAGTCTTTCCAGGCCAATGTTCAACAGTTCCCCAAGGGAAGCCTATCCTTCGGGCCCCTCTGCTCCCTCTTACATGTGGTAGAGGGCTTCAGGCAGCCCATTTAGGTGTGAATCTAGACCCACAGCCCACACAGCTGTGTGTCAATTGGCCTCAAGCCTCCGTTTTCCTCATCTGTAAGATGAGAATAAGATACGGACCTTAGAAGAGTTATGTGTGAAAGCCATATAACGTGACCAGGACATAATTGTCACTCAACTTTCCTGAGCTTCAGCTGTTTATCTATAAAACGATACCTGTCTCAGGGTTGTAGAAAAGCTCGCACAACCCCTGCACATAGTAGGTATTTCGTCAATGCTTACTCCTCCCTGTTCCCTAGTCTTGCTTCCTGCTGATCTTCTACCCTCCTGCTATATTCAATGCGATTCAATTCAGTAAACATGCATTGAGTGAATACTAAGTGCTAGGCCTTAGGGTACTAAGATGACCCAGACCCACTGGGGGCGATTTATGCAGACCCCATCCAAGCCTCATGGCAGGAGAAGGGCTACTTGGGAGCCCAGAGGGGCTCTGGTTCAGCAGATACTCCCTGGGCACTGTGTTTCCAGCAGTCAGAGTAGGAGAAAGCCCCTCGCTGAGGTCCAGTCTTCAAGGAGCATCTTCTCAGAAATGGTTCAGCAACAAAACAAGGCCACTATGATACAGACCCCAGGAGTGGCAGGGGCAAGTTCGAGAGAAGTATGGGGAATACCAGGTCAGGAGTCAGAGCCTAGATCTGACCTCGCGGTTGGGGCGCATCTCCTCCCCTAGGCCTCAGTTCCCTCAGCCTGAAAATGACTATTGAGTTAAACAAGAGTCACAAGAACCACTTACAGAGTGCTTCCTGTGCACCAGACTCTATTTAAATACTTGATGAGCATTAAATTTAACTCTCATAACAAGGCCTTGGGTGGAAACTGTCACTATCAGCATTTTACAGACTAGGAAAATGAGGCATAGAGTTTAGACTACTTCCCCAAACAAGTGTCTGAACTGGATTCACTAGACAGAGCAGATCTAAAGTCAGAGCCCCTAACCACCATCTTGCACTGTCTGTCTGAAGCCTGGTAACATTCTAGAATGCTATCCAATGGAATTTTCTGCAATGAGGAAGATACTCCATAATCTGTGCTGTCCATTGCAGTAGCCTCTGTCACAGGAGAATATTGGTCACTTGAAATGTGGTGGTGCAGGGCGCCTGGGCGGCTTAGTTGGCTGAACGTCTGACTCTTGGTTTTAGCTCAGGTCATGATCTCAGGGTCCTAGGATCCAAGACCCGAGTCAGGCTCCATGCTCAGATGGGGGTCTGTTGGAGATTCTCTCTGCCCTCCCCATGCTCGTGCGCTCGTTCTTGCTCTCTCTCTCTCAAATAAATAAATAAATAAATAATAAAAAAAAATGTGGTCAGTACAACTGAGGCACTGAATTTTTTAACTGTATTTAGTTTTAATTATTTTTTTAAAGATTTTATTTGTTTGAGAGAGAGAGGGAAAGTGAGCACAAGGCGGGGAGGGGAGAATACCAGCAGGAGGAGAGGCAGAGGGAGAGGGAGAAGCAGACTCCCCAGTGAGCGGGGAGCCCGATGCGGGACTCGATCACAGGACCCTAAGATCATGACCTGAGCCGAAGGCAGTTACTTAACTGACTGAGCCACCCAGCCGCCCCAATTGTTATTATTTTTTAATTAGGCTCCATGCCCAGTGTGGAGCCCATTGTGGGGCTTGAACTCACGACCCAGAGATCATGGCCTGAGCTGAAATCAAGAGTCCGACAGTTAGCTAACTAAGCCACCCAGGCACCCCTAGTTTTAATTAATTTAAATTTAAATAGCCACAGGTGACTAGTGGCTACCATGTTGGACAATACAGTTCTAGAATTCTAAGGGAGAGGCCGGTATGGACAGACTCCACATGGAGGGGTGGGACTCTGAATTAAGAGGCTTTCTAGGCCAAATGAAAGGAAGGAAAGCATTTTTCTACCCCTGCAGTTCCTAATCTCCCCTGCTCCTATTTCTGCATCCCCCACCTTCCCTTCTTCTGCCTTATCCTTCCCAGCCCTGAAGATCCACTTGTCTTCTGAGACCAAGGCTGTCCTGGAAGAGTTTGGTGGTTTCGAGCTGGAGCTTCGAGGAGATGTAGAAATGAAGGTAGAGAAGAAAGCCCCTGCCCTCACCATCCTTGGGGCCCCAGGGGCTCCCCCAGGCCCCTTCTCAAGCAGCCAACCCCACTCCCATTCCTAAGCCTCTCCTCTCATTTGGGAAAGTGGGTAGGTGTGCTACTCCCCACCCCAATTGCCTCTTCTTTTTCCCTCCAGGGCAAAGGCAAAGTTCGGACCTACTGGCTCCTCGGGGAGCGGGGGAGTAGCACTCGAGGTTGACCTGCCTTCCCTCCTGGCCTTCCACACCTCCCTTCCCCGTGCCAGAGGTAACAGAGAGGTGCCAGACCTCGGCCTCACCCACAGCCGCCCTGCCATTGCCAAAGGATCGGAGAAGTAGTTTGAACAACTCAAATGTGCTAACCCCAATGGAGACACCAGATATGACCTCTGAAGGAGGACTGGTGTTGGGGAGAACTTGAGAGTTCATGGAACTGGACCAAAGCACACAGTCATGCCCAGTGGCACATACACACATAGACAAGTGTACCCACTCTCCATCCTACGCAAGCCAGGCTAGGGTGTGGACTCCTGATCCTCTCCCCCCACTCCCTCAACCTTGCTAAACTGTGACTAATTTGGGGAGGGGAAGAGCCACCTTAGAGGCAATAGGAAAAGGGACTATAAGAGAATCCGGGGGATGAGGGGAGTCCACATCTAGGCCACAAACACACCTGTGTCCCCCTCCGCCCTCAACACTGGGTACAGTGCGCAGGGGAGAGGGGCAGCTTGGAGGGGCTGTGAGCCTGTATGTCTTGTTTCTCTGGTGAGCAGAGGCCATTAACATCTTTATTCTAGTGACTGTCTCTGGAAGGAGAGCGGGTTCCCAGAAAACACAGCCATGTTCCCCACCCTCTACTCCAAGTAAGACATGCTTCTCAAGCTGGGAATGCAGTATCTGCAAAAGGCCCCGGCCCCCTTTCAGCTACCTGACAGCCTGTGACTTCCCCCAGCAGTGCTGACACTTCTGGTCTAAGGACCTGTTTACACCCTTCAGAATTATTGAGGGCCTCAAAGAGTTTTTGTTTATGTGGGTTAAATCTATTCATGTATACTATATTAGAAATTAAAACAAGGCCTTATTAACTCATTTAAATAACTATAATAAACTAATCGCATGTTAATATTTTTTTGCTGCTTTATCAAGTTTTCTTACAAAACCTGGCTTTTTAATTTTAATTTTTTTTTTTACTGCCGATGTGTGGTAATGAAGAATACAATGACTCATTCAGTGCCACTGCCTTGGTTTATGCTAAGACACCAGCAGTTTGCCCCCATTACTTTCCTACCATCAATGTACCTGTCAAGTCATGAAGGTAAATCATGTATTAGTATGTTTATACAAAGTCTCTTGACCTCATCCATCCCCTGAAAGGGTCTTGGGGACTCCCAGGGTCTGTGGACCACACCAGTTTAAGAACTGCTATACTGCCCAGTGTTGGGGAGGTCTGGGAGCCAGGAAAGAAGGATGGATCCTCTCTTACCTTGGTTGAGATTTGTCTACACTACCCATGCCAGTGTAGACAAACGTGAGAGTTTGCAAAATGACTCTCAGCTGGCCCTGCTCCAGCCCCCACCCCAAGCCCTTCCTGAGCAGGCGGGCAGGAATGCGAATGAATGCGGGGGAGAGGTGGCTGCAGCCTCACCTCCCCCACGGGGAAAGAAAGTGCCAGACATTTCTTCAGTGCCATCCATCAAGTGCAGACAGGCCCCTCCTCCGGCCTCCCTGCGCCTCTTCCTGGAGGGCACGCCCCGTGGGACCAGGAGGTGGGGCGGGCTGCGTTCAGGGCCGCGGTGGTCTGAGCTGGAGAAAGGGCAAGCCGGCCTCCCTCCGGTGCGGGGACTCCTCTTGCTGTGCGGGGCTCCCCGCCCACCCCGGGCGGCCGCTCGGATTTGACTCGCGGGCAGGGAGAGCGCAGCTACCCCGCTCCGCCTCCGCCCCGGCCCGCGGCTGCCCCGCTGACCACGCACGCCCGCTCCCCCGCGGCCGGCTGCGGACAGGGCGGCGAAGGAGAGCGGCCCGGGACTGAGCGGGTGGGCGGGGACGCCCGAGAGGCCGGGCTCCGGGCGGGAGACTGGAGCGCTGGACGCCCGCGGACTGCGTCCAGAGAGACAATTGCAGGAAGCGGCCGGTCAGATCCTTCCGGGGCAGCCTGGCTCCAGCACGGGGCGCTCGAGGGGAGGGGGCGGCGGCGGGGGCGTGAGGACTGGCCCCGGCCGCCGGGGACTGCTGCAGCTCGGGCGCTGTCCCTGGGCCGAGGGGCCTTCCTTCTGGAGCCGGGAAGACCTGGGAGAGCCGTTGCCGAGGGCAGCGGTCTGCGGGAGCGGGGGCCTCCGCCCACGGAGGCCGGTTTCCCGGGCTGTCCTGCTGAGCGGGGCTGGAGGGGTGCGGGGCAGCAGCAGGGTTTCCCTGGAGTACGATCGCAATAAAGGCAGCAGTCATCGTTGGCATCCCGCTGAGCCTGGCGGTTGACGGTGAGCTCAGCGGCCACGTGACGCCGCCGGGAAGGGGGCAGGAGCGCCCAGCCGAGGTCCGGCTGTGGGGCAGGGGGGGCCCGGCCCAAGCGGTCAGGGCCTGGAAGATAAAACAGAGCTTGCAGAAGGCACTTAGCCACCCCCCCTTTTCTCTACGTCAGAGACCTTGGGTAATTTACTGGTCATAACAATACTTTTAGTAATAATCATGTATTTTTAAACTATTTATCCTTTGCAGGACAAATCTATGGAATCTATTTAGCAGCGGAGGCCAATTTTGCAGCCTGAAAGTCATTTTGTAATTAAATCGCGGGAGTTGTAAGTCTATAAAAAAATTAATTAACCGTAAGAATAAAACACCTAATGCTTTCCGGGGAAATTTAATCTCATTGAATTGGAACTAAAGTAAGATTCCAGCCGAGGTGTTTACCACCAAGATGAAGGGTTGAGATACTGATGAATTTAGTGTTGCCCAAGGCAGAGGCCAGGATGCTTGAGAGGTGGGTGAGGCCACAGGAAGAGAGGAGGTGGGAGTCAGGGACCCACTTGACAGGTAGTGCTAACCCAAGGTCAGTGAGGGGGTCCGGATAGGAAGAAGCTCCACCCACCCAGTTCCCCATCACACACGTGGCACCAATGTTGAATGGGTGGGCTGCTTGCCCTTTAAGAACCTTTCCACAGCAAACAAAGATTCCACAGTCGTGTGCACCTGTCAGTCACTGTGGTACCCCTCTGGACATGATGCAACTATCCTACTACTACTCTCTGCCTTTGGCTTGCTTGCTTGCTTTCTTCCTTCCTTCTCTTTCCTTTCTTCTTTCTTTCTTCCTTTCTTTCCTTTTCTTTTCTTTCTTCTTTCTTTTAAAGATTTTATTTATTTACCTGACAGACACACAGCGAGAGAGGGAACACAAGCAGGGGGAGTGGGAGGGGAGAAGCAGGCCTCCCTCCGAGCAGGGAGCCCGATGTGGGGCTCCATCCCAGGACCCCGGGACCATGACCTGAGCTGAAGGCAGACGCTTAACGACTGAGCCACCCAGGCGCCCCTCTGCCTTTGGCTTTCAAATGTGGATTGCATATGGCATACCTTGGCTGTTGGTAGGTAGGTCCCATAATCAGGTCAGCTTTCTTGTGTCAGCCCACCAAACTCCCAGCAGGCTAGAACCACGCCAAAATACCACATAGATCTCAGTATTCAGAACCGGAGCAATTTCAAACCTCTGTCAAGTGAGAGGCGGCGTCAGGTTGGTTAAGAGGCTAACTCTGGAGACAGCCTGCCTGGATTCGAATCCCAGCTCTGTCCCTCATGATCCATCAGGCAAATTTTCAACACAGGAATGATCATAATAAGCCCTATCTCATGGGTCTGCATTGAGGATTACATGACTTAATTCCTCCCATTACATGCTTAGAAGGCTGACTGGCAGGTGATAGAAATTTGTTAAGTGTTTTGCTAGTGTTATGAAGAGTCTACATTATGCAAACCATAGTGTTAGATATAAGAGGTTCTTGATGTCCAGAGAATGTTTGGAAGTGAAATGCAGCACATAATTAGACCCCTCAATGAGAGGTACAAATGAGATCTAAAAATGTGAGAGTCAGAAAAAAAGTAGAGGTTATAGAGTCCCAACTGCCTACCCTGGGCCAGCATCCTTCTTAAAATATCTGGCTTTTCTTTTGTGTTCTATTGGAAAACTTTCAGGGACTTGGAACTGAGACCATTCTATTTTTGAATAACTGTAATTAGAACAACTGTATAAGAAGATGAAGATACTCTAATTGTCAGAATTTCTTTTGAAGGAATTTTTTTTTTTTTTTTTTAATGGACAAGGGGGCTTGTCCTTTCAACTGCCATCAAGGAAGGAGCATCTTGCTAGGTTGGGGAGTCCTTTGTTTTGATAAGCTTGGAGCCAAGTTTCTTTTTTCTTAAGATTGTATTTATTTATTTGAGAGTGAGAGAGCACAAGCAGGGGGAGCCTCAGAGGGAGAGGGAGAAGCAGGCTCCCCGCTAATCAGGGAGCCCCACGAGGGGCTCCATCCCAGGATCCTAGGATCATGACCTGAGCCAAACGCAGATGCTTAACCGCCTGAGCCACCCAGGCACCCTGGACCTGAGTTTTTATATAAATTATGAAGCTCAGGATGAACTAAATCTGCTTGTGTGGTAGTTGAGAAAATAAGCAAGAGTAGAGGTAGTTCAGTAGCTGAACTGGGACTTTGAAAGCCAGATATATCTGATAGAGATTTTAAAAAAAAAAAAAAGACTAATGACTATTGTTTACCAGAAATGGCATACACTTTTACAAAAAAGTACAGAGAAGAAATTAAAATCACTTAAAATCCTGCCATTGTAGTCGTTTGATGAATATCATTCCAACGTGAATGTTAAGTTATTTGATAGAGGTATTTAATATAAACTCTTTACATTAAAAAAAAAAAGGCAATCTGCCTCTCACTCTTCCATTGGTCCTAGCACTGCCCTCACTACCTCTCTTCTAACAACAGTGTTCACCTCCGCCTGCTCCCCCATACCAGAGTCTCAGCAACATAATTGTTTTTTTTTTTTTAATTTTTAAATTTTATTTATTTATTTGACAGAGAGAGATACAGCGAGAGAGGGAACACAAGCAGGGAGAGTGGGAGAGGGAGAAGCAGGCTCCCCGCTGAGCAAGGAGCCTGATGTGGGGCTCGATCCCAGGGCCCTGGGATCATGACCTGGGCTGAAGGCAGACGCGTAACGACTGAGCCACCCAGGTGCCCCTTAACTAGTTTTCTTTAAAGATTTTTCCAAGATCTGACTCCAAACTCTTCGCCATTCTGGGTGAGCTCCTGTGGGTTCACCTTAGTTTGTCAACGTCCCTTTGACAACCTGCCTCCCTGTCTGGGGCAGAAGCATTCAGGTTCAGTCTGAGGAGTGCAGAAAGCAGGCAACCGTCACCTCCCTGCATTTGTCACACAATGGGCTATCAAAGAACCTGTGGCCTCACACAAACCCATCCCTCCAACCCCACAGTTTTCCTCACATTGCCGCTGTTAATCCAAATCTCTCTCACCGTTTTGTGTTAAATTTTAAAGTGAAAAATAGCCATTTTACTAAAATTTTCATACAGGGAAATAGGAAAGAAGAGGGTTATGTTACACAGAGCACAGTATTTCTATTTAAAAACACCACTGGGACGGCTGGTGGCTCAGTAGGCTAAGCGTCTGCCTTCGGCTCAGGTCATGATCCCAGGACCCTGGGATCTAGCCCCGCATCCAGCCCCGCATCCCATCAGGCTCCTTGCTCACTGGGGAGCCTGCTTCTCCCTCTCCCTCTGCCTTCCCTTCCCCCTGCTTATGCTCTCTCTCTCTCTCTCTCTCTGTCAAATAAATAAATAAAATCCTAACAAAACAAAACAAAACACCGGTGGACAGAGTCCTTGTCTCCTCAGAGTCCCTCTCCATCGGGCCTCCAGCTAGGGTGGATCCAGGTTTTGTGGGGCTTAAAGCTTATAGTTTGGTGGGTTTGCCTTAAGAAAAAGAATGTGGATGGGGCGCCTGGGTGGCTCAGTCGTTAGGTGTCTGCCTTCGCCTCCGGTCATGATCCCAGAGTCCTGGGATCAAGCCCCACATCGGGCTCCTTGCTCCACGGGGGGCCTGCTTCTACCTCTCCCATTCCCCCTGCTTGTATTCCCTCTCTCGCTGTGTCTCTGTCAAATAAATACATAAAAAAAACTTTAAAAGAAAATAAAAAGAAAAAAAGAAAAGAAAAAGAATATGGAGCACCTGACTGGCTCGGTTGGTAGAGTATGCAACTCTTGATCTCAGGGTTATGCCTTTGAGCCCCACATTGGGGGTAGAGATTACTTTTTTTTTTTTTTTTAAATAGAAAGGGGCGCCTGGGTGGCTCAGATGGTTAAGCTTCTGCCTTCGGCTCAGGTCGTGGTCCTGGGGTCCTGGGATAGAGCCCCAGATTGGACTCCTGGCTCAGCGGGGAGCCTGCTTCTCCCTCTCCCTCTGCCTTTCCCCCTGCTCATGCTCTCTCTATCTCTGTGTCTCAAATGAATAAATAAAATCTTAAAAAAAAACAACAAAGTGGGCCACCTGGGTGGCTCAGTCATTGTCTGCCTTCGGCTCAGGTCATGATCCCAGGGTCCTGGGATCGAGCCCCGCATCGGGCTCCCTGCTCAGTGGAGAGCCTGCTTCTCCCTCTCCCACTCCCCCTGCTTGTGTTCCCTCTCTCGCTGTGTCTTTCCTTGTCTAAATAAATAAAATCTTTAAAAAAAAAATAAAGAAAAATAATACAAAATTACGTATAAAATAAATATTTAATTAGAATGTGAAAATAAATTACAACAAATTAAAAATGTCAAAAAGCTGACAAATATCCAAATATATTAAAGCCTAGAAAAGTAACAGTATCTTTATTAATTAACTGTCTGAGGCATGTCTATATTACTTCCTACTTTTTTATTGCATATTCTTTGATAGCCTTTTCCTATGACAATGATTTTGTAATATAATTTTCTATGGTGGGAATAGAAAAATAATTGTCTTTCCTATAACAGAGTTAAGTGAAATTTATTTTTTGTTACCAATAAGTGGGATGCATAAAGCATACAACTTCAAACACAAATTTGCCATTTGTAATACTGCTACATGTTTATGCAGTTCATATGCATATTTATTTATGCAGGAGTTCAGATGATAAATTACATTTTGCACAATTTTCATCAAAGAAGAAAAAAGATATAAGCATCTGGCTCCTTGCTCAGCAGGAGCCTGCTTCTCCCTCTGCCTGCCACTCTCCCTACTTGTGCGCTCTCTCTCTCTCTCTCTCTCTGGCAAATAAATAAAATCTTCTAAAAAATAAAAATAAAAAATATATTTAAAGATTTTATTTTTTTTAAAGATTTTATTGATTTATTTGACATAGAGAGACACAGCGAGAGAGGGAACACAAGTAGGGGGAGTGGGAGAGGAAGAAGCAGGCTTCCCGCGGAGCAGGGAGCCCGATGCAGGGCTCAATGCAGGGCTCGATCCCAGGACCCTAGGATCATGACCTGAGCTGAAGGCAGACACTTAACGACTGAGCCACCCAGGCGCCCTGAGATTTTATTTATCCATTTGAGAGTGAGAGAGAGCACAAAGAGGGGGAGGGGCAGAGGGAGAGGGAGCAGCAGACTCCCCACCAGGCAGGGAGCCTGATATGGGACTCGATCCCAAGACCCCGAGTTCATGACCTGAGCCAAAGGCAGATGCCTAACCAACTGAGCCACCCCCGTGCCCCAAGACCTTCAGTTTTGACGAGGCATCAGTGACAGTCAAATCCTCCCTTTGCAATTTCACAAATCTGATGATTGGAAGGATTTTCCGTATACTAGTTTCTGGCTCTGTATATTTCAAACCTTGTTTCTCCTGTACTAACTACATGCTTCCAGGGCTCAGAATTTAGGGTATGTTCACACAGTCTCTAACCCCGTGCCCGTAATAATGCTGGATGAGTCTGCTTGACTCAGTTGATAGGAGAGTATTCCTATCTCTGAGCCACCAGGCGCCCCTACTTTAGTAAGTTAAAAAAAAAAAAAAAAAAAGGTAGAACTGTAAGTTAGAAATTTCCAAATCACTCCATTTTTCCACTTTGTATTAACAAAGTGGCAGTATGATGTAGGGGTAAAGTGTGCTTGCCCTGGGGCTCCTTGGGTTCAGATCCTGGCTATATTAGTTTGCTCAGGCTACTGCAACAAAACACTATAGACCCGGTAGCTTAAATAACAGAAATGTCTCAGTTCTGGGGGCTGGGAAGTCTGAGATCAGAGCGCAGGCAATGTAGGGTTCATTCGGAGGCTTGCACTTATCACCATTTTGCTGCCTGAGCTCACATGACCTCTACTTTGTGTACCTGTTGTGTAGTAAGGGAGGGCCCTTTTATAAGGGCACTAATCCCATCATGAGGGCCCTACCCTCATGACCTCATTTAAATCTAATTACCTCCCAGAGGTCTGGTCTCTAAATACCAGCACACTGGGGGCTTCCACATATGAATTTGGAGGGACACAATTCAGTTCTACATTTCCTAAGTCCTACATTTCCTAAACCATATGACCTGTACAAATTATTAAACATCTCTGTGGGGGCGCCTGGGGGGCTCAGTCGGTTAAGCATCTGCCTTCAGCTCAGGTCACGGTCCTGATGAGCCCCACATCCATTGGGCTCTCTGATCAGCAGGGAGCCTGCTTCCCCTGCCTCTCTGCCTGCTGCTCACCTACTTGTGATAAATATTTTATTTATTTATCAGAGAGAGTGAGAGCAAGAGAGATCACAGATGGAGAGGGAGAAGCAGACTCGCCACTGAGCGGGGAGCCCGATGTGGGGCTTGATCCCAGAACCCGGAGATCATGACCCGAGCCGAAGGCAGATGCTTAACCGACTGAGCCACCCAGGCACCCCAATAAATAAAATATTAAAAAAAAAAACCACAACAACCAACAACTTCTCTGTGCCTCAGTTTTATTATCTATAAAGTGGAGAAGACAATACTACTTAAATCAAGGTGTAATGAATTAAAACATGAAGTATTGGAATGATGCAGGGCATGTAGCAAGCTCTTGATAAGTAAGTTGTCATTTTATTCATATGTATATAAGAAGGGGAAAAAAAGTAAAAAAAAGGGGCACCTGGCTGGCTCAGTCCGTGGAGGATGTGACTCTTGATCTTGGGGTTCTAAGTTCAAGCCCCACGTTGGGTGTAGAGCTTACTTATTTAAAAAAATGTGTATAAAATTAGAGCTTATTTTCTGACTAAAGTATTGGAGAAAGGGAGGTATGCTTTCCTACTATCATATATATTTTTTGTTTTGCTTTTTTAAGATTTTATTTTTAAGTAATCCCTACACCCAGCATGGGCTTTAACTTAAGAAACTGAGATCAAAAGTTGCACACTCCACAGACTGAGCCAGCCAGGGGCCCCAAAATATTGACTATTACAAAAGTTTTTTTTTTTTTTTTAAGATTTTTTTAATTTATTCATTTGAGACACAGAGATACAAAGAGAGAACATGAGCAGGGGGAGAAGCAGAGGGAGGGGGAGAAGCAGGCCCCCCGCTGAGCAGGAGCCCGATGCGGGGCTCGATCCCAGGACCCTGGGATCATGACCTGAGCCGAAAGCAGACGCTTAACCATCTGAGCCACCCAGGCGCCCGCTTTTAAAAAATTCAATCTCTACACTCAACATGGGGCTCAAACTCATGACCCTGAGACCAATAGTTGCATGCACTTCCGACTGAGTCAGCCAGGTATTTTTGAGTAAGGTATTTTTAAAGAAGTACTACATTTACATGGTGCTTAATTAAAAAACCACCCAAGTGATGAGGGAGCAGAAGGCAAGCTGAGGACAAAGCACAAGCTAACACCCTGCACCCCCCCACCCCCCCACCACTGTGGGATACTTGTGACATTCCTCAGGCCCTCCTGGATGCCCTAAAACTGGGGGAAAGGAAAAACAAATGGTTAACTGATAAAGATCACAGTCCTGCAGGACATGAGTCTCCCTCAGTTTACAAATGTCTTAGTGATTTACAAGGAAAAAGCATTCTTATTGATAGCCTAACTTCCAGAGATCCATAGACTTAATTTCCTGGGCCCTAACATCACCCTCCCCTCCATAGTGATGTGGAAAACAAAGGTAAAAGGAAATGCAGGTAAAATTAAACTTCCTTATCAACTGTAGCCGTTGACAAGGACTTGTGATAGTAAGATAATATTCCTCCAGGAAATTCCCAACTTTTTTTTTTTTTAAGATTTATTTATTTATTTGACAGAGAGAGCGCACAAGCAAGGGGAGCAGCAGGCAGAGGGAGAGAGAGGCTCTACTGAGCAGAGAGCAGAGTGTGGCTCAATCCTAGGACCCTGGGATCAGGACATGAGCCAAAGGCAGACACTTAACTGACTGAGTCACCCAGGCACCCCAAACCCCCAACTGTCTTAATGTTAATACTTTACTAGAGGGAAAACCAACCTCACCTTGACAATGGCAAGGCCTCCAGTATCCTGAAAGTCTTCTTTAGCATATCAAAGTCCTTCTGGACATCTCCCTTTTTCCTTACTTCCCCCAACTCCCTAATATATAATCAGCCATTCCTCACAATCCCAGTGCAGCAGCTCTTTCTGCCCATAGGCCCTGTCCCCGTGCTTTATTAAAATCACCTTTTTTGGGCGCCTGGGTGGCTCAGTTGGTTAAGCGACTGCCTTCGGCTCAGGTCATGATCCTGGAGTCCCTGGATCGAGTCCCGCATCGGGCTCCCTGCTCCTCAGGGAGCCTGCTTCTCCCTCTGACCCTCCCCCCTCTCATGTGCTCTCTCTCTCCCTCTCATTCTCTCTGGCTCAAATAAATAAATAAAATCTTTAAAAAAAAAAAAATCACCTTTTTTGGGGACGCCTGGGTGGCTCAGTGGTTGAGTGTCTGCCTTCAGCTCGGGTCATGGTCCCAGGGTCCTGGGATCGAGCCCCGCATCGGGCTCCCTGCTCCGCGGGAAGCCTGCTTCTCCCTCTCCCATTCCCCCTGCTTGTGTTCCTGCTCTTCCTGTCTTTCTCTCTGTCAAATAAATAAAATCTTAAAAAAAAAAATCACCTTTTTTGGGGCACCTGGGTGGCTCAGACGGTTAAGCATCTGCCTTCAGCTCAGGTCATGATCCCGGAGTCCTGGGATGGAGTCCCACATTGGGCTCCTTGCTCAGCAGGAAGCCTGCTTCTCCCTCTGCCTGCCACTTCCCCCTGCTTGTGCTCTCTCTCTCACAAATAAATAAATAAAACCTTTAAAAAATAATAAAATAAAATCACCTTTTTTTGCACCAAAGACATCTCAAGAATTCTTTCTTGGCCATGGGCTTCGGACCTCACCAATGTTCCAAAACTCATCAAAAACATATACAGTAAAAGGTTTCTCTCCCACCCCATCTCCCAGGCAGCCAGTCTCCTACCCAAAGACAACAAATATTACTGGGGTTTTGTGTATGCTTTCAGAGATAGTCTCTGTATTTACAAATATGGGTGTCTATTTCCCCAGTTCCCACTTTTATTTATTTATTTTTTTTTAAGATTTTATTTATTTATTTGAGACAGAGAGAATGAGAGAGACAGAGAGCACATGAGAGGGGATAGGGTCAGAGGACGAAGCAGACTCCCTGCCGAGCAGGGAGCCTGATGCGGGACTCGATCCCGGGACTCCAGGACCATGACCTGAGCCGAAGGCAGTCGCCCAACCAACTGAGCCACCCAGGCGCCCCCAGTTCCCACTTTTAAAAACCCACACACAAAGAGAAGCATGAAGACAGTGTTTTAAACCTAACTTTTCTTTGTTCGCCTAATGTGTCTTTGTGTTTCAGTGACCCATAGTAATGTTATTGTAATGACAAGTATGTATTCTTCAGAGACTAATGCAGTGCTGTGTACCTAGAAGGAATCCAAAGCACAAACAGAACGAAACTTTCTGAGCTATAAGGGTAGAGATCAGCCAGTCCGCTTTATTTTACAGGCAGGATAATTTATAGAAAGTCAAAATAACTTGCCTAAGGTCTTAGAGTTAATATATACAATAAAGTAATGAATGAGAGTCAATTGAAAGGATTATCCACACCATTTCCATGCACGTGTATAGATAGCTAAAATATTAAGCCCTAACAAGTGTAGCAATAAACAGAATTCCCTGTGGTGTTAACTAATATCTGTACAATTTCAGTTTAAAAAGTACTCTCACTGGGGCGCCTGGGTGGCTCAGTCGGTTAAGCGGCTGCCTTCCGCTCGGGTCATGGTCCCAGGGTCCTGGGATCGAACCCCATATCGGGCTCCCTGCTCGGCGGGGAGTCCACTTCCCTTCCCCTCCCTCTACCCCCCCATTCATGCTCTCTGTCTGAAGCTCTCTCTCTCAAATAAATAAAACCTTTAAAAACATAAAATAAAACAGGGGCGCGTGGGTGGCTCAGTCGTTAAGCGTCTGCCTTCGGCTCAGGTCATGATCCCAGGGTCCTGGGATCGAGCCCCGCATAGGGCTCCCTGCTCCGCGGAGAGCCT
>NW_023270389.1:203610-205560 GCF_011800145.1 Mirounga leonina
TTCCCTCTCTCGCTGTCTCTCTGTCAAATAAATAAAATCTTTAAAAAAAATAAAAATAAAAGTAATCTCACACCCTGAGGAAATGGAAAATGCTGTCGGGCCAGGGAGCAGAAGTGCACTCGGGGACACACCGCGCTCACAATACACGCGCCGGGCCTCCCTGGGCTGTGGGTAAGAGACGACTTCAGCGACAGGGGTCAGACCCAGAGCCTCAGCACGAGGATGGAGACGGTTCTGTCACGCAGCAACCCGGCTAGTGCGGGCACGACTCTAGGGATCTGGACGGCCCGAGTGGGTCCACGCACTGTTTTTGCCGCAGCTGACGGCACTCGCGTGAGCACACCCTTACTTGTGCGATGCACGCTCAGCTCTGGGAGCTGGCTCCGTGCCACCTGACGGCCTCTGTCCTGGGACGGCGAGGGTTAGGCAACGCTCCCCCGCCTTGTACGGTCAGCTCGCGCAAGGCCTCCGCTCTCCTAGGCCAGGTGGGGACGCGGCAAAAGCTCTCGCACCCACCCACGCTCCACAAGGAGGGGGAAGGAAGACGGAGGCCAGCGCCGCGCACGCGCGCCAGGGCAAGCCCGTCAGCGCGCGCAGGCGCAGCCTCCCCTTCCTGATCGCCTCGCGCTCCCACCCCTCTCCGAGAAGCCTTCCCGTCCCGCCCCCCGAGAGGAACGGGGGATGCGATTGGTCACTCTGGTTGTCCATCAGGCCGGTCTCACTGCCATTGGCAGCCGGGGAAAAGGCCGGTCGGCCGCCGTCGCCCTGCTCCTGAGAGACTCCGCGCCACCGCGGAAGCCGCGATTGGCGGAGGCCGGGCCGGAGGCCGCTCGCTTCCGGTCTCCGCGAGTCCTCCCCGCTGCCGCCGCCGCCGCCGCCGCCGCCGCCCTCAGCCTCCCCGCCCCCCGCCCTTCCACCATGGCCGCCTGTGTGTGGTGTGGGGAGAAGCTGGTCCTCCGTGTCCTCCTGTAGCGCTCACTGCCTCACCCTCACCCCTAGGGGCCGGATCCAAAGGAACCTCGCTCCCCAGCCCTTCGGGCCCCAGCCAGAAAGGTTTCCTACCCCCCACCTCAGGGGCAGGACTCCTCCTTCCCTCACCTCCTGAGGCAGAAACTTAGGATTTTCTCTGCCTCCCTTAGCGTCAGAAGCCAGAAAGGGCTCCCCTTCCACTTCAGGGCCTCTCCTGCCTTCCCCGGAGGTGCAGACCCTCACCCCAGCACACCCGGGAGCTGGCGGCCTTCCCTCAGCACTGCCACTCCAGACACGGGACCTAGAGGGCCGTCCGCCTTCGCGTCCTCCACAGGCGCGGCCTTTCGCAGAGGAGGGCGGGGCGGACAGCACGGGGACCCTTCCCGACCCCACTCGTCCCTCTTGCCCCCAGGCTCTGGCAACCCGGAGTTCGTAATTTCTAGGACTTCCTGCCCGTCCACCCCCTGGCCGCCTCCCGTCTCTTGGCCACAGCCATGGAGTTACAGAAGGGAAAGGGGGCAGCAGCAGCAGCTGCTTCGGGAGCAGCGGGAGGTGGAGGAGGAGCGGGAGCAGGAGCCCCAGGAGGGGGGAGGCTGCTACTTTCAACCAGTTTGGATGCCAAGGATGAGTTAGAGGAGGTAGGTGTGGGGGCGGGGAAGGGAGTTAAGAAACTGGGCTGAGGAGGGGTACCGGAGCGGGTACGGGGTGGGGGGTCGGGAGGAGGCCTTCAGGGGTTTTCTGAGGCAGCCCGAGCTCCGCTCCAGACTTCCTGCTCCAGAAGGAAGGAGCGCGGGCCAACTTCCTGGACAGGTTGTCATAGCAACAGCCGCCACTAGGATGAGGATGGGGGGGGTGTGGATGAGGAAGGGAAGCACCGTCCAGATCTGCCGAGTTTATTTTTGACATTCTTTTCCACTCAGAGGCCACACGTATCCTTCATACCTGTCCTGCTTCAGACGGGGTCCCGTGTTGAGTTGACAA
>NW_023270389.1:205570-218474 GCF_011800145.1 Mirounga leonina
GTCCTGCTTCAGACGGGGTCCCGTGTTGAGTTGACAAGTACCGTGTGTGTGCGTGCGTGTGTGTGTGTGTAGGTGTGTAGGTGTCTGGGGGGCTGACAGGGGTCCGCAGCAGGCTTCAGAGCCTCCTATCAGGTAGCACTGGCTTCATGTGGATGTAGTCAGTTGAGCGCGATGTGCACTGGGCATTTGAAGACCCAAGGAACAGTGATGTTTAGTTAGGGTACCATCAACTACAGCTTCTGTCCTTCAGAAGCTGATAGCACACACGCGAGGGTGCTGAGAAAGAGGGTCGAGTGAAGTCACACAGGGTAGTTGACCCTCTACTCCCCAACTTGTTCCCCTCCTCTTGTCCCTGACAGCCCACAGTGCTGCTACTCGGGTAGAGTCACAGGAATAGGAGACCCAGAACTGAGAAGGGACTGCTAAACTGTTAGTAAGACCTAGTGCATTCAACTCTGGTTATCCAGGGACAGGAAGAGCACAAGAACAGGGTCTGGCTCTTCCCTGACCATTTACCTGCTTTTTAAAAAATCTTGTTTTATTTTAATTTTTAATTTTTTATTTATTTATTTTTTAAAAATAATTTATTTATTTGACAGACACAGCAAGAGAGGGAACACAAGCAGGGGGAGTGGGAAAGGGAGAAGCAGGCTTTCCGCGGAACGGGGAGCCCAATGTGGGGCTCGATCCCAGGACCCTGGGATCATGACCTGAGCTGGAGGCAGACGCTTAACGACTGAGCCACCCACGCGCCCCTGTTTTATTTTATGTTTTTAAAGGTTTTATTTATTTGAGAGAGAGAGCTTCAGACAGAGAGCATGAATGGGGGGGTAGAGGGAGGGGAAGGGAAGTGGACTCCCCGCTGAGCAGGGAGCCCGATATGGGGTTGGATCCCAGGACCCTGGGATCATGACCTGAGCCGAAGGCAGACGCTTAACGGACTGAACCACCCAGGCGCCCCTAAAAATTTTATTAAAGAATTTATTTATTTGACAGAGCACAAGCAGGGGGAGTGGCAGGCAGAGGGAGAGGGAGAAGCAGGCTCCCCAGTGAGCAGGGAGCCCAACGCTGGACTCGATGACAGGACCCTAGGTTCATGACCTGAGCCGAAGGTGGATGCTTAACGACTGAGCCCGCAGGCTTCCCCATTTCCCTGCTTCTAACTTTGTCACTGCCCTTTATCAGATAGTAGAGGGTGGGCAGGCAGATAGGTGGAATTCATAGTTTAGATTTGAAAAAAAGTGTTGGTTCAGATACAAAATGATGGAATGTATATGCAGAAATGAACTTTGCAAATCAAGGTGGCTGGATATAACTTTGCAGATCATCCATTGGCAAATGTCTGCTCACAGGCTGGTTTTCCATCCTGCTTCTCCCCCCTAATTCTGTGTGCATTTAGAGAAATCAAAGTTTTTCTGCTGTTGTTTTTATCAGCTAAGGTAGATACAATTAGGAAAATAAACAATGCTACTAAAAATAATGTATTCCCGAAACAAATAAAAATGACTGTAGGAATGTCTAGCACTTTGAATTATCCACTTTTTAAGAAATGGCCATTGTCATTGTCAAAGTATTTGTTGAGCCCAGTGTTCTGGTACAGCAGCTCTAGAATTGTAGAAAGAAAATAGTTGACTGCCTTTGATCCCTCCACCAGATTGGGTGGAGGGGAAAAGCCCCCAGGCGTTGGACAAAAATCTGTTTTTTCCCCACCCTGATTGCTAGAGGGTTCATCCTGCCTCTGCTCATTTGTACCACAGAGTAGTACAGCATCCTGTTCTGAACAGTGACATGTTTGCTAGGGGACTCAGTGATAGGGCAGGAGGGGACCATAAAAGAGAGGAAGCATTTATTTTTTTGCTTTTTTGGACTGAGAGTGAACTTTCAACTGTTTCCAGAGAGAAGGGGGACGGAGGGTCTCTCTCTCCCTCTCCCCCTTCTTTTCCTCCTGTCCTTCCTGGTGTAGATGTTTCCCAGCATTTCTTGGCTCTCCCTTTTCCTTCTTTGGCCTTTACCCTTTGCATTTGAATTTTCCATGTTTTTAACCCATGTGTGTGGTTCCCACTGGACCAGAGTGTCCCTAAGGGCAAGACTTGCTGGCTTCTTCCTCTGGGTCTCCCCACAGAGCTCTGGATACAGAAGTTATCAAAACTTGCTGTTGACTGGTCTGTTTGCTCTGGTGTGGTATTTTCCACCACAGGCCTACCTATTGCCCAGGAACACAGAGGTAGCTTCCTAATGGTAGATGCCTCCTGTGTGCAGTCTCATAGGAAAATGGGATAAGGGAGACCCAAGTCTGCTTTGCAGAGCTTATCCATCTGAAGACTGAGTTAGCATACCCATAAGGAAGGTGGAAAAAAAGGGCACCCCCAAAACCTGGTAGTGAAGAGGCTGGGGTCATTACAGCTGAGTGTGATGAGGAAAGGCCCCTTAGACTCCTGGTGTATGAAACACTGCTGAAGAGCATCCCAGCCAGGAGCTGTGACTCTTACCCAAGGGAGCATTTGTTGAATCCTTTCTTTTCTTTGGCTTTGTTTCTTTCTTTGAAGGGGAAATTCTTGCCCATCCCATTCCAATTTGGGGAATGAGATAAAAACAGTGCCAGAGGGGCACCTGGGTGGCTCAGTCGTTAAGCGTCTGCCTTTGGCTCAGGTCATGATCCCAGGGTCCTGGGATTGAGCCCCGCATCAGGCTCCCTGTTCCATGGGGAGTCTGCTTCTCCCTCTCCCACTCCCCCTGCTTGTGTTCCCTCTCTTACTATGTCTCTCTGTCAAATAAATAAATAAAATCTTAAAAAAAAAAAAATAGTGCCAGAGATTGGAGGCGTTTAGAACATGCAACTCTTAGTCTCCCGGTCCACAGCTCCTGCTCATTCCTCTCTGGGAAGGACCTGGTCTACTTTGAAGTCAGGCTGAAAGTAGGAGCTGTGGCTCAAACAAGTCAGAACTTCCTCTTAAGCTATGGACAGGTCTTAGGGCTGCATTGGGTAGAGGTACATCCCTTACAGGTGTTCTCCAAGGGGTAATTCATACCTTGTCTCTGAAGAATCTCCAGGGAACAGGGTTTGAGTCATCTCTAATTTTTCCCCCAAAATCCTCATTGCACTTATAAGTGACTCTTGGCTGTAGAGTACTTGGAACCCAGCTTATTCAGTAACTCCTTACTGATGTGGGCTCTTGGGGATTTTGTAGGTTGGAACATACCTTCTTTTACTGAAGACAGTGGAGTTTGCTCTTTCAGGGCCACTGTCTTCCAATAAGAGAGCAGTATTTAATATATATTTTTACCAGACTGTATGTTCACTTGTCTGAGGGAGCGGAAACTGGGAGGTTAGAGGGATTTCTCTAACTTCAGTCCTAAGCTTCAGGTATATACTGGCAACCTAGAAGGCCTTCCCCTACTCTGCCCTTGCTCTGTCTACTGCTGCTGTCATGGAGAACATGGTCAGGTAATCTTGGTACTAGAAAAGTTATTTCAGAAGCTCCTAGAGATGATAAATATTTACTCAGCTCTTTGAGGTGCTGTCATGGAGGGCTTACTCTGAACAGAGCCACTCTGCCAGTAATTGTTGGCAACTGCATGTATGATTCCATGTTTACTAAGGGCCTCTGGGGACTGGGGGGGAAGCGGGGTACTGCTACTTGTTTGTAGGGATTTTGACTTCCTACAGCCCTCTTTGACAGGATGTGGTCCTTCTGTCGGTCTGAAAGTTTTGTAATTCCTTCTCCCATCCCTGTTTGGAAAAGTGATTCCTGTAGTTTGGAAAGAGCAGCATCTTTTACATTTCATTGCCTGGAAAGGACTGGCCCTCACATTTCTTTCCTCATCACTTTTATCCGTGCATCCAAATTCTGGACTCTCCTACTTCCTACATCCTTAGCTGGGCCTCGCTGTTCCAAGAGGCCACTGTTCTTGACTGGGCAGTGACCCATAGAACTGACTCAAGCCTCTGAATGGAGCTTAGACTAAGGAGGGGCCTAGAGAAACCTGGTTCTGTCCAGGGTCTCTGTGTGTTACATCATAGCCAGAAACTTGGCCATTCCATAGGCTGATCCTCATTGCATAAGGATCTTGGTGCAGGGTCCAACAGTCAGGCCTCCTCCCACCTCCCGTACCCTTCCTTTCCTCTTCTCTCCTAGAAGGCAAACGTTTACAGAGGGTAATTAGGAGAGGAAGCTTTTCAGCCTGGTCAGGGACTTAACCCGTATCCTATAGTAGGAGGGCTCAGTTTTCAGGAATCTTCAAGGACATGCCATTAGAAGTAGTAGCAGATTGGGTGCCTGGGGGGCTCAGTCGGTTAAGCAACTGCCTTCGGCTCAGGTCATGATCCCGGAGTCCTGGGATCGAGCCCCACATCGGGCTCCCGGCTCGGCGGGGAGCCTGCTTCTCCCTCTGACCCTCTCCCCTCTCATGCTGTTTCTCTCTCTCTCTCTCTCTCAAATAAATAAATAAATAAAATCTTAAAAAAAAAAAAAAGGAAGTAGTAGCAGATGTTGGGGAGTGGTCTGTTCTTCATAGATTTGGTTGTGCAGTTGCTGAGCTTTTTCACAAATGGAACAGATTATAATTTATTTTTTTTAAGATTTTATTTATTTACTTGACAGAGAATGAGAGAGAGAGAGCACATGAGAGGGGGGAGGGTCAGAGGGAGAAGCAGACTCCCTGCCGAGCAGGGAGCCCGATGCGGGACTCGATCCCGGGACTCCAGGATCATGACCTGAGCCAAAGGCAGTCGCTTAACCAACTGAGCCACCCAGGCGCCCCAGAACAGATTATAATTTAACTGAGACTGTGTGCTAGATGTTTTCACATATGTTATCTTGTGTAATCCTCAGAGCAACCTTGTGATATATATTTTTTTAAATAGGGTTTTTTAAAAAATTAATTTTGGGGCGCCTGGGTGGCTCAGTTCGTTAAGCGACTGCCTTCGGCTCAGGTCATGATCCCGGAGTCCCGGGATCGAGTCCTGCATCGGGCTCCCTGCTCAGCGAGGAGCCTGCTTCTCCCTCTGACCCTCCCCCACTCATGTACTCTCTCTCTCTCATTCACGCTCTCTCAAAATAAATAAATAAATCTAAAAAAAATTTTAATTTTGTGAGAGAGAGGAATGCAAGAACACGGGAGCTCGAGCATGAGTGGGGGAGGGGCAGAGGGAGTGGAAGAGAGAGAATCTCAAGCAGACTCCCTGCTGAGTGCGGAGCCTGACATGGGGCGAAGTCCCAGGACCCTGAGATCATGATCTGAGCTGAAATTGAGTCAGACACCCAACCTACTGAACAACCCAGGCGCCCCTATTTCTATTTTTCAGATAAGAAAAACCAGGGTTTAGAGAGGCTAAGGAACTCACCCAAGATTAGCTTAAGACTAGCACGTAGTGGGGGGATCCTTCTATACCATGCTTGTCAGTGTGCTCATTAGCTAGCTGCTGTTTACTGCTTGCATCTCTGTTGATTCAGCAGAGACCTCTTCCTTTGAGTAGAAAGTAATACCTAGAATTTTAGGATGCTGTGCTGCTGCTTGTTCAGCTGGGCTGGGTAAGCGGGACTTAGCTGCTGGAGGAACTGATTCTCTAATCACTGATAGCTATCTTGGGTTAGAGAGGGATACAATTTATTTGTTTGTTTGTTTGCCAGAGAGAGCACAAGCAGAGGGAGCGGCAGGCAGAGGCAGAGGGAGAAACAGGCTCCCTGCTGAGCAAGGAGCCCGAAAGGGGACTCGATCCCAGGACCCTGGGATCATGACCTGAGCTGAAGGCAGATGCTTAATTGACTGAGCCACCCAGGTGTCCCGAGAGGGATACAATTTAAAAAGGGAACATACAACCTGATGTTTTTCCTTCCCTCTCCTGCTCATGTGGGAGCTGGACTAGGTAGTGTTGGATCTCACAGCTCAGCTTTCATGTGATCTCACAGCTCCTTTTCACAAGTACACAGGTGCTCTTAAGGCAGAGTGTACTTATCTGACCTAATTTGGAGGCTAGTCAGACCTGATGGGCAGTGAAGTTGTAATACCTTCAAATCTGAATGGCTTTGGGCCTAATGTAGGTCAAAATTTTGTGACTGTGGGAGCTCCTTGCCTTAATACTCAGTTCTCCTCTGTGCCACCTTATGCTCTTGGTCAGGGATGGATATAGGCAATCTTAGGATGATGGTGAAGGGAGACACAGGATTATCTTTCATTCCTACACCTCTTTTCTTTTTTTTTTTTTTTTAAAGATTTTATTTATTTGACGCAGAGAGACACAGTGAGAGAGGGAACACAAGCAGGGGGAGTGGGAGAGGGAGAAGCAGGCTTCCCGTGGAGCAGGGAACCCGATGCGGGGCTCGATGCCAGGACCCTGGGATCATGACCTGAGCTGAAGGCCGACGCCTAACGACTGAGCCACCCAGGCGCCCCCCTACACCTCTTTTCCATTGTCCTTACACATGGGTTCCTCTCAACACTGCAGTAGAACCTCTTCTCAGCAAGATGTTTTGTAATGACCTGTAGGATTAGTGGGAAGTAAACTGCCTACCTTTGTCCGTTTTGCCAGCATCACCATTACTGGGAATTGGGAATTGGTTTTCCTTAAATAGTTTTGGGATTAGTCCTAAAGATAAAGTTTTAAAAGACTCAGGAAGTAGTTTCAGTGGTGATAATGGAGAGGCTCACGGATTTAATATGAGATATATTTGTCAATATCTCCTCAGTATTTAGTATTAAATGTTTCTTTAGGACAGGAACCAGTGACTAAGATCTCCTTAGAATATTGAGCACGTGTCATGTTAGAGTTGGCCTTTGAAACTAGAATGCCTCTTGGGTGGACTTTAATGCAACTATCCCCACCTTTGTCCAGAGGCTCAGGCAGTTTGGCCTTTTGTTCTCCTTTTCTTTCCTCATGCTCATTTTTTAAAATTTGTTTTTAACTTTTTGGGGGGCACTTTTTTTTAAGATTTTATTTATTTGACAGAGCAAGAGAGCACAATTAGGGGGGAGCAGCAGAGGGAGAGGGAGAAACAGGCTCCCCACTGAGCAGGGAGCCCAAGCGGGGCTCAGTCCTACAACCTGAGATCATGACCTGAGCTGAAACCAAGAGTCGGATGCTCAACCAATTGTGCCATCCAGGCACCCCATTATGTTTCTTTAATTTTTTAAAAAAATATTTTATTTATTGAGAGCACGAGTGGGGTTAGGGGCCGAGGGAGAAGAAGAGGGAGAAGCAGACTCCCCAGGGAGCAGGGAGCCTGATGCAGGGCTCCATTCCAGGGCCCTGAGATCATGACCTGAGCTGAAGGCAGACACTTAACCCACTGAGCCACCCAGGTGCCTCAGTGTTTCTTTAAATTTTTTTTTTTTTAAAGATTTTATTTATTTGACAGAGAGAGACGGAACATAAGCAGGGGGAGTGGGAGAGGGAGAAGCAGGCTTCCCGCGGAGCAGGGAGCCTGATGCGGGGCTTGATCCCAGGACCCCGGGACCACGACCGAGCCGAAGGCAGACACCTAACAACTGAGCCACCCAGGCGCCCCTGTTTCTTTAAATTTTTAACAGCTTTTTATTTTAAAATGATTTCAAGCTTAGAGAAATATTATAATACATAGAACTCTCATATACTCTTCACCCAGATTCACCAGTTATTACCATTATTTCTCTGTACACATTTTGTTTTAACCTTTTGACAGTAAGTGGCAGCCATGAGGGTTTAAATACTTCATTGTGGGGGCGCCTGGGTGGCTCAGTCGTTAGGCGTCTGCCTTCGGCTCAGATCATGATCCCAGGGTCCTGGGATCGAGCCCCGCATCGGGCTCCCTGCTTGGCGGGAAGCCTGCTTCTCCCTCTCCCACTCCCCCTGCTTGTGTTCCTGCTCTCGCTATCTCTCTCTCTCTCTGTCAAATAAATAAATAAATAAATACTTCATTGTGTATTTCCTAAGAACAAAGATCTTCAGTTACATAACTACTGCTCTGTTGTCAGGATTAGAACATTTAACATCAATATGCTTCTGTTACAGAACATACTCAGATTTTACCAGTTGTCCCAATAATGTCCATATAGCAGTCCAGGATCACAAGTTGAGTTTAGGCGCACTCTCTCTTTAACCTGAAGCAGATTCTTAATCTTTCTTTGTCTTTCATGACCTTAAACACTTTGGACAGGTCAGTTATTTTGTAGAGTATCTCTCAAATTGGGTTGTCTGAAATTTCTTCCATGATTAGATTGAAATTATTCATTTTTGGGCCAGAAAACCATACAAGTACTGTTACAGCCTTTCCAGTGCACCCTGTTGAGGCATGTAGTGTCAGGAGTCAGTTTGTCTCCTTTTGAGGTTATTAATTTTGATTACTTGGTTAAGGTGATATCCTCCAGAATTTCTTTTCCCTTTGTAATTAAGTATTTTGAACCCACATAAATATCCTCTTGTGCAGTTTCACCTCTGGTTTAATGTCCACTGATGATATTTGCCGGAATCATTTTTGCTCCTGTTGTTCCTTACGCATTTATTGGTTGGCATTCCACTATAAGGGAGAGCTTTCCCTTCATTATTTATTATGTGTGTATGTTTTAGCATGGATTTCTATTTTATTCAGTGGGTTATAATCTTTTTTAAATTTTTTTTTAAAGATGTTATTTATCTATTTGACAGAGACACAGCGAGAGAGGGAACACAAGCAAGGGGAGTGAGAGAGGGAGAAGCAGGCTCCCCACTGAGCAGGGAGCCCTATGCGAGGCTCGATCTCAGGACCCTGGGATCATGACCTGAGTCGAAGGCAGAAGCCTAACGACTGAGCCACCCAGGTGCCCCTCTTTCTTTTTTTTTTTTGCCCACTAAGCTCTACACCCAACATGGGGCTTGAATTTATGACCTCCGAGATCAAGAGTCGAATACTCTAATGACTGAGCGCCCCCTCCCCCCCTGTGGGCTATAATTATAATCTTAAGCCTCTTTTAATATGTGGGTTCCCCCTCCCTGCTTTTTTCCCTTGCAGTTTGTGTGTTAAAGAATCAGGTTATGTGTCATGGTTTCCACCCTCTGGACTTAGCTGATTATATCCTGTATAACTTTACTTGTAAACTGGTAGTTAGATCTAGAGGTATGATGAGGTTTAAATTTCTTGAAAACCTTTTTGGGGTCAGAAATACTTTGCAGGTGGTGGTGTGACACACTCTGAACTTTTTCTCACCCCTTTACAGAGGTTAGAAAGATGCATGAGCATTGTGACATCGATGACTACTGGTGTCTCAGAGAGGGAGGCCAATGATGCCCTCAATGCTCACGTGAGTATAATGCTCTCCCCCATCCATTTCTGTTGCTTTGGAAGCTTTGAGATGTGATCCAAAAGATAGAAGGACTTAAGTGGCTGGGAATTAGGGGACTGAAGTGAGTATCTTGACTCCCTGAACCAGACTTCCCAGCTCCTCTCTCTGTCTCACTGTGGGAATCCAGCTCTTGGAGCTTAGGTGTCTTTAAGTCACAACTTTTAAAAATAACTGTTAGTTCTGTAGTGACTTTTTTCTTTGCAAATTATTCTCACATATTTGATCCTTCACATTTCATTTCCTTTTTTTTTTTTTTTGGAGGGAGGGAGGGAGGGGCAGAGGGAGAGGGAGAGAGAATCTTAAGCAGGCTCTGCGCCCAGCACAGAGCCTGATGCCAGGACTCTACCTCCAACCCTGAGATCAGGACCAAATCAAGAGTCAGAGCCAAAATCAAGAGTGGGATGCTCAATCGACTGAGCCAGCCATGTGCCCCATGATCCTTTATATTTCCTAATCTGTGAGATTGAAAGGATTTTAAGTAGTACATGTAAAAGTCTTTTTTTTTTTTAAGATTTTATGCATTCATTTTTTTTTAAAGATTTTATGTATTCATTCATAAAATGTATTCATTTTATGTATTCAGAGAGCGAGCACAGGCAGGGGGAGTGGCAGGCAGAGGGAGAGGGAGAAGCAGGCTTCCCGCTGAGCAAGGAGCCCAGTGTGGGACTCCATCCCAGGACCCTGGGATCATGACCTGAGCCAAAGGCAGGCACTTAACCAACTGAGGCACCAGGCATCCCAGTACATGTAAAGGTTTACAGTAATTCCAGCCACATAGTGAATGTTTAGTATTTCCTTTTTATTAGTAGTATATTATTTTTATTGTGTCTTCACCTTACAAACACCACAGATTCAGTGATTTGCCCAAAGTCTTGACTTGGTGTGTATGCTTATTACCCCATGAATGGCTCTGCAGCTCCCTCCCTCCTGAAGGCTATTAAGGTCTGGTAAAGGTGGTACAGTGAGGTTTTTTTTCTGCTTCATTATTTTTTTTAAGTTTTCTCTGAAGATTTATTTATTTATTTTGAGAGAGAAAGAAAGTGTGCACACACTTGAGTGGGGGGAACGGCAGAGAGAGAATCTTTCACGCAAACTCCCCCCTAAGCACGGAGCCTGATGCGGCTTGATTTCAGGACCCATGAGGCTTGATTTCAGGACCCATGAGATCGTGACCTGAGCCAAAACCAAGAGTGGGATGCTCAACTCACTGAGCCACCCAGGCGCCCTTAAAGATTTTATTTTATTCGGGCGCCTGGGTGGCTCAGTTGGTTAAGCGACTGCCTTCGGCTCAGGTCATGATCCTGGAGTCCCGGGATCGAGTCCCGCATCGGGCTCCCTGCTCAGCGGGGAGTCTGCTTCTCCCTCTGACCCTCCTCCCTCTCATGCTCTCTGTCTCTCATTCTCTCTCTCTCTCTCAAATAAATAAATAAATAAATAAATCTTAAAAAAAAAAAGATTTTCTTTTATTCATTTTATTTATTTTTAAGGATTTTTATTTATTTATTTGTTAGAGAAAGAGAGAGAGTGCACACGAGCAGGGGGAGGGGCAGAGGGAGAAGCAGGCTCCCTGCTGGGCAAGGAGCCCAATGCGGGACTCGATCCCAGGACCCTGAGATCATGACCTGAGCCGAAGGCATAACACTTAACTGACTGAGCCACCCAGGCATCCCAAAGATGAGATTTTATTTTATTTTAAAACATTTTATTTATTTATTTGTCAGAGAGAAAGAGTACAAGCAGGGAAACGGCAGTCAGAGGGAGAGGCAGGCTCCCTGCTGAGGAGGGAGCCTGATGCAGGACTCCCATCACAGGACCCTGGATTGTGACCTGAGCCGAAAGCAGACACTTAACTGAGCCATCCAGGCGTCCCCCAAAGATTTTATTTTTAAGTAATCTCTACACCCAATGTGGAGCTCAAACCCACAACCCCAAGATCAAGAGTCGCACACTCCACTGACTTAGCCAACCAGGTGCCCCTTTTTTTCCATTTTAAACACTCTTTAGGGGCGCCTGGGTGGCTCAGTCAGTTGGGCGGCTGCCCTTGGCTCAGGTCATGATCCCAGGGTCCTGGAATCAAGTCCCGCGTCGGGCTCCCTGCTCCTCAGGGAACCTGTGTCTCCCTCTCCCTCTGCCTGCCTGCCACTCCCTCTGCTTGTGCTCTCTCTCTGTCAAATAAGTAAATAAAATCTTTAAAAAAAATAAACACTCTTTACATTTTCTGCTTCTGGCCTGCATCAAGCCTTGGAGAATTCAGTAGGGTCTGTTCTTTCCCCCACCTCTCTCCTGAAACAGATGCTTCATCACTTTTAGGAAAAGGAGATCATCAGATAGAAGAGTTAATGATTCTCCTTTGCAGGTTATTCAGGAGTCCCAAGTTTTCTGGGAGAAACTGTGCTCAAGAACTTTCCTCCTATGAGTGACAACTAGTTTTCTTCCTTCTTCATTTCCCAGGTATGCAAAGGCCCCCCCCAGCATGAGGAAATCTGCCTGGGCCTCTTCACCCTTGTCCTTACTGAACCTGCCCAAGCCCAGAAGGTAAGACTCCCTGCTCTGGACCCACAAACTCCCCTCAGATAGTCTGAGGATATGGTGGAACTTAAGGGTCAGCTGGCATAGTGCCAAACCCGTTGACCAGAACTGGATCACCTTGTTGTCCAGATCCGCTTACAACTCCCTTTTTATTCTCAGTGAATTGGTCATTCTCTGACTTAGATCCTTTCTCTATCTAGATTCTGAAGCTAAAGAGCAAGAAAAGCATTTGTGAGAGTGGAAAAGCATTTGAAGAGTTGTACATTGTAGATTGATGGGTCAAGGTTATGAGAGTTAGGATTTAATCCAGAGAAGAGAAGAGAACAAGTTATAACCAAGTCCATTGAGAGTTCTTACCCAGAAGAGCGTGACCTGTAGTTTGTAGGTTCTGTATCATTGGCAGGTGAATAGAAGGTAGGCTTAACATTGTAGCACGTAGGATTTAACAGCTTAATGTTGATGATTGATGCAGCAATAATGTAGTGACCAAGAGAACCCTGGAACCCACTGGAGCCAGACTTCTTCAGGAATATTGTGTAAAAACTAGTCTGGGGTCTTCACAGCCAGGAGAGTGTCCTTTATGTGGAATGGTTAAAGTGGGATCCTTGCCTGGGGTGAGGGATTGGGAAGGATGATCTCTTTGGATTCCATTCTTTACGTAATAAAGCAGTAAAGTTCTGTCTTTTACCTCTCCAGATTTCCCTTTTCCAGCAGTTCTGTGTCCTTGCAGTCTTGGGGCAGTGGTTTAGAAGTGTATGTCTGGTATCTGGCATTAACTATGTGACACTAACAGAGAGGAACTTGGAAATTCCGTGTTCTTTTTTTTTTTTTTTTTTTTAAGATTTTATTTATTTATTTGACAGAGAGACACAGTGAGAGAGGGAACACAAGCAGGGGGAGTGGGAGAGGGAGAAGCAGGCTTCCCGCTGAGCAGGGAGCCCGATGCGGGACTCGATCCCAGGACCCTGGGATCATGACCCGAGCTGAAGGCAGTCGCTTAACCAACTGAGCCACCCAGGCGCCCGGAAATTCCATGTTCTTACTGGCCTTCCTTGGACAAGGATGGCAGAACTTGGAGTGG
>NW_023270389.1:218484-262309 GCF_011800145.1 Mirounga leonina
TTCAGTGTTCTTACTGGCCTTCCTTGAACAAGGATGGCAGAACTTGGGAGTGGGGAAATTCAGTGTTCTTACTGGCCCTCCTTGAACAAGGATGGCAGAACTTGGAGTGGGGGAATTCAGTGTTCTTACTGGCCCTCCTTGGACAAGGATGGCAGGAAACACACATGCTTGGTGCCCAGCACTGTGTCGGGCTCTATCCAGACGAGATCTCATTTAATCCTCTCAAAAGGTTGGTGGCTTTGTCCCCTCTTTCCAAACTGCTCCCACTTTACCTATAAGATAACTGGAGGTCAGAGATACTATCATTTGTTCAGGGAGAACCAAAGAAAATCATCCCCAGGGACAAGGACAAGATGCCCATGCCCGCCTGGCATAGCTGTTTGAATTAACCTCAGGGGAAGGATCTATGGGCATGGCAACCTGATGTGTTTGTAGTCCTCTGATGCCAACTGGAGTAGTGTCCAGGATGAGGGTAGGTGGTGGAACAGCAGGTATTCACAGGTCCTTGGTGTCCCAGGCCATTTCTGGGCTGGGACCTTGTTGCATTAACTTGACATTTCATTTTCATATGGATCTATCACCGAGATCCTTGAAGACAAATGAATGTCTCCAATTTGGTGTTGTTAAACAGTAATATGACCCAGTCTGGCCACTCCATTTAAGAGAAATTGTTGGCGAAGACAGGGGTGGACGGGTTGGGATGAAGGTTTCGTTTTCTCTTGTGTAGGTTTTTATAAATGAAGTTAAAATCTCGTGTAGTCACTTCAGTGCAAATTTGTCCAGTCTGCTGGTTTTATTTGTTTCAGGTGGGATCTGCGTCAGCTAGGGTAAATCAGTAAACTTCGTGAAGGGGCAGGGTATGTGTGGTATTTCTAGGTCTTTGTCTAGCCTGGCAGTGAAAGGCCATAGCGCTCTGCATTATAAATGCTTATTAAGTCATGAATTTGGCCAGCCAGACATGACAAGGTACTAGAGCACTTTGTCTTCTTGCCCTGGGACAGCCCCATGATGGTGGCCCAGGCCCTTCCTTGCCTTGGACCTCATAGCTGGTTGACAGCTGCACCAGGATTGTGTTCACAGGCTAGCTGTTTCCAAGTAAATCCCCTCCCTGGAGTATATGAGACTGACAGGCCCCCGTCAGGGCTCTTCAGACAAAGCAGTGGAGTTGGGGTTCGGAAGACAACTGAGGTTTAAGCAACTGAGGAGCTGGCAGGTGGTAACTCATTGAGAGACTTTGAGCCAGGTCAGAGTATGGGAAGAATTAGTGACATGTCTCTGAGGTGCTTTGATCCTTTTCCCTAAAAGGGTGATTATCTTGTGAAATGCTTCTGTGCTGCAGAAGTTTCAGGTAGGAGTTACTGGTGAGGACTGATTCTGATGCATTGTTTTAGGCTTCAGCTTAAAACAAGGGGAGTGTTTTCTAAGGGTTTGTTTGGGGTTGACTCTGTCTCTGGACCAGAAACCTCAGGATGGAATGGAGGTCTGGTTCCTAGATCTTAGGCCGGGAGATGGGAGCAGGGGTGGTGGAGAGGGTGGTAGTGGAAACAATCTTGAGCACATTACAAACCTGCTCTGGGGAAGCAGGAGCTAAAGAGCCTCAGTCTGGACTGCAGGCAGGTTCAGACGTCAGGGCCAGCTCTCTGGGACTTCGTGGTGCAGCAAGGGCAGGTTGAACGAGAGCATTCAGGGAAGGATAAAGCAGGCTGGGTTTTGGTGGAGAGTGGAATATATGTGGGGTGGGTTTTGTCCTAGTTGTACCTTCTTAACGTTCATCTGCTGTCTGGGCAGCTCTTATGTTTATAGTTTTTGAGTTTATTTCTTATTTGATGTCTGAGCTGAATAACTGGGAGCAGGCCAGTTTCGGGGCCTGTGGAGCTGTAGGAGGTAAGTAGGGAGGCTCTAGCAGTTAGTAGATAGAGGTGACAGGAAAAGGTCTAGCATCAGTGAGAAGGTTCCTTTTCAAGAGTCAAGGCCTCAGGTCTTGGCAGTTGTTGCTCACGAAGGTGGGTTAGAGGCTGTGTAGGCCCAGCAGTTGGGGCAGAAGCGCTACCTCCCTGCCATCCGGCCACCTATCCTTTCTTTTGAGACTCTGTGCTTCTCTTCTGTGTTCCCCACTGAGTTTTTGTTTTTTGTTTTTCCCCATCTGCTTCTTTTTCAAGCCCATCAGAAAACTGGCACAGAGGTTGGTGAGGCAACTGGCAGCATCAGGATGGGGTGCCCTGGTGCTCAACTGCACATGTTAGCAGCAGTGTGGTTGATAAGTCCCACATGGTGCGTGGAATTAGGCAGACGGTCTCTGCTTTCTTCATCTGTTCCCTGTGTCTCCTGGGAGACTTGTCCTCCTTCCCTGTCCTGGGTCTATTTCTGCATTTCTGCTTTTGGTTGAACAGACAGGGCTCCTCTCCGGTGAGTCTGGTCTCTGTCTTTGTCCTGACATAGATTTTCCTTCTGTCTCTGCCTCCCTCCTGCTCTCTGCCCATCCTGTAAGTCATACCTCCAGGGGAGGCTCCAGGGCTGACCCACCATTTACTGACCAGCTTGTTGGCAGTAGTTCACTGGGTACCTTTATACATTCCTTATTCCCTTGCTTGTACTCTTTGATCTCAAATGGAGTCAGAGGATAATCAAATCCTCCTTTGGGTATGAAGAGTTTATGGCCTGTGAGGGATCTCTAAGTGTTGGTGTTTTTATCAGATCCATCATTTGACTTAGGGCAGTAGAGGCAAGAGGATGTAACAACAGTTAACCTCTCAGGAGTTCCTCCTTACACCGAGGCCAGAGAGGAGGAGCACTTCTCTTCCGAACACTTAGGATGAAAGCGCTCAGGAATATGGTCATCTCAAAGCCACCTTCAATCCCCACCTCCCTCCCCAGCAGCCTCTTCTCCTTGTAGCTATTTCTAGTGCTGGTAAAGAGGTGTTAAGAGCATGGAATCTGGGGCGCCTGGGTGGCTCGGTCGTTAAGCGTCTGCCTTCGGCTTAGGTCATGATCTCGGGGTCCTGGGATCAAGCCCCACAGCGGGCTCCTTGCTCAGCAGGGAGCCTGCTTCTCCCTCTCCCACTCCCCCTGCTTGTGTTCCCTCTCTCGCTGTGGCTCTCTCTGTCAAATAAATAAAATCTTTAAAAAAAAAAAAAAAAGAGTATGGAATCTAGAACAGGACTGCCTGGCCTTGGATTCTGGTTATTCCTCTGTCTCTTCAGTGACCTGGGGCGAGTTACTTTGCCCTGTTATACCTGTTTCTTCATCTGTAGGAATAAAGATAATAACTACTGGTACCTATTTCAGAGGGTGGTTGTGGGATTCAAATGCCACCATATATATAATAGTAGGTGCACAACCCCAGTGCATGTTAGCTTAGCATAAGTGTCGCCATGGTTGATACCACTGACTTTCCAAGGTGGTGGGCTGATACCCACATAATTTTTACCCTTTGTGCTGAGATCCTGACAGCATGGAGCTCAGCAGGCCAGTGAGGCCTCCTAAGGCATTCCTCCAGGAGTCTAGTCTCTAGAGAGCCAGGATGAGAACACTCTCCGGGGAAGGGGACAAGAGCACTCAGAGAAGATTGGCATGCCTTCCCTCACCTCTCCCAGGGTTGGGTATGCTTAAGGACCCCTCCTTTTTCAGTGTTTGGCAGAAGCAAAGGGCAGCCTAGAGAAAAGAAGAACAATGTTTAGTTAAGGAAGTTCAGTTTTGTCCTGCCCCTTCTTTCTGGGGCCCTGGTCCTCAATCCCCTTCCCTAATGTTCCTAGCCCTTTGCTTCATCTGGCTGAGTCAATACAGGTCTAAAAACCTCTTTGGGGTCCTTTCTAGTCTGTTCAGCCAGACCCATTCTGCAGTGACCTTTCGCTGGCAGATGAAAAGCAGATGGCCTCCACCTGGTTTTGCTCAGCTTGTGGCATGAAACAGTGGGGCAGTTTTTAAGAAGGGAGGTAGGGGAACAAGGAGACTTTCTTAGCAGGCTTTTCTGCCTTCTTAGAGAGTAGCTCCATTCCTTCTCCCCACCCTGTGTGACAGGGCCAGGGTTGGGTTTGGGGAGGAGGAGCCCTGTGGAAGGTCTTTCATTGCCATTTGAATCCCATGGGTAGAATTTAAGGGGAAGGGGGGAGCCTGTCCTCAGTCTGCTGGTTGCTCACAAACCTTGCTTCTCACAGTGTTACCGGGACTTGGCTCTGGTGAGTCGTGACGGCATGAATATTGTCCTGAATAAGATCAACCAGATACTCATGGAGAAGTACCTGAAGTTGCAGGATACCTGCCGTACTCAGGTAAGGCCAGGAAAAGAGAGATCCAGCTCAGAGACATACTAGGCAATGGACTCTCTCTCCTAAAGGGAAGGGAAGGAGAAATTGGGGGTAACACACCTCTTCCTTTGTACACCTAAACTATAATGTGGTTGGATTCACGCCTTCCTCAAATTTAGAGGCCCTTCTCTTCATCCGCCTTTTCCTCTCTCTTTCAGTTGGTGTGGTTGGTACGGGAACTAGTGAAGAGTGGGGTTCTGGGAGCCGACGGTGTTTGCATGACATTCATGAAGCAGATTGCTGGTGAGTTTGAGGGCAGGAGCACAAGGAAGAAAGGAGAGGAGCCCAAAGGCTAGATGCGGGCAATGGAGAAGGATTAAGTGCCTGGGGGGGGTGGGTCTCAGTTCCTGGGTTGCCTCGACTCTTTCCTTCTGAGACAGGCCTCTTCTGGCAGAAAGAAATGGAAAAGTCACATGGGGTCTTTTGAAGCAATACATCTGCCTTGTTGTCCTTCCTGCCAAACTCAGGGCCTGACGTAGAATAGTTGGCCTGTTTTAGCCAGTCCTCACTCTGGGGTTTCATGGCATGTTGGATCAGGAAGGATCTGGAAGGAATGGGAAGAGACGTGAGGGCAGATAATTTGTTCCCATCACATTATGCTTTCAGAAACCCAGATATCTTCCTGGGCTCCACCCCTGTGTTCTGAACGCTTGCTTCCAAATATTTATGACATCTGATGGGAACCAGTTTGAGGGAGGAACTGTGTCACAGAAGAGACCCTGACATTTAGGTTTTGTTCTCTCCTTCGCATCAGTGACATCTTTCTGAGCCACTAAATATCCAAGAGGCCTGCCTGTGCTACCTCTTTTACTCAAGATCACGTGTGTTTGTTTAAAACTGACTCTGCTTCTCTATCTCACCATTCCCATTGGTTCTTTGCTTCCTCTTTAGGAATTTCTGTAACACTGGTGCTCCTGTTTTGATGTGCATGAACTTACTCTGTGTGATATCTGACTGTGTGAACACCGACTTTGTAAATGAGGACTAGAGCCAGCACAGTGTTGTGCTGGCTCTTTTGCCTCCTGGCATTTCCTTCCCAGTTCGGTCCTCAGTCTCCTCTTCTCATCCTCAGACTTCGGTCTGGCATTGCCACATGTTACTTTTGCCCCAGGAAGTTCCGTAGCAAGCACGGAAGACCATGATACCTGGAAGCAAGAAGCCGTGGGCCTGTCATGAGCCTGACTTGGGATTTGGGAGTCCCCAGTGGAGTGCCACTGACTGGTCACCTGCACCTCAGGCCCTATTTGAGATGTCACCCTTTCTTCCAACCAGGGGTTCTTCATGTCTCTCTCAGACATTCCCTTTCAAGGGTCTGAGTATTCCTACTGCAACCCCCAGTCTATGGAAGAGTAGCAGCTCTGGTTTCTGGAGATATCTAGAACTTACCTTCCTTTCTTTGAGGACACAAAGGGGAAACTTTAAAGCCTGACTAAACAGAAGGCAGTTTTTCCAACACTCAGAACCTCCATGACAGGAGAACAGGGATGGAGAAACAGGATGGGTGAAGAAATGTTTTGGATTAGCTGAGTCGATGATCAGAGCCATTCTCATTCTGTTTTCTCCCCCCTTTGAAATTAGGTGGAGATGTTACTGCAAAAAATATCTGGTTGGCAGAGAGTGTCCTGGATATCTTGACGGAGCAGAGGTAGAGTCTGCCGTGACAGGAGCAGGTGTGGGTGTTGGGGTGTGAGCACTGATAGGTGGCCTGAGAACACCTGGGCTTAGACCGGGTGAGGTGGGGGAGGGAGAGGCAAGTGAAGGAATTCAAGCCACTGTCCGGCCCAAAGGGATGAAGGGGTGGGAAAGAAGGTCTTTGCTAAAATATTTCAGAGCCCAGGAAAAACTGGCTTCATCTGATAAGGGTTTATTTTTGATCCAGACCTCCTTGGAATGTTTATCTTTGGGGGGAGATGGGGGAGAATGAGCTCAGCAGAGTGGGGCCAGCCAACTGCCCCGCCCCTGCCTGGCAGGTACCCCTTTTCTCCCTTCCGAGGCTGTCCACCCAAACCGCGCTCTCCTGAAGTGGCAGGGGGTGCAGTGGGAGGCGGAGGTTTGCACACAGGGTTGGGGGGCTGCAGTGGTAGAAGGCATAAGGGGGCGCATTGGGCTTCTGGCTAATTCCTTCCCTTTCCCATTGAAGTGAAGGACCAGAAATTTTATGAGGGTTGTACCGTATGTGCCCTTGTTTGGGGTGAGGCCTTCTCTTGGTCCAGTGGCCTTGCTTTTCTGTTGCTTGACTTCGGAGTCTGTTTCTGTGCGAGGCCAACACAGTAGTCAGATGATTGGAGGGGCTAATAGTGCCCATATTTCCTGTGGTTCAGAAGGACAGACCTCCTCCCATCCTCACACTTGTTCTGGGCCCTGCCCAAGCTGACGGCTGGGTCAGGTGCCTTGCAGCGCCACCTAGTGCGCTGGGCACGGCTTGCGGCTGGGGCTGGCGCACTTCTTCCTGGTGCCACCCACCGCCACCGACAGAGCCCGGAGATCCCAGCAGCGTCTTGCTGGGTCGCTGCCTTTCTGGTGTCCTGGGTGGATGGTTTCACTTTCTCTTTCTCTTCATTATCCCATCCCAGGATTCAGATAATTCATCACCTCTGCTCACAATCTTCCTGAAAACTGATTTTTCTCATTTTGTTTCTGGTGCCAAATACCCCTGTTCCTGTGCTGTAAAGCTGAATTTTCCTCATTTGGGCAGTTAGAGCAGTCCCCACATACATGTGTCAGATAACTGCCCTACCTTTTCTCCTACCCTCCAAAACCTCACATCCTTTGGTTCAAGTTAGTCCCTAGATGATTAAGACTGTCTTCTACAGCTTCTCCTCCCTCCTTCCCTCCCTCCCTCCCAAGAGTTTTTGAGGCCTCAGAATTAACAGGGAGCAGATGGGGGAGGGCCTCCCCATTGTCCTTGGCTACTGTGTTCATTCTGTGAAAGGAAAAGACCAGAGTCTTTTAATTAGGTGGCTTGAGCACTTTTCCGGAATCAGGATGTTGCCTGGTTGGATTAATTAAACTCCTCGGCTTATTCCTGTGGTTCCTTGCTTTCCAGCAGGTGTGCCAGAGCCCTTACAACTACTTGCTTGGGGGACATAGCTCCCCGTTTTGGCACGTTGAAGCAACATTGGAGAGTTTTTGTCATCTCTTCACGGTCTTTTTAGCATTATTTTTATTTTTTTAAAAGATTTTATTTATTTATTTGAGATAGTGGGCACAAGAGCAGAGGGAGAAGCAGACTCCCTGCTTAGCAGGGAGCCCGACACGGGGCTCGATCCCAGAACCCTGGGATCATGACCTGAGCTGAAGGCAGACTCTTAACAACTGAGCCACCCAGGTGCCCCTAATGGTTTTATTTTTTTTTAAGATTTTATTTATTTGAGAGAGAGAGGGAGCGCACACACACGTGAGAGAGCATGAGCGGGGTGAGGGGCAGAGAGAGAGGGAGAAACAGACTGCCCGCTGAGCAGGGAGCCCAACGTGGGTCTCAATCCAGGAACTCCAGCATCATGACGGGAGCTGAAGGCAGACGCCCAACCTACTGAGCCACCCAAGCGTCCCCCCTTCTACTCTTTGTGAAGCAGCAGGGAACACATAGTTCTTTCATTACCCCCTTTCCCCCCATGGAAGTTCTAAAACTCCTGGGAAAATAGGCTTTTCCATCCAAAATCATATTCTTTTTAGATTGTGATTTAGGGCAGGTACCTCATTGTCTGGGAGTGGGGGCAGTGGCCAGGGAGAGAACCAGGGAAAGGCATATAGCATAGTGGGCCACTAATGATAGGCATGATGGAAGGGCTGACACAGTGTGTCCTAAAGGGTCTTCAAAGGGTCTTCAAAGGGTCTTAACCCCTGACAGTCCTCGTTCCACACCGTAAGAACTGCTGACTTAGGGTTGCCTCTAGAACCTCTTTCTCCTATTCTCTGAGCTGTAGAGAAGCTATGGTGTATTCTCTGTACCTAGTACCTCACATGGTGCTTGGCACATGATAGGCACTCAGTAAATGTTTGAATAGTGAATCAACGAATGGTTACTTTATCGGAAGCTAAGTAGTTATGTGGAAAAGAGAGATTGCTTTCATTCAGTGCTTATCTTTATTGGGCACCTGGTGGAGCAGTAAGAAATTGTCACTACCTTAGACAATTGATAGTCCAGGATGGGTAATGAGCAAGCAGTCAAGGAATCAAAAAACCTCCTCCCAGTGCTAATCACCAGCCATTGCTGAGGCCCCAGAGCCACGTGTGGGAATGAATTGGGAGAGTGAACAGGCCTGGACAGAGCCCGGGTGTCAGGTGCCCCCCCCCCCCCCACAACTTCTGCAGGGAGTGGGTGCTGAAGAGCAGCATCCTCATTGCCATGGCTGTTTACACATACCTCCGCCTCATCGTCGACCACCACGGGACTGCCCAGCTCCAGGCCCTGCGGCAGAAGGAGGTGGACTTTTGCATGTCCCTGCTTCGGGAACGGGTAAGGATGAAAACAGTGTGGGCAAGTGAAACCCAGGATGGGACACCTATGTGAGTTTTGTGAGGTGACCTAGGCCAAGAGATGTCATTTTAAAGAGAAAGAGGTGGTTCAAGACCTGGTGTTTTTTCATCATTCTGAGACAGAGGAAGGGGGGAGGTGGGGAATCCATGCAGAATAGCCCTGGCTCCTAGAAATGCTGTCTGTTGGACCGGCCTCCTAGGGATTCTCCTGGTCAGCTTCGTAGACACTGTTGCACACCACAGACGTAAGCTGCCACTATTATATCATCCTCCCCACCTGCCCATCTGGGTGATGGCTGTGGTCAAGTGGGATTGTGACTTGTCCACTGTCAGGTCTCCTGAGAGAGGTCCCAGAGCTAGGATCTCTACGTGGTAGCCACTTCCCATATGTGGCAATTTAGATCAAAGTTAATTAAAATTAAATAAAATTTAAAAATTCAGTTGCTTACTTGACTTAGCCACATTTCAAGTGTCATTAGCCACATGTGTGGCTAATGGTTATCCTTTTGGACAGCATAGAGGTGGAGATCATTTCCATTATCAGAGATTGTTCTATTGGACTAGGGAGGGTTGGGGAAAGTTATCTCGGGCTCAGCTTGCCAGTCCTTTCCTTTTAGAATGGTCTCTCTCCATCTGGATCACAACCATTATGGGAGGGGAGGGGAAGAGATTCAGGCGGAAGTCAACGGGGCTTCGGTAGTTTCCAGTAGCCTGTCCTTCTGAGGTCAGTCTCCAGCTTCCAGCTCTCTTCCCCTTTGGTTCCAGAAGAAACCCTCTTGTCCCTTGGGCCCTCTTTCCTTCCTTCCTTAGAACAAGCTGCTCCTTGGTCCTTCCTGCAGCAGGTAAACTGTCTGTGTTTTTATTCTCTCTCCTGTCCCTCCTCCCCTCACCAAGTTCATGGAATGTTTAATGATTGGCCGGGACCTTGTAAGACTACTTCAGAATGTTGCTAGGATACCAGAATTTGAACTGCTTTGGAAAGATATTATCCATAACCCTCAGGCCTTAAGTCCTCAGTTCACAGGTAAGTAAGGACCAGGGCATCCTGCCCTTGGGAGTTGGGAGGTCAGTGTACGTGTGCTGTGTGAATCCAGAGGGTAGAGGCTGGAGGGTAGGAAAGGCTTTGACAGCCAGATACAGGAAGCTTGGGACTAGGCAGGCTCTGCCAAGTACGGCTGAATGTGGGAATGGCAAAGGTATAGAATAATTCATGTGGTTCCCAGATAGCCCCTGCTTGGCAGACTCCAGCTGCCATTGCTCCTAAGAAAAACTGAGACAGAACTGTGATCATCCTCCTCCTCTCCCTGCAGCTCTTTGGCTTGGGAGGTGAGCTGATGACCAGCTTCCAGCCTCACTGGGTCCAGCAGGGGAGTCAGAGGTCAGCTCGTGAGACTGAGTCAGCAGAGGGACTGGGATTAGCCTTTTAAGTGAATGCTTTTCCCTGGGAGCAGTCTTGCCTCTGAATTCCAAGGATCCAGCTTAGCCAAAATTCTCTTCAGCGGAGGGAGCCTCTGTGTGCCTCTCCCTGACAAGGCCTTTTTGGTAGCTCTTTCCCCTTCTCAGGGTCCCCATCCCACCTCCAGCACGTGTGTGTGTATATGTAGATCGTGTGTGTGCATGCACACGGAAACAATTGCCTAGGCCCTGGAGAGTCAGGAAGGAGAGGAAAGTCCCGGTTCTCCTTTATGCTGTGCTGCTCTTACATTAAACGTGTGTTGAGTTGTTTTGAGTGCTAGACACATGTATGTTAGCTCATTTAATCCTCAGGACCACCCTGCAAGATGGGTATTTTACTCTCCATACTTACAGATAAAGAAAATGAGGTTCAAGGAGATTAAGTAATTTGCCCAAGGCCACACAGCTAGTGAGTGTCAGAGGCAGGATTTGGATCCAGGTCTGTCTGACTCCAGAGTCCCTGCTTATACCACAACATTGGTCCCAGGACCCAGGGATGGGACCATCAGGAGCAGGAAGAGAGGCTAGGGTTTCCCCTGCTTTCCCCTAACTTTCCCACAGGTTGCCAACTGGAATAATGTGAGTAGGGGGCTCTGGATGGCCAGGAGCAGAAGAGCAGTAATATATCTGGGTCCTGGGGATGGTGGTTGGTTGGAGCAGAACTTGGCATTGCTGGTTAGAACCCCACTTGTATCTGTGCTTGACCTCTCTTGGTCTTGTCCTAGAATTTCCCCAAGAGCAAGACCACTGGCCATCAGAACTTGGCCCAGGTTCCCCACCTGCCTTCTTTCCTTCTGGTCCTCAGGCTTGTCTCTTTTCTCTTCCCTTACACACTTTGTTCAGGTATCCTGCAGCTTCTTCAGTCAAGAACATCCCGGAAATTCCTAGCGTGTCGTCTAACCCCAGACATGGAGACTAAGCTCCTCTTCATGACCTCCCGGGTAAGCTAACCTTTTGCAGCAGGAACAGAAGCTGCAGGTTGGCTGGGCTTCTTCCTCCAGCCTGCAGATGCCTTACCCCTGAGTGCTGACTGGCAGAGTGGTGGTCAGGTGGGTACCCAGTCTACCTGGCATTGGGCGGGGTGCTATGAGCTGGGAATACAGGGTTTAGTAAAAGAGGTACATCCAGTTGGAGCTCTTGTGAAGCTTCCAGTCTGTCTAAAACCATCGTTAAACCAATAATTATACATAAATTATGTAATTTACAAGTGTGAAATGTGCTGTAAAAGGGTAGAGTGTTCATTCTGGGAAACCCACTGTTCCTCGGCCTGCACGTGAGTTCTCAGGCAGAGAGCTGTGGCCTTTTGGTTTCCAAACATGGCTGAGTTATGACAGAATTGCTTGAGCAACATGTTAAAAATACATCTTCCTAGATGCTAGTCTCCCAGATAATCTGATTGAGGAATCTATGTTGTTAACAGAGAGTTTCCAGGCAACGGCTCCTCTACAGCCAGTCTGGGCTTGGGAAGCTACTGGCCTAGTCCACTTTTGTTTTCTTGAGTCATGCCGGAGAGCCGTCCAGATCTGTGCTATCCCATGTGGTAGCCACTAACCATGATTTACAACTTAAAGTAGTTAAAGCGAGGGGCACCTGGCTGGCTCAGTTGGTGGAACGTGTGACTCTTGTTTAAGCCCCACGTTGGATGTAGAGATGACTTAACAAAATCTTAAAAAATTTGCGGGGGGACGCCTGGGTGGCTCAGTCAGTGAAGCATCTGCCTTTGGCTCATGTCATGATCCCAGGGTTTTGGGATCGAGTCCCACATTAGTTCCCTGCTCAGAGGGGGATCTGTTTGTCCCTCTGCCTGCCACTCCCCCTCTGACAAATACATAAATAAAATCTTTTAAAAAAAATTTTTTTAGGGACGCCTGGGTGGCTCAGTCACTTAAGTGTCTGCCTTCGGCTCAGGTCATGATCCCAGGGTCCTGGAATCAAGTCCCACATTGGGCTTCTGGCTCAGTGGGGAGCCTGCTTCTCCCTCTGGCCCTCCCCCTGCTCATGCTCGCTCGCTCTTTCTCTCTGACAATGAAATCTTAAAAAAAAAATTTTTTTAGGGGCGCCTAGGTGGCTCAGTTTTTAAGCATCTGCCTTCAGCTCAGGTCATGATCCCAGGGTCCTGGGATCGAGCCCCACATCGGGATCCCTGCCCAGCGGGAAGCCTGCTTCTCCCTCTCCCACTCCCCCACTTGTGTTCCCTCTCTCTGTCTCTCTGTGTCAAATAAATAAATAAAATGTTAAAAAAATTTTTTTTAATAAATAAAGTAATTAAAGCTAGGTGAAATTAAAAATTCAGTACCTCAGTTGCATTAGCTACGTTTTAAGTGCTCAGTAGGCACCATCGTTGCAGAAAGTTCTACTGGACAGTGTTGATCTAGTTGTATCTTTCTTTTCTTTTCTTTTTTATATTGTATTTGTTTATTTGAGAAAGAGCATACTCGTGAGAGAGAGCATGAGCAGAGTGAGGGGCAGAGGGAAAGGGAGAAGCAGACTCTCCACTGAGCAGGAGCCTGATGCGGGGCTCGATCCCAGGGCTCCAGGATCATGACCTGAGCCAAAGGCAGATGCTCAACCGACTGAGTCACCCGGGCGCCCGTTTCTTTCTTTTTATTCCTTCTCCTCGCTGTTTTGTTTGAATTTGGGGAAATAGAAGGGGAGAAAACCACATCTCTCTTACCTGGTGTTGCTATTGTACCACTTTAGAGTGTGATCGGGGAAGGAGTTGCTGCAAGAAGGTTTGGAGAGTCTGTGTACCTGGGATAGTGACCCCGTAGGTTGCTGAACATCAGAAAGCTCTGTCAGTGCCGAGTGGCAAACAGGCTCCACTCTTGTTCTCGAGGAACACTCCTTGTTGGCCACAAGGGGCTCTAGAAGATAAGAAAAGATGATGCTTAGGACTAGAGCCTCTGTGACCAGAACAGGAGAAAGGAGCCAAAAATGGGCTGCAGTCACAGTTGGGGTAAATGTTCAGGACATTAGGTGGGTGGCAGGAATGAAGGCATCCCTGGCACAAGAGGTGAGTGAGAAAGAGTCTCGGCACTTTTTTCAGTCAAGGACTATTTAAATCAGGAAGTCTTCCCAACGGAGGAGAAGTCAAGAAGAAAGTGAGTTAATGAATGAATGGAGGGAAGAGACTGAAGTCTGGGTCAAGCCTAGTGTCATTTTCCTCTGCCCAGAGACCACACCCTTCCTTCCGAGTTTCTCTCCAACGCCCCCTTCCTCCAGGTGCGGTTTGGTCAACAAAAGCGTTACCAGGATTGGTTCCAGCGCCAGTACCTGTCAACCCCAGACAGTCAGTCTCTCCGCTGTGACCTCATTCGCTACATCTGTGGGGTTGTCCACCCTTCTAACGAAGTACTGAGTTCAGATATCTTGCCCCGATGGGCCATCATTGGCTGGCTCCTGACAACATGCACGGTGAGGGGCTGGGCTGTGGGATGGAGGCTCTCGGGTGGTGAAGAGTCCTCTTCCCTTGAGTTCCCCCTATTTCCATGCTTCTTCCTGCCGCTCTGGGCCTCCTGACCCCTACAGGCCCTTCCTTCACTTTCTTCCTGCTGAATGTCTCCGCCTTCGTCCAGCCTCCATCCGTGTCTCTCGAAGTGGACTACACTCATTATTCCCCATCTGAGTTTGGGGTTGAACAGGTCCATCTCTGCCTTTACTGCCGATCCTCGAGCCCAGATTTCTCACGCCTCCCCGTCTTTCCTTTTAGTTTTCAGAACCATGTATGGTCATTCCTCTGAATGGTTCCTTCCTCAGATTCAGGGCTTGTGTTCCTTAGACCCTCACTTGGCAACCTTTTGGCATCAGCTTTGGATACTAATGCAAACATAGGGACTCCATGGCACAGCCATGTCTTTCCCAGCATTTTTCTCCCTGTTCCTTGGGTGGGAAACTCCAAATTGCCTGCTCTCTGGCCTCTAGTTGCCTTTTGACACCCTCCCCGCCCCAACTGGGTCCTTGGAATGTGCTGATTCAGACACAACAACAGGCTGTTCCTAGGGGGTCTTTCAGTCAGGAATGTGCCTGGGGAGCCCAGCCAGGCAGCCTAGGGGCTGGTCTGGGTTCATGTCAGTGAGGTCCCAGCTCCTTTTCTAGGATCAAGGATGTGTTCTTCTGGATGTATGAGAACCCAGGTCAATCCCTGGCCCCTTGATCAGTGAGAACATGGCCACTCGCACTCTTATGCAGACTTGTGTGCCCCTCACCCCTGGGGGGTTCCATCTGTCTCACTAGAAGTGAATTTATTTCATAGATGGGCAGTTGTGTGGGCTCTGGAGGCTGCCTTGCGCTTCTGAAGGGAAGGGAGCTGGTTGACGAAATCAGCCCTCCCTTCTCCTCTGTCTTCCAGTCAAATGTCGCTGCCTCCAATGCCAAGCTGGCTCTGTTTTACGACTGGCTGTTCTTTAGCCCAGACAAGGATAGCATTATGAACATAGGTATGTGACCAGACCGGGCAACACCACCCTCAACTCCCAAGCCCCCGCCTAGCCTTGGTGACAGTAGTCATAAATCTCAGGGCAGCCCGGGGAGAGGCAACTTATCCGGGAGCAGTTCCATAGTTCCTCACCAGTGCTCCCTTGATGTAGAAGGAAGATTGCTTTTATGAAGCCAAGCGCTCACTCCCCCCTTTTGCCCTAGAGCTTATGCGTGGGCTTCCGGTGGGGAGGGCCTAGGCGCAGGGCTGTGCCACACCCTGCTTTTCCTCTCCTACCACTCCTACTCTCCAAGCTGTATGCTGGGGACAAGGGAGATGAGAGCTAGGAGCTGTTTCAGGGCTTGTCTGCTTTTGGGTCTGCTCAGTGGGAATAGGGGTAGGGATACAGCTTTCTCCCGAACCATTCGTAAGTATTGATGCCTTGTTTCATGGAGCTGGGCACAGACTGTCTGATGTGGGGGCCCTTTCATTCCACCTTCCCCAGAACCGGCCATCCTGGTCATGCACCACTCCATGAAGCCACACCCAGCCATCACTGCCACACTCCTGGACTTCATGTGCCGTGTAAGTGTGTGTCCCTTCACCTTATAGGCCCGCAAGTAGGTCTTCCCAGTGCCCTTCATCGTGGGAGCAGCTGTGGTCGTAGGTCCTACCCCCCAGGTTAGTGAATATTCCCCTTCCGTATTCCTGCCATGTGCCATGTGCTGTGGGATCTTTCCATGTCTTTCTTGACCTCAGGGATAATGACTTAAGGTAGAATCTGGTCTCTCTGAGGTGCAGCCAGGTCTAGGAAGAATTAACCATTTTAGCAACCTGGAATGGTGAGGAATATTCCAGACCTTTCTGCAGCCATACTTGTGTTTTCTGATCAAAACTGAAGCAGCTTTTTAGCTCTAGTTCAGCAGAACACTCTGTGTTGTGTGCTCATTCTTTGCTTCCTTTCTTCCCTTCCAGATCATTCCCAACTTCTATCCACCATTGGAGGGCCATGTGCGACAGGGTGTGTTCTCCTCCCTCAACCACATTGTGGAGAAACGGGTCTTGGCGTAAGAACTTTACATGTCTGTAAGCAGCGGGGAGGGGCTGTTTTCTTATGTGTCACTAGGTCAGGCACGTTCAGATACTGTCCTACCACTGCTGACTTTTCTTGACAGGTATAGAAAGTACTAGCTCTGCCTCAGACTGCTGAGAGTATGTCCTCTTGACGCTTACAGAAATTCCTGTCTTGTCACCACATTCCAGGGGTCTGAGTATGGCCCAGCTATACTGGTTGGGCGTAGATCTGTCTCTCCCAACCGAAGTGAGGCGCTCTGATGTTGACCTCCATTCATGCTCCCCCCCAGGCATTTGGCTCCCCTGTTTGACAACCCTAAATTGGATAAGGAGCTTCGGGCAATGCTGAGGGAGAAGTTTCCTGAGTTCTGCAGTTCGCCTAGCCCACCGGTGGAAGGTATGGGGCCCTCCCATTCTATCACCTGTTTGAGAAGAGGGATGGAGACACCCAGGGCTCTCAGCCTGGAGCCCCATGTATGTCGCCCTGGGGCGATTCTTCACCTCTGTGACTGTCCATTCCAGGTTTTTGTTCTGCACTTTCTCTTTAATGAGTTTTTGAGTTGTCTTCCTTGGTTCTCCCTCTCCATCTGATCTTACCTGACTTTTATGGACCTCTCTTACTCCTCAGCTCCTGTGTCTTCTCTCAGTAGCCTACCCTCCATAGGGAAGGCTTTCATGGGTATTTGTGTTTGCCTCACTGTAACTTCGTGCGACTCTTCTCTCTTCCCATCCCTGGGCCCTGAGTCCTGATAAGAGGTGGTCATGTTGGGTCTCAAGTCTTGCTCCCAGTTATACACATACACCCTTTTTTGTTTTGGGGTAAGCCTTAAGCCAAGCAGAACTTCCCAGCTTGGTTTTAAAGTGAAGAGCGGGCGCCTGGGTGGCTCAGTTGGTTAAGCGACTGCCTTCGGCTCAGGTCTTGATCCTGGAGTCCCGGGATCGAGTCCCACGTCGGGCTCCCTGCTCAGCAGGGAGGCTGCCTCTCTCTCTGACCCTCCCCCCTCTCATGTTCTCTATCTCATTCTCTCTCTCAAATAAATAAATAAAATTTAAAAAATAAATAAATAAATAAAGTGAAGAGCACTTGGGACTGTCCCTGGTCTTACCTACTTGTCGATGCAAGCTAAGCACAGCAGGCATTTCCTATACCATTCTTATTCCTGGCAGAATTGCCCTGCAAGTCGTGGAAGGTTGTGAGGACACAATGTCTGTCCTTCCAGGGTCTGTAATCCACCTGTCCCCCAAGTTAGGCATGTTAGGTCACAGGAGACCATCAAATGCCTTGTCTCTTTCCTCCCAAGTCAAACTTGAGGAGCCGGTTTCCGTGGAGATGGACAACCACATGTCAGACAAGGATGAGGCTTGCTATGACAATGCAGAGGCAGCCTTCAGTGACGATGAGGAGGACCTCAGCAGCAGAGGTGGGCACAGCAGAGAAGGGGCTCCGGGTGGCATCACCCCTCAGAGGACCAGGTGGCAGGGGCAGCCTCTCTGCGGCCTCTCTGTTGCCTTGGCCCCTGAGTTAGTCTCGTTAGCAGGGTTACCGGATGGGACCCCAGGGCGCAGAGCCCTGCCCTTGGCCCTGAAGCAGGAGGGAGGGAAGGAGGAGTGGCCCCTGCCCTTGTGTACTCCTAAGGCTGGGTGTGTCCACATCCAGGGCACATGCACACCTGGCGTGTGGGGCTGTCCCTGCTGCTGGTGTCTGGGGAAGTGACCGCTCTCCTGAATCATTCCCTTCAGGAAAGAAGAGAGAGTTTCGCTTCCACCCTATCAAGGAGACAGTTGTGGAGGAGCCAGTCGATATCACCCCTTACCTTGACCAACTGGATGAGTCCCTAAGGGACAAAGTGCTTCAGCTCCAGAAGGGGAGGTAGGTGCAGCTCCTGCCCTCAGCCTCAGGAGGCTTAGCCCCAGGCTTTCGCCCTGCTACCTGGTGGGGTGGTGGGGAGTATGGAGAGCTAGTAGAAGCTCCGTGATGTGCCTTCTGCAGTTTGGGTTGGGGGGTATGGGCTGGGGGAAGGCAGCCTCGCTCCCCAGCATGCAGTTCTCACTCTGTAGGTTCTGAGGACAAGAGTCTCTGAGAACCAAAGTGGGATGATGGGGATTTCCTTTCCTTAGGGCCTCTGCCCGGAGAGTAGCAAATTCTGCCCTAAAGCCTCCCTGACCCAAGCCCAGATTCATACAGAGCTCCTTTGTTTTGTCTGTGCATGAGTGTGCTTTGCTGGTTGTGTGTCCTGCCCTCTGCTGTCATTTACGTCCCTGAGATTTTCTCTCAATTCTTCACTACAGTGACACCGAGGCCCAGTGTGAGGTCATGCAGGAAATCGTGGACCAGGTCCTAGAGGTGAGGAGATCCCATCCCCTGAGGAGGAAGCAGCCTAGCCCGTGCAGCGCAGAACTCCCCCACTCAGGCAGCTGACTCCTTCCCGTCCCCAAGATGGGTCCCCTCTGGTGGTGCAGGGCTTTGTTGATCCTGGAGGTGGAAGCAGATTGAGTGCAGAGGCTCCGGGTCGTGGGGGCAGTAAGGCTTGGGTCCCGTGGTGATACCTGCTCACTTGTCTCACCATCCAGGAAGACTTTGACTCGGAGCAGCTGTCTGTCCTTGCTTCCTGCCTACAGGAGCTCTTCAAGGCCCACTTTCGAGGGGAGGTGTTGCCTGAGGAGATCACCGAGGAGTAAGGCTTATCTTTCCTGACCCCTCCACCTACCCACTGGCTTCTGGGAGCCAGAAGTATGCTCTTAGAGCCCTAGTCCAGGAGGCATCTTGCTGTAGACTTGAGAGAAATAATCTTCACTTATTTTACTTTTTTTTTTTTCACGATTTTATTTTCAAGCAATCTCTACACCCAGCATGGGGCTTGAACTCAGACCCTGAGATCAAGAGTCACACGTTCCACCGACTGAACCAGCTAGGCGCCCCTCTCTTTACTTGTTTTTATTCTCACGTGTGCTGATTCACTTAAGGATTCATTTTTGTCTGCTGAATGCGGAGCGTGGGGCAGAGACTAAGGCCCCTTCCTGTGTGCCCAGCCCTTGCTGCTGTAGGTGGGATTGGACCCTTGCCTGGACCCTCCCAGAAGGGCAGGAATCTCATTTTCTTTTTTTTTTTTTTTTAAGATTTTATTTATTTATTTGACAGAGAGAGTTAGCGAGAGCAGGAATGCAAGCGGGGGAGTGGGAGAGGGAGAAGCAGGCTTCCCACCAAGCAGGGAGCCCGATGTGGGGCTCGACGTGGGGCTCGACGTGGGGCTCCGATGCCAGGACCCTGGGATCATGACCTGAGCCGAAGGCAGACGCTTAACGACTGAGCCACCCAGGCGCCCCTCTTTTTCTTTTCTTTTTTTTTTAAAGATTTTATTTTTAAGCAGTCTCTATACCCAACATGGGGGCTCGAACCCACAACCCCAAGATCAAGAGTTGCATGTTCCTCCAACTGAGCCAGCTGGGCGCCCCAGGAATCTCATTTTCAATGACAGTCACTACCCAGACTGTGGTGCATGTTAGGACTCTGTCTTCTCTGTGACCGAGCCTCTGGGGCAGCAGGAAGTTGACCTTTGGTTTGGAAAGGAGCAGGCTGGCATCTAGCCTCCATAATGTCTGCCGGCAGCCCATCCTCGCTACTCACGCGGATCTTAGATGTCACCCTCCTCTTGCAGGTCCCTGGAGGAGTCTGTGGGAAAGCCTCTCTACCTAATATTTAGGTAAGAATCAGCTGTAGGAGACAGTGCTGGGCCTTCCGTCCTTCCCCTCAGCAGTCCTATGCTTCTGTCCGAGGGTAATGGGACTCCTTTTCCGGAGGGCAGGGATATGCAGTGGGCACAGGTGGCTCGTGCCTCCACAGCAGAGTCTGCCCTGCATACAGCTCTGCTCCCTTCCTCCCACCTCCCGCCTCCAGGAACTTGTGCCAAATGCAGGAAGACAACAGCAGCTTCTCTCTGCTTCTGGATCTTCTCTCTGAGCTGTATCAAAAACAGCCCAAGATCGGCTACCACCTGCTGTACTACCTGAGGGCCAGGTGGGTATGGTCCCCACATTGGAGGAGGTGTCCTGGAGAGCCTCCCCTGCGAATGCTGATCCCCCGCTGGCATCACCACGGCCTTCCGTGTGTCTTTTTTAATAACAGCTTTAACACCACAGTTCGGTGGTTTAAAGTATATTCCCCAAGTTGTACAATTGTTGCTGCTGGCTAATTTAGAAGATTTTCATCATCTGTAAGAGAAACCACATCCCAGTTAGCAGTCACCTTCCCATTGTCCCTTTCACCCCACCCCTGTCAACCACGGATCTGCTTTCTGTCTTTATAGATTTACTTACTCTGCATGTTTCGTATAAATGGAATCATACAACGTGTGGTTTCTCATGACTGGCTTTGTCACTTAGTGTAATGTTTTCAAGGTTTATCCCCGCTGTAGCTTGTGTCAGAACTTCCTTTTTTTATGCCCAAATAATACTCCACTGTCTAGGTATACCACAGTTTGTTTATCCGTTCACCCAGCGATGGACATTTGATTTGTTTCCACTTTTTTGTCTATTGTGAAAAGAGCTGCTGTGAACATTCACATACAGATTTTTACCTGGACACAGGTTTTCAATTTTCCTGGGTATATATACCTAAGAGTAGATGCCGGTCGAACAGTAACTCCATCTCTAACTTGGTGAGGACCTGCCGAACTACTTTCCAGAGTGACTGCAGCCAGTTTCCGTTGCCACCTGCCGTGGGCGAGGCTTCTAGTGCTTTCACGGGCTTCCCAGCCTGTTGTTGGGCAGCTTTTTCATTACAACCATCCTAATGGGTCTGTGGTTTTGATTTGCATTTTCCTGATGGCTAATGATATTGAGCAGCTTTTCATGTGCTTGTCATTGGCCATTTACATATTTTCTTTGGAGAAATGTCTGTTCAGATCCTCTCCTGTTTTTTGTTTTTGTTTTAAGACTTATTAGAGAGCGTGCGCAGTGGGGACGGGCGCAGGGACAGGGAGAGTCTTAAGCAGACTCCACACTGAGCACAGAGCCTGACGCGTGGCTTGATCCCACCACCCAGAGCTCATGACCTGAGCCGAAGCCAGGAGTCGGACGCTTGACCGACTGAGCCACCCAGGCGCCCCTCCTCTCCTGTTTGTGTGGGTTTTTTTTTTAAGATTTTATTTATTTATTTGACAGAGACACAGCGAGAGAGGGAACATAAGCAGGGGGAGTGGGAGAGGGAGAAGCAGGCTTCCCGCGGAGCAGGAGCCGGATGCGGGGCTGGATCCCAGGACCCTGGGATCATGACCTGAGCCGAAGGCAGACGCTTAACGACTGAGCCACCCAGGCACCCCCTCTCCTGTTTTTTAATTGGGGTTATTCATCTTTTTATTGTTGATTTTTAAGATTTTTTTATATATATATTCTGGATACAAGTCCCTTACAAAACATAACGTTTGCAAATATTTTCTCATTCTCCGGGTTGTCTATTTACTTCCTTGATGGCATCCTTTGAAACACAGATGTTTTACTTTTTTTTTTTGAAGATTTTATTTATTTATTTGACAGAGAGAGAGACACAGTGAGAGAGGGAACACAAGCAGGGGGAGTGGGAGAGGGAGAGCAAGCTTCTTGCGGAGCAGGGAGCCCGGTGCGGGGCACGATCCCAGGACCCTGGGACCATGACCTGAGCCAAAGGCAGACGCTTAACGACTGAGCCATCCAGGTGCCCTGATGTTTTACATTTTGAAGAGTACAATTTATCTTTTCTCCATCACTTGTGCTTTTGGTGTCATGTAGATTTTCTCCTGTGTTTTTTTTCCTCTTTTTTTTTTTTTAAAGACTTTATTTATTTATTTGACAGAGAGAGAGATAGCGAGAGCAGGAGCACGAGCAAGGGGAGTAGGAGAGGGAGAAGCAGGCTTCCCGCTGAGCGGAGAGCCCAGTGCGAGGCTTGATCCCAGGACCCTGGGATCATGACCTGAGCCGAAGGCAGACGGTTAACAACGGAGCCACCCAGGCGCCCCTTTCCTGTGTTTTCTTCTAGGAGTTGTATAGTTTCAGTTCTTAACATTTAGGCCTATAACCCCTTTTGAGTTGTTTTGTACGTGATGTGAGGTGGGGGCCTCTATGTGTTGTTGTCCTCATTGTTCAGAGCCCAGAAATCAGGAAGCGAGCTTTCTAGCCTGAGCTGAGCCCTCTCCTATGTTCAACTCTCACCAGTTAGCAGCTTCATTAACTGACCAGCACTGGGGAAGGATGGGGAGAAAGAAAAGTGTGTCCTGGTTGCTATAAGTTACAAAGCTCTTGAGGAAGGCAGGGGAAAGCCATGAGACTGATTGGCCCAGAGCATCGGGGCAGCAAAGGGATTGCAGAGGAGGGCCTACCTGGGGGATGTCTGAGGCTGGATGCTGGCTTAGGCCCGACTGCTCTTGCAGCAAAGCCGCTGCTGGGAAGATGAACCTGTACGAGTCATTTGCCCAGGCCACGCAGCTGGGTGACCTGCACACCTGCTTGATGATGGACATGAAGGCCTGCCAGGAAGACGATGTGCGGTTGCTGTGCCACCTCACGCCCTCCATCTACACAGAGGTCAGTGCCTCTGATGGAGTGCCGCTGAGACAGGGCAGCTGTGCAGGCTGGGCTCACGAGACTGCGCATCTCTGCATACAACAGCTGCTGGCCTCGGCAGGCTGTTTTTTTCCAGCACCACACCTGCTTGTGGGCCCCCCCCCATTAAAGTTTAGAAAATGTCTAGAACCCACAGAATTCCTATCCTGTGCTTTGTGGTGTGAGTTGGGGTCTGGGCCTCTACACTTGTCTTCTCAGCTTTGGCCCCATCCTCTGGACCCAGGACAGGCCCCAACCAAATCCACGTTCACACATTGCAGGCCCTCTTGCCTTTTGATTGCTCACTCTCAGTTTCTCTAGTGGTTCCCAAAGACCAGGGCCTTTGTGGTGGGGACTCGACTTTCATTTCCCTCATTCACTCACTGTCTTCTCTAGGAACTGGGACATCAGAGGAGGTATCAGCTCTTCCTCTTGGTGAAGGTTCCTGGGAACAGGGAAATCAGGGCACGGGGTGTGGGCATGACAGGAGGAACTGTGATCTCAGCCAAAAACTGCAGGGGGAGGGGTGCACATACCCAGCATGTGGCAGTTTCCTCCTCTGCTCCCTCCCTGGTAAACTGGCCTCTCCAAGAAGGGGTCATGCCTGCCTGTCATGCACCCCAAACACTCACACTCTGCACCTTCTCTTCTTTGGCTGAGGGTTAATATAGATTGGATTTTTTTTTACTGCTGCCACACAGCACTCACCAGTCATGGCCAGTCCTTTTTGGCTCTAGCTCCATCTCTAGATGGCTCCCCATTGCTTTCCTGAGACACACACACTCCTCATGCTGTGGGCACACAAAGAGCAAATTTGGGTTTTGGAAGAGTTAGAGTCCCAGCTTCACAGCTGTTGGATCTTTGTTTAGGTATTTGTGTTAGACCCCACATCTGGCTAACCCAGCCATCCCCTGAGCATGTGGGAAGAAAGGGGAATGGATTATGAGGTTCAAGTCAAGGGGTGCACCCTGGACTCCTGCCCCAGCTTCCCTCTTTTTCTGCCCAGTTTCCAGATGAGACCTTGCGGAGCGGCGAACTGCTGAACATGATCGTGGCTGTTATTGACTCTGCGCAGGTGCACAAGGAGCTGTCCTCCTGGGAGGCCTGGGCAGTGGGGGGGAGGGGGGCCTGCACCTGTGTGCACTTCAGGCCTGGGGGCTGGAAGGGAAGTGGATCCCAGGGAGGCAGGCGGGGCTCATTCTCTCCTGGGTACTCCAGTTCCACACGGAAAGCTAGGAGGTGGGGTTTTTTTTAGCTTTCAACTGGCCACCCCCTTGGCTCAGGATGAAAATGATCAGGCCATTGGCCTTTCCACCATGTACAGGGCCCCGGAGGCTGCAGCTTTTCTTGTGTGTTGTTCTTGTGCTGAACTGAGGTCCCATTTCTGCTCCTCCTCTCCACTCGCCCCATTTATGACAGAAGAGCCCTTCTTTCTTTGCCTTTCTCCTACCCACACCTCTGTTCCAGACTCAGCCTCCCAGGGCCCTTTCCTCCTCCTCAGGCACAGGCTGGTGTGGGTTGGGGCCCAAACTAGGGCGACATAGACAAGTTGTCCATTCTCCCTCTGCTATGAGGGCATGGAAACCACTTTAATGGTTTTCTTTAACTATTTTGCCCCAAACAAGCCTTCACCTGTTCTTCACCAGCCCCTGCATCCTTCAGAGACCTCCCCATGCCTTTAAACCAAGTTTTCCCTTCCTTTGGTTTTTTCCCCATGTGAGCCCTCCTGCTTCTCTTTCCATACTGGCTTCCTGGCTTCTTTTAGAACCAATGGGTCTTGCCTTCTTCCTTCTCCTCCTCCTCAGCTCCAGGAGCTGGTTTGCCACGTGATGATGGGGAACCTGGTTATGTTTCGAAAGGACTCTGTCCTCAACATACTCAGTAAGTGAGCAGACCCTGCAGGCACCCCGGGGGGGAAGAGACGTGTGGCAGCCCTGGATGTTTTCTAGTAACAGCATAGCTGGCTCGGGCTGAGAATGGGGTAGACCATCACTCTGCCCTGCTCTGTGGTCTTGGGCAGTGTTTCTGGATCTGCTTAAGCTCAGGGCTGGTGGGACTATAGGAGTGAAGTGAAGTCTTTGAAAATGCTTTGTGTGGAAAGGGAGAGTATCTGTAGTGTTGGGGACACTGTCCTCACCTATGTATCACCCCTGCTTGGGATGCTGTTAGTCAGTGAGGTAGCCCTATGTGTGTGTGAAGGAGAGAGCGCGCAAGCGTGAGCACGCCCCTTCTCTGTCCCCTGCAGTCCAGAGCCTGGACTGGGAGACCTTTGAGCAGTACTGTGCCTGGCAGCTCTTCCTGGCCCACAACATTCCCCTGGAGACCATAATCCCCATCCTGCAGCACCTCAAATACAAAGGTGAGCAGGGCTGTGGGTAGGGACAATTGAGGGAAGGACCGTCCCAGTCCCTCTGGGGCAAGGCTGAGGCCCCTAGGCTTCTGGATGATCAGACCCACTGCTGCCCCTCCCAGCGAAGTCCGGAAGGCCAGGCTCCCTGGTCAGTCACTTAGGCTCTTCAGATGAGTCCTGCAGGCAGGCCCACTCTGAGCCAGGCACGAGCTAGGGCTCAGGCCGCTCGGGATTTTCTAGAAGCAAGGGATTGTTCTTCCTGGCTCCATGGGGAAGACTGTCCTTGCTCCTTTGAGTGGCTATTAACTGGGGGATGGGAGAGGTACCAAGATTCTTCCTGGAATTCTACAACCCTCTGAGCAGCCTCTGCCTTCCCCCACAGAGCACCCAGAGGCCCTGTCTTGCCTGCTGCTTCAGCTCCGAAGAGAGAAGTGAGTTCTACTTCCGGGGACTCTAGCTCCCAGTCACAGCATACCAAGAGAGAGCATCCTGTAAAGGGTTCCTGGCTGCTCCTTCAGGAGGCTGGCCATGCTTTTTTCTACTGTAGACATCTACTTATTCTGCCCTTCCCCTAAAATGATTTACAAACATGCAGCTCCCTTGGGATCTGGGCTTCCTCTTGACTTTACACCCCTGCCCACCAGGAGCTGCCCTGGGAGGAGGGAGGAGGGGGTGGGGACCGGACATCCTGGTTTCCTGCTCCCCACCCCTACTCTGCTGAGGCCACCCTAGGCTAATCCTAGAGGAGGCTGGGTCAGAGTACAGGGGTGGGGCCTGGAGGGGGAGCCAGCAGAGGCCCCTCCACCCTCCAGCACAGGCACTTTCCCAACAGCCCAGATAAGTAGGACAGCAGCTGTGTATCTTCTCTACCTTCTTGCCTTCCTTCCACCTTTTCTGCTCTCTTGCCCGAGAGACCAGAAGTGGTACAGAACATCCTAAAGGAAGTGGGCAGGTTGAGGGCTGTGGCTTGCCAGCCCCCTCCCCTGCGCCTTCTCGGGCTAGATACTGTGTGGTCCTTTTGCCTCCCTGGCCCATTTCCTGACTGTTCGGGGCAAGGTGGGAGAGATTTGGTGAGCCGCCCCCCAGTATACATACCAGCTGCTACTGCAGAAACTGAAGAATCACTTGTGTCTCCTGGCTTTGGCAAAGGATGAAACCAGCATTCCTTGGCCCAGAGAGAAGAGGGAGAGGGTGTGAGAGCAGGAAGCTGCAGCAACGCGGGTGGGGGTAGGGGGCTGAGGTTTGGGGAGTAAGTAGGTGGGAGAGACCAGGGGATCCTGAGGCCAGCTGTGTGAGCAGGGTGCCCTCCACTCCTCTCACACCCCCAGGCCCAGCGAGGAGATGGTGAAGATGGTGTTGAGCAGGCCCTGCCACCCTGATGACCAGTTCACCACCAGCATCCTGCGGCACTGGTGCATGAAGCATGACGAGCTGCTGGCCGAGCACATCAAGTCCCTGCTCATCAAGAACAACAGCCTCCCGCGCAAGAGGCAGAGGTGGGAGCAAGAGGCAGAGGGGGGACGTGGGCCCTGTGGAGGGCTGCCCACTGTCCACAGGCCATCACCAGGGCAATTCCTTCCTGGTTAGTGGGTGACACCTAGTGGTCTGAAGCTACATGGTGTGCGGGCCCACTCTGGCCCTTCCCCCTTTCCCTCGTGCCCGGTGGCTGGTCCCTGTTCCACCCCATCCTTCCCCATATGGGCTGCGTCTGTCTTCGGGAGGGGCCCTGGTGGGGAGGGTGTCCCACACTCCTGGAGCCCTCCCCTCAAGCTCAGACTCTGGCTGTGTGACTTCCCTGCAGCCTGAGGAGCTCCAGCAGCAAGCTGGCCCAGCTGACTCTGGAGCAGATCCTGGAGCACTTGGACAACCTGCGCCTCAACCTGACCAACACCAAGCAGAACTGTATGCGTTGCAGACCCTGGCTCAGACGAGCCCTAGAGTGGGTGGGGGCAGGGGCAGGAGAGTTGAGTGAGTTTCTGGACCACTCACTGTCCTTCCTTCCCTGCTCTCCCTCCTCCTCCCTCTAGTTTTTAGCCAGACCCCAATTCTCCAGGCTCTGCAGCACGTGCAGGCAAGCTGTGACGAGGCCCACAAGATGAAGTAAGGCCTTGGGAAGCAGTGGGGGAGGGGTCCTGCCCAGGACAGAGAAGAGGCTGGGAGGAATGTGCTGAGGGTGTGTTCTTTCTCTCAGGTTCAGCGATCTCTTCTCCCTGGCTGAGGAATATGAAGACTCATCCACCAAGCCGCCCAAGAGCCGGAGAAAAGCAGCTCTGTCCAGCCCCCGCAGTCGAAAGAATGCCACACAGCCCCCCAATGCTGAGGAAGAGTCAGGCTCCAGCAGTGCCTCGGTGAGAGCCCTCACCTCTGCTCAGCAGCAGGAACATTGGGGGCGGGTGGGGCTGGGACTAGTAGCTGCTCAGGCTAATGACTGCCCCCCCCCCCCAATCTCTTCCAGGAGGAAGAAGACACAAAACCGAAGCCTACCAAGAGGAAACGGAAAGGGTCCTCTGCAGTGGGGTCTGACAGTGACTGAGGCCCCGTGTTCCTCCATCCCACCCGATGTTGGACTGCCCTCCCCTCCTTGGTGAATCAGAGGTTAATGAGGGCTGGGGAGATAGTGGGGAGACACCCTCTCCCTCTGCCCAAGGCTCGCCTGGTGGGAAGGATGAGCTGCTTCCTTTGGCTCAGCCTGAGAAGCTGCCATGCAGCCCCAGCCCCTGCTCCCTCCTGTCCAGGCGCCTCCAGCCCCATCACACTGCTGCTCCCACCGACTTGGGTCCCACTGAAGCCAGAGGCTGTGTGAAATCTGGGCTGGTGCAGGTCCTCAGCCCCTGCCCCTCCCCAGCCTCCCAAAGAGAAGAGAAATGGCAGATGGGGCTTGCTGGTCAGAGAGGCCAGGATTGGAGTGAAGACAGTGTATGGATGCCCCTTCCACATGTTCCCCGTCCGGCCTTGATTTGCTCCTAACAGGCATTTTATAGTTGCTCTCCATCCTCCCGTGTGAAATGGGCATTTCATCAGTGATGTGGTCCAGCTGCCTGCCTGTTCCTCAACATGGGGCAGATGCCATAAGAGTTCAGGCAGGGACTGAGGGGAGAGGGAGGCCAGAGCCTTTGGGACTCCCAGAGAGAGACTTCCACAGAACTGTCAAATGGTCCCATTTCCTCGGTTCTGTCTTTTTGGGGTTTTTTGTTTGTTTGTTTGTTTGTTTTTTTGGCAGAGATAATCGCGTTTTAAAAGTTTTTAAATGACAATAAAACAAGCCAGAACCTCTTTTGTGCTGGAGTTGCTGGCCCAGGTGCTCTTACCCTGTGCACCTAACTGGTTGCCCCCACTCCCCTGGTGGCCTCAGAACTTCCCCTTTTCCCTTCCCGAACACCCCCTTGTCTGGAGCAGGAGGGACTTTTTGCTGCCCCCCTCCTGCCCAGACTTCCTGCTGCCACTGGGGCTGTGGGCCAGGCACTGACCTGTCCAGGCACCATCTCCCGTGAAGTTGAACCCTACTTCTCTGTCAAGAAACTAGAGGCTCCCGAAAGTGAGTCTTAGTAGATCTGTGTGCTTATCAACCCTTGGAGGACTGCTTGGGGGTGAAGGATGCCGCCAACTCGGATTCTGATGGACAGAAGTAGGCCTGGTGGGGAGAGTTCAGATGCCAGCAAGAAGGAACCAACCCTCTTTGTTCCACAGTCTGGCCACTTGCTGTCTGTCCCCTGTGTCCCAGCAGAAAAGAATCCCCTAGGCTGCCCAGGAGGCTGGGTGGCCGACGGAAGAGAGAGGAGTGAGGTCTTGGCGCAGGACAGAGGGCTCCTGCAGAATCCAGTGTCCCCTTCTTCAAAGCTGTTATTCCTTCCTTTAAAAGTCTTAATCGCAGGAGGCCTCTTCCTCTCCCCTTCCCGTTCTCTCTGCCCCAATTAAAACCAGGATGGAAAGCATTCGCTGGCTGGCCCCAATTATTGTGCCCTTGCCCGGAAGGAGGGGCCTCCGCAGTAGCCCCTCCAGAACTCTGGCTGGCTGGGCCCCCACCCATCCCCTGGGGCTGCTGCTGGCGCTGGGGGAGAGCACGGGTCTGGCAATCGGGCCGGGTCTTGCAGCGCCAAGTGGGCAAGGGGCCGAGTTCTCCGGCCAGTTTTGGGGGAGAGCAATGGCATCCTTAGGCCGGGACGCCACAGTTCAGCCAGATGCCAGAAGCGCCCTTGGGGAGAAAACCTGAACCGGGACCTGGGAGGGTTTGGGCCGCCGGCTGTCTGGGAGGGAGCGCGCACAGGGCGGAGCGCGGCTGTGGGGAGGGCGGAGAGCGCGGGGCCGCCTCCCACGCACTCCCGGCCTCGGCTCCCAGCCCGTGGGGAACCGGGAGGGGGGAGGGGGGAGCTGGGTGGGAAGGGGCGTGTGCCGGCGCACGCGCGCTCCCAAGAGGGAGAGGTCTCCGAGCAAAAGCGAGCGGCCCGTTTTCGGAAGGGAGTCTCTGGGCCGCGCCAGGGACGAGGGCACCATGGCCGCCCTCCTGCTGCTGCCCCTGTTGCTGCTGCCACTCCTGCTGCTGCGGAAGCTGCACCTCTGGCCCCGGCTGCGCTGGCTCGCGGCCGACTTGGCCTTCGCGGTGCGCGCCCTACGCTGCAAACGGGCTCTTCGAGCGCGCGCCCTGGCCGCGGCCGCCGCCGACCCGAGGGGCCCCGAGGGGGGCTGCAGCCTGGCCTGGCGCCTCGCGCAACTGGCCGGGCAGCGCCCCACACACATCTTCCTCATCCACGGCGCGCGACGCTTCAGCTACGCGGAGGCCGAGCGCGAGAGCAACCGGGCTGCGCGCGCTTTCCTGCGCGCCCGGGGCTGGGACGCGGAGCTCGGCGGCGGCGCAGAGGACGAGCGGGCCGCGGGAGTTGCCGGCGCCGCGGCCCCTCTGGCCCCCGGGGCCACCGTGGCGCTGCTCCTCCCCGCCTGCCCAGAGTTCCTGTGGCTCTGGTTCGGGCTGGCCAAGGCCGGCCTGCGCACAGCCTTTGTGCCGGCCGCCCTGCGCCGGGGTCCCCTCCTGCACTGCCTCCGCAACTGCGGCGCGCGCGCGCTCGTGCTGGCGCCAGGTAAGGCCGGAGCGCGAGGCCAGCGGGGGCGGGACCGGCCTCGGAAAGGGGCGCGTCGGTGGGGGGCGGGGAGGGGGAAGGAAGCCGAGCCTCCTCGAGGGGGTTCGGAAAGGGTGCTCGGGGACTTGAGTCTTTGGGTTTGCGAAGGGATGGAGCTGGGTCTTTGGTTCCCAGAACGGTGATGGGATGTTCCTACTCTTCTCGCCCAAGAGCAGTGAAGCGGGGGGGGAGGGGCGGGGGGGGTTGCAAATAGGCTGTGGGGTGGAGAATTCTGGGTCCCCAAGCTATGCCTTCCCACCTCATCCAGAGTTCTTGGAGTCCCTGGAGCCTGACCTGCCAGCCCTGAGAGCCATGGGGCTCCGTCTCTGGGCTGCAGGCCCTGAAACCCATTCTGCTGGAATCAGCGATTTGCTGGCTGAGGCCTCCGCTGAAGTGGATGAGCCAGTGCCGGGGTACCTATCTGCCCCCCAGAGCATAATGGACACGTGCCTGTACATCTTCACTTCTGGCACCACGGGTGAGCACTGGCCTTACCTCCCAGAAACTAGGCAGAGGAAGGCAGGGGGCTGGGGACAGGAACTATGGCCTCAGTTTCCAGGCCACTCCTCCAAACCCTCCCCGCCCCTCCATGCTGGTCCCGAGAATCATACTAATTTCTCCACCTCCCTGAACTTCCCACATTTCCAGGACAGCTTGGCCTCCCTTCTTTTCAGCTTCAGCCTTGCCTCTGCCTCTTTCTTTGGGAAACCAGGGGCAGAGGGAGGCAGGGCCTGAAGCTCAGACCCTTCCCCGGGTCTCCCCCCACCACCCACAGGCCTCCCCAAGGCTGCTCGGATCAGTCATCTGAAGATTCTGCAGTGCCAGGCGTTCTACCAGCTGTGCGGAGCCCACCAGGAGGATGTGATCTACCTTGCCCTCCCACTCTACCACATGTCCGGCTCCCTGTTGGGCATTGTGGGCTGCTTGGGCATTGGTCAGTCTCCCCAACTCCCACCCCAATCCAACCCCCACCTTTAGTCCTCCAGCAGATGTTTTTTCTAGCAAACATTTATTAAGTACCTAAGTGGTATGCACACCTCGGGATGCTTCCTGAGTCCTTCAGGGTAGAGAATCCAGAGGAAGAAGGAGGCAGGGCCTCCTCTCCAAGAGCTCCTGGTACAGCAGAGTAGCATCACCTGCACAACCTACAGACTGGCTAAGGAGGCCGTATCGTTCACAGAACTCCAGACTCCAAGGTCGGGGTGGGGAAGGGCTGTGGATGTCAGCCCAGGAAGAAGCAGATGGAGAAGGTTGGGACTTGGGGGCAGGGTACGGAGCACGGACTATGTGGGGACAGGAAGTAGAGAAAGGGCACTGACCTCCCTGAGGCACAGGTGGGAAAGGAAGAAGGCCAAGTTGGGCCTGCTGTTGAATGTCCCAGCAGGGCCTTCCCAGGGACTACACACTGCACTGAGGACTAGTGTCTGGGAAGGAGGTGGTCAGGGCGCCCCCATAGCCCTTAACCTCACCGTCCTTCCTCCCCCCTCCTCCACTTCTGGCAGGGGCCACAGTGGTGCTGAAGTCCAAGTTCTCGGCTGGCCAGTTCTGGGAGGACTGCCAGCAGCACAGGGTGACAGTGTTCCAGTACATCGGGGAACTATGCCGATACCTTGTCAACCAGCCCCCGGTGCGTGGGCACAGGTCCAGGGCAGAGCTGCCCAGGCAGGGAGGTGGGCACTTCATGGGAGACGCTGAGACAGTGGTCTGGGAGTTGGAAGAGAACGGCAGGGCGGGGTGAGGGGCCTGGGATGACAGGATATCTGAGTGAGGTCACCGTGGAAGGGGCTCCAGGGGAGTGGGAAACAGGACTTCACTTTTGGGAGTTGGCGTCTTGGTGGTGAACCTTCTGCCCATCTCTCCTCATCTCAGAGCAAGGCAGAACGTGGACATAAGGTCCGGCTGGCGGTGGGCAGTGGGCTGCGCCCGGACACCTGGGAGCGTTTTGTGCGGCGCTTTGGGCCCCTGCAGGTGCTGGAGACCTACGGACTAACAGAGGGCAACGTTGCCACTTTCAACTACACAGGACAGCTGGGTGCTGTGGGACGTGCTTCCTGGCTTTACAAGGTAAGGGAAGGGTGGGGAAGAAACTGGGGATCCCATGGAAGGTGGGGGCCGGCAGGGAGGGGGCTCGTGCAACTGAAATGACCCAGTGCCTGGGTCTCCCTTTCCCCAGCATGTCTTCCCCTTCTCTTTGATTCGCTGTGATGTCACCACAGGGGAGCCAATTCGGGACACTCAGGGGCACTGTGTGGCCACATGTCCAGGTTCGTGCTCAGGTGGGGTGGGTGGGGGTGGTGCAGATGGCAAAGGAGGATTGGGATTAGACAGTGGGGTGAGGGGCAGGAGGTTCTGGGTGAGGTGGGCAGTCACCCCTGACCCCAGTGACTCTGCCAGGTGAGCCAGGGCTCCTGGTGGCCCCAGTGAGCCAGCAGTCCCCATTCCTGGGCTACGCTGGGGGGCCAGAGCTGGGCCGGGGAAAGCTGCTAAAGGATGTCTTCCGGCCTGGGGATGTTTTCTTCAACACTGGGGACCTGCTGGTCTGCGATGACCAGGGTTTTCTCCGCTTCCACGATCGTACTGGAGACACCTTCAGGTATCTGTCCATGACTTTGAGTCCTTTCCCAGACATCCAGTCTCTGTGACCCGAAGCCCCTAAACCTATCTCCCTAACTTGCACCCAGACACACCCAAACCCAGCCCCTCATCTAACCTCTCCTGTCAGACAGACCTCTGGAACACTTCTTCTCTGTGAGCATCTGGCACCCTGTGTCTTCCCCCCACCCACCTTCTAAGGCCCAGGATCTCTGCCCTCTTGCAGGTGGAAAGGGGAGAACGTGGCCACGACTGAGGTGGCGGAAGCCTTGGAGTCCCTGGATTTTCTTCAGGAGGTGAACGTCTACGGAGTCACCGTGCCAGGTGCCAAGACACGGGAGGTGGGAGGCAGCTGGCCCACTGCCCTGACCTGGTATTACTTGGGCCCAGGGAACATGAAGCTGGAGGGTGGTCCACAGCTGACCTTTCCCCACTGACCACCAGGGCACGAAGGCAGAGCTGGAATGGCGGCCCTGGTTCTACGTCCCCCCCACTCATTGGACCTTGTGCAGCTCTACACCCATGTTTCTGAGAACTTGCCACCGTATGCCTGGCCTCGATTCCTAAGGCTCCAGGTAATCAGCTGCTCCTGCTCCCCCCCTCCCCCCCCACCCCCTCCCGGTCATCTGCAGCAGCTGGTAGTGCCCAAACCCCACACAGGGATCCTCACGTGATACTCTCCGTGAAGAGAAAGAACAGCTCCTTCCCAGACATGTACTCCTTTGCCCCCCTTCATTCCCTCTGCCCTCCTCCAGGCTTGTGTCCTTCTCTTCCCTGTCACCCCGTCCCCTAAACTCTGACCTCATACCTCCTTTTCCCTGCCCCTTGACAAACTTCAGTCCCTTGACTCACCTGAACCACTGGGCAGAATATGCCTTCCTTCAACTCCTTTTGATGCCCCTCCTCAGGAGTCTCTGGCCACCACGGAGACCTTCAAGCAGCAGAAGGTGCGGATGACAAAGGAGGGCTTTGACCCAAGCACACTGTCTGACCCCCTCTATGTTCTGGACCAGGCTGGGGGTGCCTACCTGCCCCTCACACCTGCCCGGTACAGTGCCCTCCTGGCTGGGGACCTTCGCATCTGAGAGCCCCGCATGCTCAGGTGCCTGAGGGAGTGACTTTGTGGGTTGGGGGCATGGCAGGTGTACTGGGGACTGTCTGGGGTCTTTTTTATACCAGATTTGGAATCATTATTTTGTAATAAACAGGACCAGAGCCAGTCTAGCTCTGTCTTTCTGATCTGCGGTTTGGGGCTTCCCTGTCTGTGGAACTGCTTTTTCCTGGCACAGAGCCCCATACCTCTGCCCTGACTTTATGTGGGCCTGAGCTCCGCGTCTGGACCGCAGTGTTTTTCCTCTCAGGTGACTCCGTGTGATCCCTGTCCTTGGAGAGCCCCTGGTGGTGGGTGTCAGTCTGTGCTGTGTGTGCCCACCCCAGCTTCACGCCCTGAGCACTGGGCAGCTCTGTCGGGGGAGCTATGGGACTGGAGGCCTTGACCAAATGGCACAAGCGGACAGAGGCATGGAAATGCTGCTCCCTGTGGCCGGCCAGCCTGTCCCCACAGACGCAGGTGTGGCTGGGCTGGAGAAGAGTCAACCAGGCAAAACAAAGGTTTGATTTTGAGGAAAAGGGTCCTCTAGACACCCCTCTTCCCTCACAGCCTCTGATCGCGCCAGTCAGTGAGGGGGAAAGGGTGGAGCCACGCCAGCTCAGATGTTTCTAATTTTACCTAATCTTAGTCCTACATTCCCAGAGCAGCAGCCCAGGTTGGAGCCCCTCAGGCCCTGAGGAGACTTTGAAGGCTTTCCTGGGAGCAAGGCTCACAGTGCATGTGTGCACGTGGCAGCAGGAAGAACGGGGGACTCAAAAGGAAAAAGGCCTGTCCTTAGCCTCCAAATGAAGCATCAATAAAATTCATCATCTAGATGAAACTCCTGCTTCCCCTAAAACTAAAGTCCCACCTGTTGGGGTGCCTGGCTGGTTCAGTCAGTGGAACATTGGACTCTTAATCTCGGGGTTGTGGGTTTGACCCACACATTGGGTGTGGAGATTTTTTTTTTTTTTTTTAATTTTTTAAGTAAAGTCCCTTCTGTTTTGAGCTGTGGGTCCTGGACATATTTTGTTACTTTCCCTTGAGCTGTCTTTCTCCCTCAAATTCCTCTCCCCAACATGAGAGGTCAGGGGACGGGCCCCACCAACAACTTCGGGTCCCAATGGCTAAGTCCTGTTCTAAAACATATGCATTACCCCACCCTCCATCAGAAAACCCAATTCAGCATCAACAACACACTAATTGAGGTGCACATTGAGGTGCAGGTGACTTCACACACTGACCAATAAATGAGGAATTACCTCATTCCGTTCACCGAATTCAGCCAGAAAGAGTGCAATAGTTAGGTGTATGGGGGGGGTGCCATGGGGGGCCTGGGTAGGTGTGTCACTTGGCTGGCAGGGCCATGTCCTGCAGCTGCCCTCCTAAAAACCTTAACTCAGCCCATTTCCCAGGACGGTGAGCTGAGGAGCCATCTCTTCCCTCATGGAATCACACACATTTTTTTCTCCACAATCCGTGTTTCATTTCACCTAAGTCTGCGATGTCCAATATGGTGGCCACTAGACCTGCCTACTGAGTGCCTGAAATGTGGCTAGTCTAAAGCAAGATGTGCTGTAAGTGTAAAACACACACCAGGTTTCAAAGACTTAGTACCCCCCAAAATGCATTTTTTAATTTTATATTCTTATTTGATATTCCTTACATGTTGAAATTGCATTTTGGATGTATTGAGTTAAATAAAACATTAAAATTAAACTTGTTGGGCGCCTGGGTGGCTCAGTCGGTTAAGCGACTGCCTTCGGTTCAGGTCATGATCCTGGAGTCCCGGGATCGAGCCCCGCATCGGGCTCTCTGCTCGGCAGGGAGTCTGCTTCTCCCTCTGACCCTCCTCCCTCTCATGCTCTCTGTCTCTCATTCTCTCTCGCAAATAAATAAAATCTTAAAAAAAAATAAAATTAAACTTGTTTATTTTTACTTTTGTAAATGTGGCTACTAGCAAATTTTAAATTACGTATGAGTCACGTATTTCCAGTGAACAGTGGCTGGCCTAAATCCTGTCCCCAGGCCTCACTCTTCAGACCCACAAATACCAAGCATAGCGTCAGTGGTACCTGGCTGGTGCACGCCCTTGAGCCAACACTTTGCAAAGACAGCCGGAGGAGAGCATTCCGTCCCCAGGCTCAGGCAGGTGACGGGGACCAGCATGTCTTCAAGATGCAGCCTCTGCAGATGTGATCAGCAGTAGAAACGGACAGCTGCAAAAAGGCATGCTTTAAATCCAAAAGAACTAAGTTGTCCACTTACTACAATTAAAAATACTAAATCTTGGAAGAATTAGGTTCTTTAGAAAAAAATCCACTGAAATAAACGGGAACGGGATGCTGAGACAGCTTGCAAAGGGGAACCAGGCTGAGCCTCTAGCGCTTCCCTCTCCGGGCGGCTGGAGCGGAGGCGGTGGACACGGAGCCCCAGCCCGCCCCCGGCCGCGCCCCGCCTGTGGGCGCGGGTGCCGGGGGCTGCACAGCCAGGGGGCCAAGCATGGATTTTGCATTTTACGCGACTGAAGAGATGAAAGGAGAGTTCATGACGTGAGAAGACCACGTGGGATTCCGAGGTCTGCGGCCGCCTTCCTGCACCGAGCCAAGGCGGGCCGTCGTGGAAGACCGCACGGCCCGCACGGCCCAGGACCAGCCTGTGCCGCGGGACGCGCCGGGTCACCGCCCGCGCTCGGCGCTGGGCTCCCGGCCCGGGGCCCCTCCCACGGCCCGCTCGGGAAAGGCCGGAAGCGCGGCGGCGCGGCCACTTCCGGGCGCCCCGGGCCTGCAGGCTGCCTGGGCGCGCTCGCGTCTCGGCGCAAGCGCGAACTGGCGCCCACGGCTGGCCGCCAGGCACGTGCCCGGGCTCGAGGGAGGTGGAGCAGGCCTGACAAGTGGGAGGAGTCCTCTGGCGTGGGCGGGGCGAGCCGCGGGCGCCTTCCGACCAAGAACGGCGCCTGCGCATTGGTGCAGGGGCTCCTTAGGCTCTCTATGAAACTCCGGGAGCAGAGGGCGGTGGGGGCGACGTATCCGCAGTTCTCTTCTTTGGGCCTCTAGGGACAAAAGCGGGGAGAAATGTTGACTTGGGGGGCGCCTGGGTGGCTCAGTGGGTTGGGCCTCTGACTCTTGGCTTTGGCTCAGGTCCTGATCTCAGGGTCACGGGATGGAGCCTCCCGTGGGGCTCCGTGCTCAGTGCCAGGTCTGCTTGTCCTCCCCCTCACGTGTGTGTTCTCTCTCTCAAATACGTAAAATCTTTTTAAAAGTTTTTGGGTTTTTTTGCAAATTGTCTTTGTTATCTGCTGCATTTTTTAAACTTTTCATTCCTGTTAACATACATGAGTGTTGGGGCACCTGGTGGCTCAGTCGTTAAGCGTCTGCCTTCTGCTTGGGTCATGATCCCAGAGTCCTGAGATCGAGCCCCGCATCGGGCTCCCCGCTCAGCGGGAAGCCTGCTTCTCCCTCTCCCACTCCTCCTGCTTGTGTTCCCTCTCTCGCTGTGTCTCTCTCTGTCAAATAAATGGATAAAATCTTTAAAAAAAAAAAAAACCAACAAAAACATACATGAGTGTTCTAATAGTTTCAAGTGCACAGTATAGTGATTCAGTACTTGCATACATCACCAGGAGCTCATCACCACAGTTGCCCTCCTTCCTCCCCATCACCTGTCCCCACCACCTCTGGTGACCACAAGTGTGTTCTCTATGGTTAAAAGTCTATGAGAAACATTTTTAAATTAAGATATAATTCACATAGCATAAAATGCACCTTTTTGAAGTGTAAGGTGCAGGGTTTTTTACTATGCCCATAAAGTGGGCAGCGGAGCCATTATCTAATTTAGAACATTTTCATCACTCCCAGAAGAAATCCCTACCCATTAGCAGTCTCGCTCTATTCCCCCCATTGCAGTCCCTGGCAATCACTAATCTCCTTTCTGTGTCTATGGATTTGCCTATTCTGAACATTTCATATTAATACAGTCAGATTAGGTGGCCTTTTTTAATATATGGATTTTATTTATTTATTTTGAGAGAGAGAGAGCACAAGTGGGGGGCAGAGGCAGAGGGAGAAGCAGACTCCCTGCTAAGCAGGGAGCCCGATGCGGGGCTCGATCCCAGGACCCTGGGATCATGACCTAAGCTGAAGGCAGACGCTTAACGACTGAGCCACCCAGGTGCCCCGGCAGTTTCTTCTTATAGGAGTATGACGCATTGGGCCTAAAGGGCTCTGGTTTCTGCAGTGTTTTTCCTACCATGAAAAACAGAGGGAGGGGCGCCTGGGTGGCTCAGTCATTAAGCGTCTGCCTTAGACTCAGGTCATGATCCCAGGGTCCTGGGATCTAGCCCCGCATCGGGCTCTCTGCTCCGCGGGAGGCCTGCTTCTCCCTCTCCCGTTCCCCCTGCTTGTGTTCCCTCTCTCGCTGTGTCTCTCTCTGTCAAATAAATAAATAAAATCTTAAAAAAAAAAAAAAAGAAAAAGAAAAACAGAGGGAATGAATGTCTCTAACCCAAGTATGCAACTCTTGATCTCGGAATTGTGAGTTCAAGCCCCACATTTGAGTAGAGTTTGCTTTAGAAAAAAAATAAAGTTAAAAAAAAAAGTTGCTACCTTCATTAGATGTGATAGTGACATAGTGATTATTTTAAAAAGTTTGTATTGGGGCATCTGGGTGGCTCAGTTGTTAAGTGTCTGCCTTTGGCTCAGGTCATGATCCCAGGGTCCTGGGATTGAGCCCCGCATCGGGCTCCCTGCTCAGCGGGAAGCCTGCTTCTCCCTCTCCCACTCCCCCTGTTTGTGTTCCCTCTCTTGCTGTGTCTCTCTCTGTCAAATAAATAAAATCTTTTTAAAAAAATTAAAAATTAAAAAAATAGGGCGCCTGGGTGGCTCAGATGGTTGAGCGTCTGCCTTCGGCTCAGGTCATGATTCCAGAGTCCTGGGATCGAATCCCGCATCAGGCTCTCTGCTCCTTGGGAGCCTGCTTCTCCCTCTGCCTCTCTCTCTCTCTCTGTCTCTCATGAATAAATAAATAAAACTCTTTAAAAAAAATTAAAAAAATAAAAAGTTTGTATTTTTAAAAAGATACATGTAAGTATACAGGTGTGGAATAAGATGATGTCTGAAATTGATTTAGAAATGCTTCAGCAAAGGGGTGCCTGGGTGGCTCAGTCGTTAAGCGTCTGCCTTCGGCTCAGGTCATGATTCCAGGTCCTGGGATTGAGCCCTGCATCGGGCTCCCCGCTCCGCGGGAAGCCTGTTTCTCCCTCTCCCACTCCCCTGCTGTGTTCCCTCTCTCGCTGTATCTCTCTCTGTCAAATAAATAAAATCTTTAAAAAAAAAGAAATGCTTCAGCAAAGCAAGAGGGAAGACAAGGTAAGATGCACCCAAAAGATGGGAACAGACCCTGCGAAGCCCCAGTGACTGATTAGTGAGGCCCAGGGAGGTGGGAGTGCCTGCGACTGGGTCCTGCAGACCCTTGGAAGGAACTTCGCAGAGTTGGGACATTACCCTGAGGGTGTGGAGAGCCCAGAGGGAGAGGGACTCTTCCTGAGAGACAAGTGTCAGCCCACAGGGTCAGGCTGCACTGGGGGCGGGGTGGGGACGGAGGGGGGGGTGCGGTTTGTGCAAAACTGTAAGAAGGCAGCTTTCCACTTCAGTCCGCACTGGGGAGTGGCGTTGCAGTCCAAAAAAGGAAAGTTCTGGATTGAGTTTTCTTTCTTTTTTTTTAAAGATTTTATTTATTTGACAGAGAGAGACACAGTGAGAGAGGGAACACAAGCAGGGGGAGTGGGAGAGGGAGAAGCAGACTTCCCTCCAAGCAGGGAGCCCGACGTGGGGCTCGACCCCAGGACCCTGGGATCATGACCTGAGCCGAAGGCAGACGCTTAACGACTGAGCCACCCAGGCGCCCCTGGGATTGAGTTTTCAAGGCTGGTTGGCTCTCCTTCCATCTTCCCCTTATCAGACATCCTGTGCTCCAGGCTTTGGGCTTATGGCAGCAACACACAGAGTCCCTGACCTCATGGAGCTCACACGCTGGTGGCGGAGAGGAAAAACCAAACCAGATGTGAAATGAATCAGAATAGACAGCAATCCTGCTGAGTTCTGTTTGCTGCTGTAACAAATGGCTTGGAACAGGGCAGGGTATTGTCCTGCAGCCTGGACGTCAGACACAGGTTTCCCAGGGCTAAGATCAGGGTGTCAGCAGGGCTGTGTTCCCTTCCGGATGCTCAGGGGTCAATCTATTCCTAGTCTTCTCCAGCTTCTAGAGGTCACCCGCATGCGCTGGCTCCCTCCCCACTTTCCTCTGCAAAGTCAGCCACCTTAGGTTAGGTCCTTCTCGAATCACACCGCTCTGACCATTTTCCCTGACTGCCACCAGCCTCTTCCATGTTTAAGGACCCTTACAATTACCTTGTGCCCACCTGAAGAACCAGGATAATGTGATCATCTCCTTACTTTAAGGTCAGGTGATGAGTCACCTTTATTTCATTCGCAACCTGAATTCCCCCTTGCCATGTCACCTAACATATTCATTAGTTCCAGGGATTAGGACATGGATCTCTTCAGGGCCCATTCCTGTGCCTGCCACAGATGGGGAGGCAGAGAAAGAAGGGCAGGAAAAGGGGTGTGGGGAGAGACAGAGGTCCTGGCTGAGAGGAGAGAAGAGGAGACAAGGTGCCAATGCCCTGGAGGCCTCCTCAGAGGGTTTCACCTCCTGCAGAGACATTCCAGGGAAGTTTTTCCAGGGTTGGGCTAGTTGTTAACTGTTGGGGAGGGAGGAAAATAGGGGCAGCTCTGGCCAATCAATCCTGTCAACATTTCCTAAACGTGGAGGGTGTTGGGACTCTATCCCTGAGACAGCACCTCCCAACCCGGGGCAAATGCAAACGCGGGTGGGATGTGAGCACATCTCCTTGGTGGGGCGGGGGTTGGAGGAAGGTCTCATCAAATTCTCAAAGGGGCTGGGACCAATAAAAAGTTAACTCTTGGGGCGCCTGGGTGGCTCAGTGGTTAAGCATCTGACTTCAGCTCAAGTCATGATCCCGGGGTCCTGGGATGAGTCCCGCATAGGGCTCCTTGCTCAGCAGGGATCCTGCTTCTTCCTCTGCCTCTGACCCTCCCCTGCTCCCCACTCGTACTTTCTGTCTCTCAAATAAAATCTTTTTTTTTTTTAAGATTTTTATTTATTTATTTGACAGAGAGAGAGAGACAGCGAGAGAGGGAACACAAGCAGGGGGAGTGGGAGAGGGAGAAGCAGGCCTCCTGCTGAGCAGGGAGCCCGATGCGGGGCTCAACCCCAGGACCCTGAGATCACGACCCGAGCCGAAGGCAGACACCTAACGACTGAGCCACCCAGGAGCCCCTCTCAAATAAAATCTTAAAAAAAAAAAAAAGTTAGGTCTTATCTTAAGGGGTATAAAAAGAAGTGCTTAGAATGTAAAATGGTGGGACGCCTGAGTGGCTTAGATGGTTAAGCGTCTGCCTTCGGCTCAGATCATGATCCCAGGGTCTTGGGATCGAGCCCCGCATCGGGCTCCCTGCTCCTCGAGAAGCTTGCTTCTCCCCGCACCACCAACTCCCCCTGCTTGCGTTCCCTCTCTCGCTGTGTCTCTCTCTGTCAAATAAATAAATAAAATCTTTAAAAAAAAAAAAATGTAAAATGCCGCAGCCACTTTGGAAAATGGTTTAGCAGTTCCTCAAAATGCAGAGTTTATGACCCAGAAATTCCATCCCTAGGTATATGCCTAAGAGCGTGGAAAGCATATCTTCATGCAAAAACTTACACACTAATGTTCACAGCACCATTAGTCATAATAGCCAAAAAGTGGGAACACCCCAAGTGTGCATGTGGTGAGCGGATAAACAAGCTGCAGTGTCCGCATATGATGGACTCTTCAGCCAGGAAGGGCTATTACAGTCGTAGGTAGAGGAGCAGTGAGAAAAGCCAGACATAAAAGACCACAGGAAGTAGATTAGTGGTTGCCTGGGGCAAGGGGTGCAGATGGGGAGGGAATGTTAATGGGTACATCTCTTTTGGGACGTCTCTTTTTTTAAAAAAAGATTTTATTTTTATTTATTTGATACAGAGAGAGAAAGAGCACAATCAGGGGGAGCGGCAGGCAGAGGGAGAAGCAGGCTTCCCGCCGAGCAGGGAGCCCGATGAGGGGCTCGATCCCAGGACCCCGGGATCACGACCCGAGCTAAAGGCAGACGCTCAACGACTGAGCCACCCAGGCGCCCCTGATGAAAATATTCTAAAAAGATTACAGTGGTAGTCATGAGTCTCTGTAAAAATAGTGACATTTTGAACTGTGCCGCTAACGCAGGTGAACTTCATGGTATATAATTATATCTCAGTCAAACAATTATTTTTTTTTAAGATTTTATTTATTTATTTGACACAGAGAGAGAGAGAGCACAAGCAGGGAGATCGGCAGGCAGAGGGAGAGGGAGGCTCCCTGCTGACACAGGGCTTGATCCCAGGACCCCAGGATCATGAACTGAGCAGAAGGCAGATGCTTAACTGACTGAGCCACCCAGGCGCCCCTCAGTCAAACAAGTCTTTTTTTTTTTTTTTAAAGATTTTATTTATTTATTTGAGAGAGAGAATGAGAGAGAGCACATGAGAAGGGGGAGGGTCAGAGGGAGAAGCAGACTCCCTGCCGAGCAGGGAGCCCGATGCGGGACTCGATCCAGGGACTTGATCCAGGGACTCGATCCAGGGACTCGATCCAGGGACTCCAGGATCATGACCTGAGCCGAAGGCAGTCGCTTAACCAACTGAGCCACCCAGGCGCCCAGTCAAACAAGTCTTAAGAAGAAGGGGAGAGGCACCTGGTCGGCTCCATCGCATAGCAGCAGCTCTTGGTCTGAGGGTCGTGAGTTCAAGCCCCATGCTGGGGATAGAGCTTACTTAGCAGATGATAGATGATAGACAGATGATAGATAGATATAGATAGATGATAGATAGATAGATAGATAGATAGATAGATAGATAGATAGATGATATAGATAGATAGATATAGATAGATAGATGATAGATAGATATAGATAGATGATAGATATAGATAGATGATAGATAGATATAGATAGAAAGATATAGATAGATGATAGATAGATAGATAGATAGATGATAGGAGAAGGGGAAGGAGGAGACGAAGAGGTGGTTGCTTGGCACTTGAAGTCCATGGTCCTCCCATGCTCCTCACTGACTCTGAAGGCAGGTGTCCTCCTTCCTAGGTGGGCAATCTCGGAGGTGAGGGATGCCAGCCCAAGGCAAGATGGCTGGTTACTGACTTGTACCCAGGTCTTCTGCACTGGTCGTTTTTTGCTCTGTGGGCCCTGCCAGAGGGTGAAGTCAGAGGCAAAGAGGTGGGTGCTGCAGAGGGGCATCTTCTCTAGGTGCGAGGAAGCAAGGGAGTGAGGGAGACCCGAAGGAGGGGAGGCCCTGAGCAAACACTCACTGCTCACCAGGCCACACTCTGTCCCCAGCCTCACCTCAAGTAACCCTCCCAGGCATGAGGAGAAGCTGTTTCTATCACATATCAGTCCCCGTTTTATTGAAGGACACACAGCTGGTAAGTGATTTGGACCATGTCTGTCTCCCTGACGTCTGAGTGAGAAGTCTGCCCGCTCCCGCTCCCCACCAAGGGGCAGGAGCCACAGGAAGGCTCTGGGACAGAGATGCAGGGCTGGGTGAGGAAGGCCTTGGGGGGAGGCTGCAAGGCTGGGAGGCAGTCAAAACTAAGAGGAGGCAGTGGGCCCCAGGAGGCCACCATGCCCAGGCCTCTCCCGCGGTCCCCTCAGGCCGCACTGCAGGCTTGGAGCTGGCCTTCGTGCGGGAGCAACCTGCTGCCCTGCCAGGGAGGGTGAGTCGCCCCTGTCCATTTCCCGGCAGCGGGATGGGCTGGTCCAGTGCCGTCCTGATGCCAGAGTGCTCCCTGCTTCTGGCCGTCCTGCCCCCATGTTGGAGTCCCCCTTCCCGAGCCCACGGGTACCCCTGCATGGCCCAGAACCATCATGGGCGGCTGGGGAGCCGCCAGGCCCGGGTACCGCAGGCAAGTAAGTGATGGGACAGTGCAGGGGCATCCAAGGGGCACAGAGTTGCCCAGAGTGGGTCCAGGCAGCACCGACTTAGCTGTTAGATCCAGTATGCCCAGTGCCTAGGGCCCAGAGTACTTGCGGGGGCCCAGCAAAATGTTTTATTCTAAGTATCTTTAAAACCAGAAGAAAAAAATGAACGTAATAATGAATATATAATAATGATGAATATAATATTGAATATATAAACATGGATTATATTTGTTTTTATGCCATTGCAATTATAAAATATAATTATGTATATGTGTGTGTGTGTGTGTATATATATATATATATATATATATAC
>NW_023270389.1:262709-321468 GCF_011800145.1 Mirounga leonina
AAAATCTTAAAAAAAAAAAGATTTATTTATTTATTTTAGAGAGAGAGAGTGCATGTGTGCATGAGTGGGGGGAGGGGCAGAGAGAGAGAGAGAGGAAGGGAGAATCTCCAGCAGACTCCCCACTGAGCACAGAGCTCACCCTGAGATCGTGACCTGAGCTGAAACCAAGAGTGGGACACTTAACCAATTGAGTCACCGAGTCACCCCCAATTTTATTTTATTTTTTTAAATACTTAAAAAAAAAGATTTTATTTATTTATCTGACAGAAAGAGACACAGCGAGAGAGGGAACACAAGCAGGGGGAGTGGGAGAGGGAGAAGCAGGCTTCCCATGGAGGAGGGAGCCCGGTGCGGGGCTCGATCCCAGAGCCCTGGGATCATGACCTGAGCCGAAGGCAGACGCTCAACGACTGAGCCACCCAGGTGCCCGCCCCCCCCCAAATTTTAAATGTTTTTTATGGAGAAAGGCAAAGTGCTCACGGCTCACGAAAATCACAGACAGGAGACTGCAGGGGTGAAGAGTGGAGAGGTCAGCAGGAGCTGGGGCTCTGGAATATAGTTGCTGGGGCAGAGCCCAGGGCTGGTTCTGTGCGTGGTCCCCCTGCCCTAGGTCTGTCCCACTTCTGCCCACATCCAGAATCCATTGAGGTGGAGTGGAGTGGAGTCACCGGCTTCTAGTGCCTGATCCGGGGGGTGCCAGAACCCTCCATTTCTGGGCGTGTGTGGCCCGCCGCAGCCAAGATGCCCAGCTGAGGCCGAGCTGTACGCAAGGGCCAGGGGTCAGAGTGTGCACTGGGTGGAGAGGAGGGGCTGGGTGCTGGCAGTGGGTGTGGCTGGCGGTGCAGGTAGAGTTTGGAGCAGAGACGTTCTGAGCTGCTCCCATAGGCTGTGCTGGGGTTGGGAGCAGAGCAGTAAGCAGATGATACGGGTTTGGTCCGTCGTGGGCTTCCAGAGCTTCCAACCTCCCAGGGCAGGGCTTGAACTCAGCCTTGGGCTCTGGCAAGGGATGGGCAGTGGCTTCAGGGGTGAGCTCTCCGAGCCTGAGTGTTGGAGGGGGAGCAGAGAGACGCCGTGGTCAGGGAGGTAGGAAGGGCGGCAGTCCCTGCATTTCCTGGTGCAGAAGGGCGGGTGATGTGGGCAGTGGCCGGACCGCAGAGCACGCAGAGTTCAGGGTAACAAAGACATGATGTAGGCAAGGCCCATCATGGCAAAGGGTTTGGACTTGACCCAGAGGACTGTGGGAGCCCTGGATGGGTTTGGAGTGGGGGATTTGGAGTCAGCCTCTGTCTCAGCTGGGAGTGCAGGGTTGGAGGCGCTTCTGCACTTACACGGAAGTGTGTGTGCTCCTTGGGGTGAAGACGAAACACCCAGGGTGACCCCAAATGCAGGCCGAGGGGCTGTGAGGGCTGAAGCAGAGCCCAGAGGACAAGCCTGAGGCCATTCGGATCCCACAGCCTGAAGCCAGGTCAGCCCTGGTGCCCGTGGCGGAGGGCCTCCCGATTTGTCCACGAGGGGGCCCCACAGTACAACTAACGACGGCCCTGGGGCGGCACCGGGCGCGTCTGCGTCCACGTCCAAAACACCGCTGACATGTCACCGAAGGATGTGTAATTTTTAAGTGGAAGACTGAGAGGGGCAGGGCTCTGACCCAGAGCTATTTAGAAACTGAAAGCACGGGGTGGGCAAGGGCAGAGGGAAGGCCCGGCGGTGTGTGTGGGGGGCTCCTTCCCGCCTCCCATTTCCTGCTGGTCAAGCATCTGGGGCAGGAGGGCAGGGCAGGGTCCCATGCCTCCAGATGCTCGGTGCTCCAGGCCAGTGCCGGCCGTCGGGGCAGAGGCAGGAAGCTTCCAGGACGTCAGCAGGAGGAGGCACCTGTTGGGAAAGGCCAGGAAAGGAGCTGGAGTCAGTGTGGACCCTTCCCCGGGGGCAGGAGCTGAGGACCGAGGCCCCAGACCATTCCTTGCTGCTCACACACTCCCCTGGGGCAGGCCTTGCACTTGAGAGGCAGCAGGGGGAGGGGCTTCCCAAACTTCCAGCTCAGAGCGGCGGGAGGGTGTGCTGCCCACTGTGGACCCTTCCAGGACCCAGTCTCAGCCCCTTTCCGGCTAGTCCCTCTGCCATCGGACAAGTTACTTTCCCTCTCTGACGCTGGTTTTCTCTCCTCTGTAAGCTTGGAGAAATAAAAGCACTTGCCTCACAGTCTGCAATGAGGATTAGATGTGGGCGGGGGTCACAGCACAAGTCTTGGCAGGTGCAAGGGCTCAGGTGGGGGCTGCACTGTCTCCTGGGGTCCGGGCTCTGCCTCCACGAACAGCGCGACCAGAAGGAGCACAGCCTCCGTGGCCAAGGCCAGGACATTGGATGGTCTCGCCTGAACTAGAGATCGTGAGAGGCAATTTGAGGGGTGCCTGGCCTGGAATAGGTCCTCGATATCTAGTTGTGGGATAGATGGATGAAGGAAAGAAAGGAGGGAAGGAGGGAGGGAAAGAGAGGGAGGAAGAAAGGGAAAACTATTCTAGGTCTCAAGGAGTATTTAAAGGTGTGTAAGACTTTATACCAGTTCTTGAGACTCAACTTTCACTTTAGAGAGACAAAATTTTGTATGAGACTTTCTTTTTTTTTAAAGATTTTATTTATTTGACAGAGAGACACAGCGAGAGAGGGAACACAAGCAGGGGGAGTGGGAGAGGAAGAAGCAGGCTTTCCGCGGAGCAGGGAGCCCGATGCCGGGCTCGATCCCAGGACGCTGGGATCTTGACCTGAGCCGAAGGCAGACGCTTAACAACTGAGCCACACAGGCGCCCCATATATGAGACTTTCTTTTCTTTTCTTTTTAATTTTTTATTTATTTGCGAGAGAGAGAATGAGAGATAGAGAGCATGAGAGGGAGGAGGGTCAGAGGGAGAAGCAGACTCCCTGCCGAGCAGAGAGCCCGATGCGGACCTCGATCCCGGGACTCCAGGATCATGACCTGAGCCGAAGGCAGTCGCTTAACCAACTGAGCCACCCAGGCGCCCTGTATGAGACTTTCTTAAGAAAGGACATTTATGAAAGGGTTTAAGATATGTTACAAGTTGCATAAATTACAAAGTACAAAATAGGAATGGGGTGACCAGGTGAGGGAAAACAAAGGTGCATTTTCTGCAAGTTCATAGCCATGTTCCAGGGTGAGGACGGGGCTCACGGCAGCCCCCACTGATTTGCTGAATCACCTAATAAAATGGCAGAGGGTGGTATAAAGACATGGTTTAAACCCAAATGGCAGTGAGTTTCAAACATGTTTACATCCCTCCTGAGCAGTTGGGACATCACTGAGTTCTCAGGAGGGCCTGGCTTGCTTCCTGAGGGAGCCCGGGGAGAGCCATCTGGGGCTGGTGGGGGGGGAGGCGCGCTTAGCCGTCCCTCTCCCCCCCACCTGTTGAACCTCAGCGCTGGTTTTCCCAGCACAGCACCTGGGCGAGCCGTCTTCTCTATCCATGAACCAGGAACGAGGCCCAACTGCCCAGCAGCGCTCTGAGGCCTGGTCCCTCGAGGGCTGGGAGCAGCAGGGTGGACTGGGCACAGAGTGGTCCAGTTCTGCTTTGCTCCCTGCTTGCTGTTTGCACCTCACAGTGGGATCCCCACGGCTGCTGCAGGAGCCTCAGATCCTGTCCGGGCCTCAGGACCTGACGAGCGCGGCGCATCAGACGGTGGCTGGAGTGCGTTGACCCTGGCCACCCACAGCCGCTCGTCTCCCGAAGCTGCTGGGTATGCAGCCGCCCCCCCCCAGAGCCCTCAGCCCTTGGCCCTCTCCCAGCCCTGACCCCCGGCCTCCCCGCAGATGGCCGCTCCATCGGTGGGGTGCTTATCCAAGTCCTGGGCACCGGGAACCTCATGATTTCTGAAGGGTCTGTCCAGCACTGGGGCATCTATGTCTGTGCTGCCAATCGGCCGGGCACCTGTATCCAGCGCATGGCACAGAGCATCCTGCTGGTGAGTCCTGAGGCCGGGAGGGGAGGGCCCTGGGCTCCCTCTCCCCGCATGGGAACCTGCGTGGGGGAGAGGGAGGGCAGGAGGGGACAAGACGCAGGGCCTTACGGTGCCGTCCACCCCTTGGCCCAGCACTGCCCTCCCCTCTGCCTCCCTGCCACCCCCCACCCCCGGTTTGTCCAGTGGCCACGGTCCTTGTTCAAGCCTCCAGGCAGCACTGCCATGTTCACCTGCGTGGCCCGGGGTGTCCCTGATGGGAAGGTGCTGAGTCCTGGGGAAAACACTCGGCTGGCCCACGACAACACGTGCCCCAGGTTCCTGTGTCCCACCCCCGCCCAAAGTGGGTGCCTTAACCCACCCCAGGCATGTGTGCCCACCTACACCAAACACCAGACACACTACCTCCCTCCAAAGTCCCCACAAAGCTCCGGCAAGTGCACCCCCAGGCCGCTCCGCTGTAGGTAAGACCACACAGGGGGCGGGTCCTGCTCCTGGGCAGGTCTGCGGTGTCTGAGAGAGAAAGTCCCCTCCTTAGGGCCACCTAACCGGGGCAGGGGGGCTTGGCAGCAAGGAGCCCCCGGCTGCCGTGTCTTTCCCTAGCACACTGACGCTGGCGGGGCTCTCAGAGGAGGACAAGGCCATCTACCAATGCGTGGCCGGGAACAGCGCAGGCTCCCGCCTGGCTGTGACAGGGGACCCAGGGCAACCCCCTGCCCCAAGGGGGCTGCAGGGGATGGCCCTCTCCATCTCTGTCATTCCAGTGTCCTGGGAACCACCTGCCCCCCAACAGGGACATCATTGGCTATGTGCCGAACCTCCGGCCTGTGGGAGGTGGGATGTGGGTGGGCAGCCAGGAATCCCTGGCCACCCCTGCGCCTGATGGGTGGTACCCCTGGGCAAGTTCCTTCCACTCCTCGCGATCCCCAGACGTGGCTGGGCCCTTGCTGGGCTTCTGGGTCTGTGGCTCCCTGGTGTCTCCTCATGCCCTGCGCCCCTTCTCATCCTAGCTCCAATTTCTGCAGCCCCTTCCCTGCTCTCGGTGGAGACCTGGCTGGCCCAGCCAGGCACCAGGAGGGCCTTCATGCCCCCTCTGTGGAGTGCGGGCTGTTTGTGTTGAGGAAGAGGGGTGCTAAGCTGCCAAGCCGCTCTGCTCCTCAGAGACAGCTGGCCCAGAGCTCCACGAGGCCGTGGGCGAAGGCAGCTTTGAGCATGTCTCCTCCAGCCTGGAGCCCACCACAACCGACTCCACCCACGTGCGGGCCTCCTCAGCGGAGGGTGCCAGCCGGGACTCCGCCTCCAGGGACGCCTCCACCAGGGGCCGCGGTGAGTGGCAGCCTCCCCAGCCCCGCAGACCGGCTCATACCATGTCCTCTGCAGCTTCCGCCGCCCTAGGCTTCTCCACCGACGTGCTCGGTGGCACTGGTGTGCAGGCCTCCGGGCGGCTGCCACCCCAGCCGGGGGCCCATCCACGGCCTCAAACCCTTCCCCCAGCTGCTTGCTTCGAGGGACTCCTGCTCCTGCCTCACAGTGTCACCCCTTCCTCTGCACAGACCTGGGTGAGGCCCTGACCCTTCTTCGGCCCCCTGGCCCCCTTCTCCGTGTCCTTCGCCAGGCACTGAGCTTTGCAGCCCAGAAAGGCCTGCGGCCTTCCCCGCGTCCTGCTCCCTGTATGAGATCCAGCTCCAGGCATTCAGTGGCTACAGGCAGGGTCCCAGCAGCTGTCTCCTTGCGTGAGGTGGGGTCCAGTGAGAAGGTGGCAGGCCGGGGCACAGCAGGCCCCTCCCATAGGACCCACGAAGGTCAGTCTTCAGGGAGGCGGAGGGGCTGGGCTTTGACGGACGGCACTGTGTCCAGAGTCCAAGGCTGGGTGCTCCTGCAGTCGGGATGGGAGCCCCCCGCTGCCTGGGGCTGTGGTGTCCCCGCGGGCCTCACGGCCCTGCTGCCCACAGCACCTGCAAAGCTGCTAGGAGACCATCCGCATAGTGTGGCCGGGAGCCACAGAGCAGAGAGGCAGAGCAGAGAGGCAGAGCAGAGAGGCAGAGCAGAGAGGCAGAGCCGGCCGCCCCTCCCAGAGCTGCAGAGCAGGGCCGGCCTGGTGGGCAGAGAGCGTGCCCCGCCCAGGCAGAGGACAGGGGGCAGAAGCGGGCCAGAGCCAGGTGGCTGCCGCCTGCGCCCTCTGCCCACGGAGAGTGTGCTAAGCCGGAGGGAGGCCCCAGGCAGGTCCCTATCTGGGCAGCCTGCTCTGCAGACAGGGTCCCAAGGGTGCTCCTCGGCACTGCCTCTGCCTGCCTCCGACCGCGCTGGGGACCGCTGAGGCCAGGCTCCAGGGAGAGAAGACTGCACTCATCCTGCAGGTGACGGGGGTTCACCGGAGAGGCATGGGTGGGGCAAGTGGTGTGCCTGAGGCCCGGCGCTGAGGCCTGACCGTGGCTGGGACAGCGTCCCTTAGCCTAGGGCCCTCCAAGCAGGCTCCCCGCCGATGGCACCAACTGGCCCACCAGAGAATACCTCACCTGTCCCGTCACCCTAGAGTCTGGAAAGAACCCCGGGTCCCTCCGCTCCTCTCCACGGAAGTGCAGGCCTGACCACAGAGGGAGAGAAGACCGTGTGGTTTCTTTGTTCCTCACTCCTCCTCAGGAAATGTCATTCTCCCCAACACACTAAAGAGCCTCAGATTAAACCAAGCTCAGCTGGGAGTCATCCCTGCCTCATAACCCCATCCAGGATATGCTCTTGATCCAAATATGAACCTACCCAAAGGTGTATAGTTTTAGGGGTCTCCCCTAGGCGGGGAGCAGGGCAAGGGGCGCACCTCTACCTCATGGCCAGAACCCCTAGTCTGATATCGGTCTCCTTGTGCCCAAGCTGAGCTCTGCCCCAGGGACAGGCAGCCTGCACTTCTCATAGTCTTGAGTGGGCAGGTGGGCAAAGGGAGCTCCCTGCCCCTTTGTCCCAACACCACGAACGTCCTGAACATCTGAGCTGACGGGAGCTGCTTCTCTGAGCAACCGAGCAGCCATCTCCCTCTTTCCAGATCCACAGCCCTGGCCCCGCTGTGGGCGGCGGAGCACTCCTCCCCGTTTGATTTCTATTTTTGAGAGGAGACAGCGGCTGGCGCTGGGCCTGTGGTGGCTGTGAATCCTTCGTGGAGAGAGCAGAGAGGCTGTGGAGCACCCCACCCCTCGGTGCCCCTCGAATTCAGGTGTTGAAGAGCACGTCCTCCTCCCCTCTGCTCTCTGCCGGCCTGTGGCACCCAGGGCCCCGCTGTCCCGCCTCACCCAGCCCTACCACACCCCGAAGCCAAAGCCCCAGAATGGCCCTCCATGGCTATCCTGTACGGTACCGAAGGAGGGAGGATCTTGGAGGAAGGAAAACCCAGGGTTTAGAGGAGGACCCTGAACCCTGCCTCCCTCTGTGCCCCTGCAGAATGCAGAATGATGGCAAGACCTTGGCAAGGCTGGTCCTGCCGCGGCGCGTCTGCGCCTTCTGCAGGAGGGACGGGCCGGTTTCGACCAGACGTGTGGCAGGGGACCCAGGGGTTAAGAACAGCCCCAAACCTTCTCCGCATCCCCAATACCTGTCGTTTCCTGACTTGTTAGCTAATTTAGCCATTCTGACTGGTTTGAGGTGGGATCTCATGGTGGGTTTGATTTGCATTTCCCTGATGCCGAGCCTCACGTGGAGCACATTTTCATGTGTCTGTCGGCCGTTTGTATGTGTTCTTCGGAGAAATGTCTGTTCATGTCTTCTGCCCAATTCCTTGACTGGATTATTTGTTCTTTGGGTGTTGAGTACGGTGTGAAATTTAAGAAACAAAACAGGATCACAGGGGAAGGGAGACAAAAATAAAACAAGACGAAATCAGAGAGAGGGAGACAAACCATGAAAGACTCTTACCTGGAGGGAACCAAACGGAGGGCTGCTGGAGGGGAGGGGGTGGGGGGTAGGGTCCCTGGGTGATGGGCATTGAGGAGGACACGGGATGGGATGAGCACCGGGTGTTGTACATTAAGTGATGAATCACTGAACTCTAGCTCTAAAACTAATAATACATGTTAATTGGATTTAAATTTAAGTGCATAGTTAAAAGAAAAAAAAACCAACAGCCCCAAACTTCAACATCCTGTCCTCTGGGTGGACCTGACCGAAGTGCTCTGTTGGAAATAAAAAGCCAAATGGAAAAAAATTAGGATCTGGTCAATATTCTGGCTTGGAAGGAGAACTCGGGGGACGCCGTGTGTGGATGAGGGAGCTGCTGCAGGGCAGTGTAGGTGCTCCGAAGGCCGCCACCCCGGAAACCAGCACATTACAGAGGGTCCAGTGACCAGGAGAGACGGGAGCAGTATGATGGGAAGGACCAAGGACAGCTGGAGACCCAGCCTCCTTCCCAACAGTGTCAGACCCTCCGTCACCAGGTCAGTGGCTTCTAGAACACCAGCTCCACATGAAGGTGTCAATAACCACTGGCAGGAAAGGGGGCACCCAGAGCTATCCCGTCCCTGTAGGGGGCACAGGCAGAGCTCCTCCCCCAATCACCCCTGGAACGCCCCCGCCAAACTGCCGCCCCCATGCCTGCCAGGACTAAAGCACGAGCCACAGGGAAGTTTAGAAACCATTCCTTTCTTTATTAAACATAGCTTGCAAGTGATAAATATTACAAAGTTTTTCTTTTAATCCTTTCTCCAAAAATTAGCTTATTACTTGAATCTGTTACTGCTGAAATGCTCAGCAGCATCTGAAACAGATGGGAGTGTATTTGCCTTTTTGAAAACCAGTTTCCGTTGGTCTTGGTTTTTTCATTTTAATTTCCAAACACAATGCAGAAAATCAGAATGAGTTAAAAAAAGGAAACTTAGGGCCTGTGCAAAAGGGTCTTGCCCCCCCACCCCCACTCAGAGAGGCCCGTCCCGCCCCAGCCCCGCTCCCCGCCCCAACCCCTCTGCCCCAGCCTTCGCCAGGCCTCGGCCACCTTCCCAGATGCTCTCCAGGCTTCCCCGGCCGGGAGCCTGGAGTGTGGGAGCCTCAGCCAGGCTGTGGGGAGCCCCCACGAGGGCTGGCGTGAGTTCTGAAGGGCACAGGAACTGGGGTGCATCTGAGCTCCGCTACGCTGTCGCCAAGAAGATGGGCACATTCTGCACCCCGCAGCCCACAAGGGTGTGCGTGACTAGACCGCCAGCCGGGCACCACCGCTCAAGCACCCCGGGGGCCCTGTGGGTCTGAGGGCAAAGCAGTCACAGGCCTCCTGATGTCCAGACATCACTCTGCCGCCTCTCCCAAAACCAAAGTAATGGCAGGGGCCTGGCAGCCCTCATGGGCCCGGTCGCACACACTGCACCTCAACACGTAGGTGTCCCCCCTGCATCTTCAGCCCCACACCTTCCCCACCTCAAGCTGTTGTTTTGCAGGTGAGGAAGGAAGCATAAGGTCGAATTTTACACGTGGTGGCCAGGTGACCGCCCCTGTCACTTCGCAAGTAAGAAAACGGAGACCCGGAAGATGAACTCTACCGAAGGTCACAAAGCAAGTCAGTGGGAGAGCCCGGGGCCAGACCCCAGGTCTCCGGACAGTGCTGCCTCCCCCACCCCGCGTGCTGCGGCGCTCCACGCCCCACGGCCCAGACCAGGAGCTCTGGCTTTCATGGGGAACCGCCTCACCCCAATTTGCGAAGCCGAAAACCGCGTGCAGATACACGTAGCTCCGTCCGTGAGGCTTTCCTAGGATGACTTGTTAAAATCCTTTCCTTCTATCACCCCTGATGATCTACTCTCAAAGACCCGTGGAACTAGGTTCTTTTTGGGGGGGGCGGGGTGGGGGAGATCCCTTGCATAAGAAAGCTTGACACTGAATTTTGTTATATAGGTATATTGTATATATGCTGATGCAATCAGAGGAAAAAAAACAGTGCAAATACAGTTACAATTCATAATAATACTTGGTTTCAATGCCCCCGGGAACTGCCCCATTCCTCGGCTACCTCCCGACCCCCCAGCACTTCCCCACAGTATCCACCTAATGCTGGGGTGTAGGGAGGGGGGCAGGTTAGGGTAGGGAGTGGGCTCTGCCAAGGCAGTGCTGGTGACCCGGAGGACTACTCCAGGGCGGGAGGCAAGGCACAAATTAGGGGTGGGTGGTGGGGGAGGTGGCATCTCTAAGGAGGGATGGGGCTGGAGCAGCCGCCAGTCTCAGTGTGCTGGGCCCGGCCCACTCCCCGCCCCACCCTCCACAGCCCTGCCTCCCTACCCCCGCCCCTTCCCCAGAAACCCTTTTGCACGGATCATACACAAACGGCACATTACAAAATGACGTAACACAGTTTCACAATATCCATGGCGAGGGCTTTTTTTTCTCTTTTTCAGGTTTTTTTTTTTTTTTCTACACAATGTACAATTCCTTTTAAATGGATCAAGAAATAGCTTATATACACGAATGAGTCCTTGTTATAACATCTCGGCAGCAAGTATCATAAGCTAATGAAGGTCTTGTTGGAGGGCAGGGGAGCCTAGGGCCGGGTGGGGTGGGGTGTGGAGAGGAGGGTTAGGGGGAAGGAGTGCTTGGGGAAAGGGACAAAAGTAAAATACCAAGAAGCATCTTTACAAAGCGGCTCTAGAGCTAAGTCCTTTTAAAGGGGAAAGGAAAGGTAACCAAAGCAGGAAAACATTTATCTTTGTGTCTTAAAAAAAAATTGTCTACCATACATACATCCAAAAATGTGGAAAAATACTTATTCCAGGGATGGAGAAAGTCCAGATGCTGTGGTCAAATGACAAAAATAGAAAATGAAAATTAAAAATTAAAAAAAAAATTGACAAATGAGGACCTCTGTCCCTCAGCTTTACCCAAGCTTTCCTGCTCATCTACTCGTTTCGGGCGTCTAGGGAGTAAGCCACTGTCCATAAACCACTACTTGGAGAACCTCTGGATACGGAGGAAGCCAGGAAGAACCAGGGGGTCCTGACTCTAGTCGTCCCCTGAGCTTCAGAGCTCTGGGGGAGAGGATAACTCTGAACAGAGCGTCTTTCCTCCCATCTTTAGGCATGAGGTTTAGTGTCTACAGGCCCAGCCAGGGGATGGAGAGCAACAAGAGACTCGGAGGGACACAAGGTGGTCAGTGATGAAAACCTAGAGAAATAAGGAAGACAGAAGGATGGGGGTGGGGAGCAAGGGAGGAGGTGGAAGGCTAATACTTCACCATGATTAAGGAAAACTCACCCCCATCACGAATCCCAGGGAAGGGCATGAAAATGGGGAGGAGGGATAAGAAATCAAACCTCAGCGATTGAGCAAAGGGTCATGGAGCTATACTAGTCAATAAGCAGCCTCTATGCAACTGAGCCTGAGGGGACAGAAGCAGGGAAGGCTCCCCCTGTCCTCCGTCCACCCCCGTTACCTCAGCACCCTGGCAGGCACTCGGCTGGGCATTCCTTCCCCATTACTCCCCTCTTGTCTACACATCCTACTTCCAAACCCCATTCAAAGGTGGCCTGGCTCCCAGGGAGGAGGCTCAGCTCAGGGCAGGGACGGCCCCAACCAGACGGTATTGCACATTCTCTGTTCCTTACTTTTAATCTCAAGTGACAGGCTTGGGCACCTGGTACCTCCGAGCTGGGGGAGGGGAGACATAACAGAAATGGCACTTCATCATGGTGGGCGGGGTGGAAGAGGCTAGACAGACATGCCACAAGGCAAGATGACTTGGGCGTGCGGGGGGGGGGGGGGGGGGGGGGGGGGGGGGGGGGGGGGGGAGGAGAAGCTTCCAAATTAGTGGAAGAGAGAAAAGCAAAACCAAACGATTTATCCAGTGCTTTCAAAGCACAGAGGGTAAAGAAAAGATGTAAGAATATATCTTTATATATATATATATAATTTTAAAATAATCCCAGACCCAGTTTCATAACCCCCCTCCCTCTCCCACCACTTACAGTCAGGGGTACCATATTCCCCCTGGAAAATACTCCAAACAGCCCCATCATTATCTGTTACTAGCATCTAGCTTCAGATCACTTCACCACTGGGGGAGCCCAGACACAGGGTGTATCTCTGCTCCTTTATTAAGTGCTCAATGAATTTGGGGGAAGGGAGGAAAGAAAAAACCCAGGGAGGCCCGCAGGGCTCTGGGGTACGGAGAGGGGGGTACTGAGCCTGATCCCAACTCCTCCACCCCCCCAACCCCCAAACTTTATGGGGAGGGTGTGCAGTTTGTGTGTGTGTGTGTGTTAATTTTAAAAGTGCCTTCTTACTTTAAAAAAGTTATTTAATTTCTTAACATAAAAGTGGGAGAATTTTTCCAGGTGGCTTTCAAGGGCAAACTCCAGTCCTCACACCTCTCTGCTCCGAGTAACCCTTCCCCCCTTCCCCGCACTCTGGCAGCTTCTAGAGCTGCACAGGCAGGTGAGTGAACATTACAGGAGAGCAGAAACCCCCACCTTGAAGGGGCTTCCCTTACCTCAAACCAGCCTGGTCCCCGCCCCCCGCCCCCAGGGTGTGGGCAGATAGATGGGATGCTAACCTCCCCTGACCCCAGAACAGCAACATTGCACAATTCAGTTCATTCTCTACATTAGTAGCACTTAAGAAAAAGCTGAAAACAACACAAAAGGAAAATTAAGAGAGTTCTGGGGGGTGGGGTGGGGGGGCGACAACAGCTACTTTGCACAGAGGTGCAGAGCTGGTTTTAACGAGAGGTGTCTGGTTCTGGCAGTGGGTGCTGCACTCAGTGCCGGACTCCAGGCTGGTCAGGCCTCCCTGCCCTCCCCTCCTGGCACCTGGCACCCAGGGTGGAGGGAAAGACAGATGGGGTCTCACCTGCTGGGAGACAAAGCCCTCCGTCTCTCCGCCCCCACCCCCAGTCTATCCCTTCCCTCCTCTGTCTCACTTCTAGGACACGGTTACAACGGGGCTGCTCTTCCCTCTTGCCAGGAGCAGATCAGGATTAAAAAGGCAGGGGGGAGGGGCAGAATTTTACAAAGAAAATAAGATGAAATAATTTTGGGCTAGTTGACCTGGAAGAGACTTCCACCTCCACTGGGACCAGGAGAGCATCCAGGAGGCCAAGACCAGCCTCCGTTCCTCTTGGCTTGTCCTCGTATGTCCCTGTCCCCTTCTCTGTGGATTAAAGCTTCTCCCTCCAGGATCTTTCCCCTCATTCTTAGAGCCCAACTTCAGCTGAACACTGCCTCCCAGACTGTCCAGACCAGAGACACCCAGGGCTGACGTCCTCTCTTTGATGCCAACACCCCACCCCAGGTTAAGTGCATTAAAAATTTCTGCCCCCAACACTCCCAGTCCTGTCCCATTGGGGAGCCCCCTGCAATGCTCCTGTCATTTATCTGAATATCATCTGTGTTTAAAAAAAAAAAAAAAAAGACAAAAAAGAAAAATATTGAGGGAAAATAAAAAGGTTTAACCGTCCACTGAACAAAGGGAGGACACACAACATCATTAAAAATGACAATAATTATAGCATAAAAACTTTAGAAACACGCGTCAGAGGGCTTAGATGTCTCCCCAGGACCTCACTCCGACCTCCACCGGAGGCGAGGAGCACCTCACTGTGAGTGGAAACCGCAGAGAAGATGAGGCAGCAGGACCGCAGTGGTGAGAGAGGGAGGGGGGCGGCGGGGCCGGCGCGTCCTGTGGGCCTCTAGGGCGGTGTCTGCTGTCCGTGTCTCTGCGTCTCTCTGCGTCTCTGCGTCTCTGTTCTCCGTGGTGGGCACCGGCACAGGCACTGCATGCGACGGAAGTTGGGGGCGATGGGAGAGGAGGGGTGAAGGGTTCGAGACTGGGCAGCGTGAGTGGACGGGCGTTATTTCTGCCCGCTGATGGACTGCGCTATAGACCGGGGAGGGATCATGTCTAAAAGGTACTCCCGCTGCCGGTCTGCCAAACTGGGAGCTTTGTGTCCTCCAATGCCGGTGTTCAAGTATGCGATGTTGACACCTGGACCCAGGAGACAAAAGCAGGGTGGGTGGGTGGGGGGCAGGCATTAGAAGAGGCGGAACCTTCTGGACTGCGCCAGCCAGGGGCGCGGAGCTGGAGCTGGGGAGGAGGCAGCAGACGCCGTCTGCACCTGTCCAGACTCAGCCAAGCTCTATGTCGGCGATCAACTGCCCCTCTGCACCCCAGCTTTAGGGAACAAGGTCTTCTTGACACTTCGGTCCTACCCGGAGTATAATAAGCACAGTCTTGATGGGATGGGACAGTCAGAGGGAACAGTGGCGAGAGGGCATTAACCAAGGCAAAGAGATGCACTCACGGAATCTGCTCTGGGTTTGGGGCTGCCGACTGTGAAGAAGCATCCCTCCATCATTCAAACAGCACCCTGCTCTTCTCGCCAAGAGATCAGCAACCACACGCCCACCAACAGGGCGCACCAGACAGCGAACTGGTAATGGCAGGGACTGGGCCGTTTTCACTACCAAAACCCTAGTGTGCTGTGTCTTGAATGTATTATGAATTTGGCCAACACTTGCCAAATAACAGAGTGAAGGGAGGGGGCCTAAAGAGAGAGCAGAAACAGAAGAAGCAGCTGTTCGCCCAGGGAGCTGGTCCCATCAGCCCTTCTTACCTGGCATCCCGAGGAGGCCACCGGGCACAGAGAGCTGGGGCGCCTGCGCAAAGTTGGAAAGCATGGAACGGGCAGAGGTGGGTATGCCACGCTGGAGGCTGCTCTGGGGCTGGGGAGCCTGCAAGGGCGAGCAGACGGCGGATCACAATGTTGCCGCCACCGAAGGGACAAGGGGGAGGGAAGGGTATGGGAGCCCAGAAGTGCAGAATGACTTCCCGCCGAAAAAGGACAAGATGGGACCAACGGCTGACGAGCCCTCCCAGAGAACCTCACCTGCCGAAGCGTATGATGTCTCATTATGGTGTCTTGTTTACTGACACTGGACACGGCGGGAGCCGCAGTGGGGGAGAGGGCTGCCTGCTGCTGGAGTCGCTGTTCGATTTCCTGTCGGGAGTCATCAGGTCAACTTGGCGGGACAGCACTCCATTTCCTACCCAGAAAACCTAGAGGTCTTCTTATCTCTAACGCTGCCAGCGAGGAGGAGGGATATGGAAACAGCAAGAGTTGGGCGGGGCAGGTGCGCTAAGATCTCTGGGCTCAAGCAGCCAACACTGCTTCGCTGATTCGGGGATCCGTCTGCCCAGGAAAGCTGGTGCTCAGACGCGGGCAGGAGAGGTCTGGGTGGTGGCAACCAGCTGACTGAAGCGCTGAATGCCGACGAGTTTACTGAGGTTTTAGTTTGGACTCTCGTCTACCCATTTTCCAGAAGATCCGTGATGCTACCCAAAGGGGTCTGATGAGTGGGGGGTGGAGACAGGACAGAGGAGAAGGATCCAAGCCTCCCAACACATCTTCCCCTCTCCCAGGTGTTCTCACTCCGCTAACACTACAGGGCAGGTCTGCTCACTCCGCGCCACTCCTCTTCCCTGGGCCGTGTCACAGTTCACTCCCTCCACTGTCATTCCCTTGCCAAACACGGACTAGAGAGATTCTGTCTCTCCAAGAGGTTCAGGTATAAATCCCTCCCGCCAGAATCCATTTGACTGAGGAGGAAATGAAGTGGAGTGAATGGAGGGACTTCGTTGGTGCCGCTAGGGATGGAAAGCCACATCTCAGCCTTCTGTCCCTCCCCACCCCGGACCACTCTGTCGTTGCGCTCTTGCCCAACCAGAGACAGTCAAATGGAAATGGGAAGACAGAACAGAACGGTAAGCAGACAAACAGGGAACCTGGGCCTTGAGGCACCAGGAGCCTAGGTCGTCGGGGACTGTGGGGATCACACAGACAACTCCACTAAACTAGAAAGAACCACCTTTTGGGAAAACCCAACCTGAGCAGGTGGCTGGTGAGAAGTCAGAATTCTTACCTGTTCCTGCTGTAGGGCTTTAACAAAAGCATTTTTCAGCCGGTTGGTGTGTTCAGCCTTCAGAGCCTTCTTCTGATTGGAGGTCATACACTGCTCACACAGAATCTTACCATTCTTCTCCTGCTTCCAGTGGGGGGTGAAATCTGTGCGGCACTGGGCACAGACAAAGGGTTCAACCCGCAGGAGTGAAGCACAGCTCTTGCCTAGATGCCAACAAAAAGAATCATCAGGGCTTTCACATTTCCCCACCTCCTGTTTCTTCATCAAATCAATTTTTCAGAAGGTTATTCTGCTGAAGTAAGAAGGAGACTCTACAATTTAGAAAATACTTTTATTTCATTCAATTGTAACAACGTCACCTTAGGGAACTCAGAGCACAGCACCCCATTTACAGACGAGGAAGCCAAGTCTGAGAAGCGTGGCTGCTCATGACAAAGCTGGCCCAAGAACCCACGCTCCCTGACTTCCTCGTCCACCAGCGAGACGGAAACCTGCTTCATTCAGAGGACACCGGATCCATCCAACTCCGCCAACACTTTTGCTTCACAGCATCTTTTTACGTCAGATTGCACTTACCCCCAGCCCAGACAGTCACAATTTTTAGTTATCAGTGTCTGAATCACTCACTTTGTGATCTGTTTAGAGCCAATACTTTCACAGGCACTTTCCTCTACTGTCAGGTGTCCCCCTAGGTCCCCATGTTTGGAAATTCAGGCTTAGTAACTTCTGTTAGTGTTAATACTTCACAGTTTGGTTCAGGGCTGGTTCACAGCTTTTATGTGGTCATAGTCATCTCCTTCAGTAAGTCTATTTTCTCAACTGTAAGTACTCAAACGGCAGGGACTGAACATAATAATGTAGCACAATGCCACATAAACACAGACATTAACAAGTGTTCTAGTCACCAAATTATGCATACATCATGCTAGGCACCACTGAAAAGAACTGAACAATATACTGCAAAAACTATACAACATACAGAAAATACAATAAAAATATGAAGAAGCCTAAGCTACACACACACACAAAAAGCGTTTCTGCTATGTTGCTCCCGAACAGCCTCTGAATAACGAAGGAGAGGTGGTTTGGCAAGAGTAAGGAGAGGTTACTTGTCAATCAGGCTTGGCAGCCTCTTGCTCAGATAAAAGACTGACCAGAGGAAGTAGCCTCACCTTGGCTGTCGATGACACTCTGTACAACTTCTTCCAAGCCCACCATGTAGATGAACTCGCTATTGGCTGCACTAGGCAGGAAGTGAAGCAAGGGAGCGGGAGGTTTAGGGGGTGGAATCTCCAGGAGTGTCTTTTCCAGCTGTTTGCGAAGAGCCAATTTGGCTGCAGCCTGGGAGTTGGCAGCATCGGTCATGGCGCTGGGGCTAGGAAGTGGTGAGGACACTCTGTTCACGGTCCCTGGCTGGATGTGGGAGGCAAGGTTCATATAGATGGCAGAGGATGCTGTGCGCTGGCAGGGAACAGAAGAACTCGACTGCTGGAATGCAGGGAGCACAGGGGTCAGTGATGGGATGTGGGAGCAAGGACCAAGTCTTGCTTTCATGGCAGAAAACATTATCTGAGCCTCGTCTGGACTGCTTAGCTTTCCCAAAACTCAGGAAAAGATAGGAGGTGTCCAACCTCAATGAAAAAGATCTCCAGCACACAGGAAAGGAGAATGATAGTGGCTAGGACTGACAACTGCTGAAAGGAAAACAAGGGGATGCTCTCTGTCCTCTGTCCTTATGCCTCTTCTTCCCCGGGCCCCTGCCTTCTTCCAGGCAGGTGTCAGGCTCACCGCTGCCCTGCTGTACAGACTCCCTTTGTCCACTCCTGTCCTCAGGGAACTCCCCAGTGCTGTCAATTCAAGCTCCACCAAAACTACCCTGGGTTGTCCTACAGCTTCTCTATGTCCAAACCCCTAAACACTATGGTCCTTTCAACAGGGAGAGCAATAAAAGACTTCTCTGTTTCCACACGAGGGCTCTCTTACCGGCTGGTAGTTGATGGCAGGATTCATGTTGGGTGTTGTGGTGCGTACAAGGCCTGGCTTGGGTGGGCCCCGCTGACCCTGTAGCTGGGCTGGGTTTGGTGCAATAACACGTTGAGACATTAACATATGTGGGAGGGTGGTAGTGGTCGCTGAACGGATGACACTGTGACCCTGAAGGGGGAGAAGAGGAAAAGAAGTAGTCATAGCTGGTAAAATGCCCCACCAAAATGCTAATGAGGTAACACTGTCTGTAACACACAGCTGAGTGGAAACACAGAGTTGGTAATTTTGTCTAATGATCTACGGAATAAATGTACCATCAGTGTAAATCCTGATTAGTGGTAGGAATTCCCTTATACCTTGGTATAAGCTATCTAACCCTAGATGGAAAAGGGCTAAGCTAGAAACATCCGGATAAGAAAAACCACAATGGGAAGATAAGGATTATTCACCCTACTATGCCACCTAGTACCACACACCAAGTCATGCCAGGAGGGACCCAGGACTGAGTAAAAGCATCCCCACTATGGCCAGGTTCTTCTATAATTGTCACAAAAGTCCCAAACCAGAGATGGGAGAGACAGGGCTCTCTGACACAAAGACCCCAAGGCGGGTCACATACCTGTAATGTTCTCAGACTCTGTGGTTCAACCCCTTGGGCTCCAGGCCGGGAGGGAAGCTTGGACAGGCCCTGCTGTCCCCCATGGGCAGGAGACGGCTGAACGATGGATGCTGCATTCTGCACAACTGGGGTCTGAGAGAGAGAAAAGACAATGAAACAGAGGCAGAAATCTGGAACACTCCCAGACTTTTAAAATTCCTTGTTGGGAGTAAAGCTTCTGTTGACCAAATGAAAAATGAGAAAAATGGAATCAAGGTTTTCTTGATTAAAGCCTAAGATTTAAAAAAAAAAAAAAAAAAAAAAAAAAAAATCACTATTCTTAGAAACTAAAAACCACAGAACCAGAGAAGAACGGGCCACCCAACTGAACCTACCTGGGGGAGTCCATTCTCAAACCCAGACCCATATTACTAGGGCGTGATACCTTCTGGACCACGTTCTCTTTCTGTAGCTGGCTCTGCCTCAGTTTCTTTAACAGCACCAGCCGGGCTTCCTCCAATCGCAGCTCATCCCTCAGCTGCTTGATGAGTTGCTGCCGTTCCTCCACACCTTTCCCCTAAGGAGACAGGAGGGCTAGCTATGGGAGCAGGCACCCAGCCAGAGTCCCTTCCTGCAAGATGATCTTTTCTTCTCGGTCTGAAATCATCTTCCACACCAAGCAGAAGCAGCACTGGGACTGGTATTTTTGTGTCCCTGGATTCCAGCACAGTGCTTGGTATTCAGCAGGTGCTCAAAAAATGCTTACAGAATCAAAGGAGAGACCACATATAAATCATAATCAACCAGATTTCTGGCAAAATAGAAGAATGGCCACAGGAAAACACTGCTTTCCTTTTTTAAAAAATACTTTATTTATTTGACAGAGAGAGACACAGCGAGGGAGGGAACACAAGCAGGGGGAGTGGGAGAGGGAGAAGTAGGATTCCCACGGAGCAGGGAGCCCAATGCGGGGCTCGATCCCAGGACCCCGGGATCATGACCTGAGCCGAAGGCAGACGCTTAACGGCTGAGCCACCCAGGCACCCGACACTGCTTTCCTTTAAAATAATGTTTCTGGATCTTCTTAAGCCAAGTTTCTTCTAGATATACATAAAAACTGAGGAATCCCTTCATATTATGAGAACCAGGATAGAGTTGTTCCAGCCAAGAGTTTATGTGACTTACGAAGTTTTGTTTTCATATTTTCCAAAGATGAGTTATACCGAATAAGCTCTGTCAAACTATCTTCTACACTTGATCTTAGCCAAAAGGCCAAGAAGTGATTGTCAAACTATCTTCTTCACTCCGCTCTAATTCCCTGTAAAAGTGCATGCCCTTGGGGTGCCTGGCTGGCTCAGTAGGTAGGTGGAACATGTAACTCTTGATCTTGGGGGTTGTAGGTTCGAGCCCCATGTTGGGTGTAGAGGTTACTTAAAAATAAAATCTTTAGGGGCGGGGCGTCTGGGTGGCTTGGTCGTTAAGCATCTGCCTTCGGCTCAGGTCATGATCCCAGGGTCCTGGGATCAAGCCCCACATCAGGCTCCTTGCTCAGCAGGGAGCCTGCTTCTCCCACTCCCACTCCCTCTACCTGTCGCTTCCTCTGCTTGTGCTTTCCCTCTGCCAAATAAATAAATAAAATCTTAAAAACAATCTTTAGGGGCATCTGGGTGGCTCAGTTGGTTGAGTATCCTACTCTTGATTTCAGCTCAGGTCATGATCTCAGGGTCGTGAGATAGAGCCCAGTGTTGGGCTCTGCATTCAGTGGGGAATCTGCCTGAGATTCTCTCTCTCCCTCTGCCCCTTCTCCCACTTGTGCTTTCTCTCTCAAATAAAAATAAATAAATCTTTAAAAAATAAAAAAAATTAAAAAATTAAAGGGCATGCCCTTGAGGTTGAGAATCACATAAAAAGTTTCATCAGTGGGTAATTACTTAGATTAAAAAAGTAAACTATAAAAACACAGAACTGGGACTCTTAAAATAGGAGGAGCAAAAAATGAAGATACTGTTTTCTCTTTCTTCTCGCTCTTTTTTTACCTTAAACATCTCTAGGTTGGCTGCTTTGAGTCTTTCTTCCATTCGGGAGCTGGAACGGGGACTGGAAGCCTCATTATCAGATAAAACAATGATGTCCGGGGAGGGAGTCAGCCTTCCTCGGTCTGGCTCACTAGACAAGAAAAAAATTAAGGTATTTCAACAGTGCAGGTTCACAGAAAAGTTAAAACTTTTTTTTCTACTGAAATTCAAGGGAACTTAGGTCTGTCCCAATTCACCCAGGGGATTCAAATCCTAGGATGAAGAAAATACCAAGACAGAAGTGGTGCTAAAGCCTCAGTCACGGTACTTTCCATTTAATTTCCTTGTGTAGGGACAAGACACACACACAGTGACTGGCTTCAGAAATGGGAATAAGAGGTGAGTGTTCTTATCATGTCGAGCTGAATCAAAATTCTGAATGTTTCCCCCTACATCTCACTCTCCTTTGGGTTGTCTCATTAGTCATGTAGAGGCTCAAGAAGGAAACCGCTCGCTGGAAGGGCAAAGGCGGGAGAGCTGAGGTATAGACAGTACAGTGCTAACAAGGATCCTAAGCTCACTATACCCATAACATGGTCCCGGCTATACAAGGATTTACGGAAGAGGAGGTTTTACGACAACCCTAACGGTAGCCTGTCCTTTCACGAGTTAAGGCAAAAGAAGGTCTGTTGTCAGCTGCTTGAAGGAATGGACAGTGCCAAGTCTACAGCCTTCGGGAGGACTGAAACTCCAAAACGCATCTACTTGCCAGACTTCCACTTAGCATCTTCCTTCAGCAAGAAACTGTCTAGAAACGACTTTGAAATCTAAATCTTCCACACTGGGTCCCTGTATTCCCAATCTTATTTATTAGACAATTATAGTTTTGGTCTTTTGGGGCTAGCCATAAAAGCATCATACCTGTTTTTCTAAGATGATAAAAAATGGCACTGAATTCTGGAGATTCTAATTGCCTCAGGTTCCCAAATCAATGACCACATCTTCTAACTCTCTGATTTCTTAACTCAAAGATATCTTCCCAGAACCTACTTCCTCAAGATCTTCAGTGTAGTTAGGAATACACAGATCTAAAGCAATTTTGTAGTTGTAACTTAAACATGAAACTCGAATCCCTAACACCCACAGAGCTTTAGTCCTGTGAGCCTCTCTACCATTTCTCTGGGTCTCTTCTCGGCTGTTGGGACATAGATACCTTTTGAACAGGGCACCCTGCCTAGATGGGGTGAGCATCCAATTTCTCAACAGGGTAAAACAGAGTTAGTAAAATCAAACAAATTTAGCTGAGAAGATAGAACAGAGGGACAGAGTGACATGTGTGACTATGCTGGGGACTATTCCATTTGTCTGGATTGCCCTACAACCACTGGTCACAGATGGCAAGCTGAGGATGTGACATTACAGAAAAAGAAGCCAGGAGAGGGAGAAGAGCCCATCTTTCTCTGACCCCAAGTTGCTGGAATGATGGTCAGACCTCACAGTGTTTGATTTTATTTTCTGGTGATTTCATTTTTCATTTCTATATTCCTTCATCCCTGTCTCCCATCCCTAACACTAACACAGATGACTAATTTTGAGACCTGATGGATTTCTAATTCTCCTTGGTTTCCGGTGTTTGTTTACATCAACAGTCCAAAGCTCCTTCCATTCTGGTCCTGGCTGTAATACATGCATCAATATTATCTCTAAGAATTCCTCCTTGCTCAAATGAATGCCACCCATTGCTGATGGACTGCCCAGCAACAAGACAGGTAGAGACATTCCTGGATGGAGACTGTGGAACCGAGCAGCACTTATGTATCTGAGAACAACCCTAACTAAATGATATTTTATTCCTGGATATAATCAGACCAGCACAGGCAAAGCAAAACCCAAGTCAAGTCTTGTTTCATTCTTCAACTGTTTTTTTACATCTGACTTGAGGTTCTGGTCTCATTAATTAAGCTTTCCGGGGACAGAAATTATTTTGCTGCTTTCCCAAATGTACATATAATTTACATTATTTGGTGTTCTTAAGTATGAAGCTTTACCTGTTGGAGATTACTAAAACCCTGAATTGTTGCTAACCTCACTTACGACCCAGACTGGCACATTCCCAAAAGCTATGTAACTTCTAATCCTCATTCCCGTTGTAAAAACAACTAAATAGAAAGTGGCCATGTTTCTCTAGCTTTCCAAAATATAAGCAAGCACTGGTTTCACACACCTTATTTCATATACATTGTAACCTGCCCAACTGATGGCAAAAAAAATTTAGGCAATTATGATGTGGCTATCATTGATGTCAGGGGCTCTTCATTCTTTCTGCTTTTAAATTGTCTTCTTTTATCCAGATAAAGACACTGTTGTTCTCCCTGCTGAACCATCTATCAATCCCGTTCGTTCTTATAAAAAGCTTGGGGCTAAGTGTAAATAACTGTCGGTATATCTGGTGAAAGGGGAGAAGAGTGGGAGGGGCCAATGGGGCCTATTTTTCCATGTAGAATGGGGATCTAGATAGTTTACATTAACCCTCTTTTCCTGGAGACCATTAAAAACAGTTCCCGGTTTCCAGAGGATCAAGTTTCAAGAGTTCATCCCTAAAATAAAGTGGACACTAAAGGATCATTCTCATGCCCTATCAGCTATATCTGAACTATTAATAAACTGAATGTTCTTAAAGATAGGGCTGTCTACACTGTGATTCACTGTCCCGGAAGTCGTCACCCTCAGCCAGTACCTTTCACTGTTTCAAGTACTCAGCCTTGACAAGGCACCAGAAAAAAATCCTGTGAAAACGTGTGCGTGTGAGAGTTTACACGCACAAGTGTGTGTGTATGTTTGTGTATGTAGAGGTTGAAGAGAGTGGCACAAAGCAAGAATGCAGAGAACTAGCACATGAAGACAATTTCCTTGTTCATGAAAGAGAAGCTGGGCCCATGCTTTTGGATGTAACAGAAGTGGGAACTCCGTAACAAACAGATTCTGAAACTCTCAGGTGACCTGAAGGAAAGTCTGCTGCCTTCCTAAAATGGCCCTAAGAGTGAAGCCCGCATCACCTCACTTCTAGCTCTGTGGTGCCTCCTTCATCCAGAAATGACCTTTGTCTTAAGGGTGTTAACTGTAAGATTCTCTGTGCTAAGCAGACAGATGAGGCACCAAGTTTCACTTGGAAGTGAGAGGAATTCACGGCCAAGCCAAGTGGCACACACACGTCTTCTTTCAAGAAGCACCTCCTCTCACTGGGTTCCATCCCATTTCCACAGGCTTAGTTTGGGAGGATACCCCACTGCAGGAGGCAGCTGAGCGGCGCCGTACCTCCGCCTTGCACTCATATCCACAGGCTCGTCACTGAGGTTTTCTTTGCCGGGCCTCCCGGCCGTCCTGTTGTCTCCGTGAGGCCTGAGACTCCCGTTGAGCTTCTCCTCATAGCCCTTGACTCCACTGCCATCCTGCTTGGTGGGCAACTCGGGTGGCACCTCAAGATTCGCCAGATCCTTCCGCTTGAGCAGTGCCAGCATCTTCAGGCGTTCCATGGCCTCATGCCCCTCCATTTTGAGTCGCTTAGCCAGGACATCATCTCGCTCATCCGCCGGGTCCAAGCTTCGCTTCAACAGGTTCAGGCGAAGAGCGTCTTCTGTCATTCTCTCCATGCTACGGAAAGGAAAGTAAAAGTGAGATCAGAACACAGCCCCTTCAACAGTCTGTAAGGAACTAGGGTGAATGGAAGAGGCCCTCAGAAGAACCACAGGGACCCCCGGCCGGCTCAGTCGGTAAAGCCTGCAACTCTTGATCTCAGGGTTGTGAGTTCAAGCCCCACATTGTGTGCAGAGCTTCCTTCAAAAAATAAAAAGTCATAGATACATGAAGTTCAAAGGCCACTGAGCTAACCTTCTACCTGTTCCCAGAACACCTACACTAAAGGAGATTTCTCCACTCAACTTCAGCAGTGGAAAGTAAACTTCAACTACTTTCTAGTCATCGAGAAATCTTCCTTACTATAGATTAACTGGATCACCACTACACTCACCTGGATGGTCCATTGAAAGCCTACATCTCTCAGAAAATAAACATTTTTTTGTGACTGGCTTTTTGTGTCTGTATGCTCCAAGTCAGATGCGTTGGTTTGTTGTTGGTTTTTTTTTAAAGATTTTATTTATTTGTCAGAGAGAGGGAGCGAGAGAGGGAACACAAGCAGGGGGAGTGGGAGAGGGAGAAGCAGGCTTCCCACGGAGCAGGGAGCCCGATGTGGGGCTCGATCCCAGGACCCTGGGATCATGACCTGAGCCGAAGGCAGACGCTTGATGACTGAGCCACCCAGGCGCCCACAGACTCAATATCTTAAGATACTTGGCTTTAGGGGGAGCCCAGCTGGCTCAGTTGGTAGAGCAGGTGACTCTTGATCTTGGGGTCGTGAGTTCAAGCCCACTGGGCATGGAGCCCACTTAGAAAAAAAAAAAAGATACTTGGCTTTAATGAAAGACTCAGGTGTTTAGGCTGATAAAAGGTAATACTTTCTCTACTTATGCAGCAAAATTATTAAAGGCAAGAAAATATCATTTTCCCTCTCACTTTGATTTTTTATGCTAACAAAATCTAAATGCAGAATTTCTTCCATACTTTTAAATCCAGGGCTGTTTTCCTGGTAGGAAACAGCAATGAGGCACTGGAAAGAACGTTTTTTGAGTCATAGAAACATAGGATCAAACTGCTAATTACTTTTATAAGCTCAAATATTTAATAAGTTACTTTACCTCCCTAAATCTCAATTTTATCTGTGAAAGTGGGGACTCAGAAGATGCTCAACAAAATTTAATTTCTATACCCTAGGGTTATGACTTCTATACCTAAGACATGAGATCAGACCCAATAATTCACAGACTCAAGTAGGAGGACAGAGAACACTACCAATGTTAACTGGTACTCTTGCAAAGAAAAATAGGTTTGTGTTTGAGGCATCTTCCTTCTTGTAGTGAGGAGTAAAATAAGAGCTATTTGATCCTTTCCTGGGACCAAAAAAAAAAAAAAATCCAACAAAAGGAAACAGACATTTTGGAGATCAGAAAAAAAGAAGCCAGATGTCTGAATTTTTGGGTAATGTTTCTTCTTTTCTTTCTTTTTATAGATTTTATTTATTTATTTGAGAGGGCAAGCACAAGTGGGGGGTGGGGGAGGGGCAGAGAGCAAGGGAGAAGCAGACTCCCAGCCGAGCAGGAAGCCCGATGCGGGACTTGATCCCAGGAACCTGAGATCATGACCTGAGCCAAAGGCAGATGCTTAACCGACTGAGCCACCCTGGCGTCCCTGGGCAATAGTTCTTAATTCTCTTTTTAAAAAGATTAGCTTTACTGAGATGTTAATTCACAGATCACAAAATCCACCTATTTAAAGCACACACTTTGGGGTGCCTGGATGGCTCAGCTGTTTTAAGTGGCCAACTTTTGATTTTGGCTCAGGTCCTGATCTCAGGGTCCTGGATGGAGCCCCACATTGGGCTCCACGCTCAGAGGGAAGTCTGCTTGAGGATTCTCTTCTCTCCCTTTCTCCCTCCCACGTCTCGTGTATGGGTGCTCTCAAATAAATGTTTAAAAAAAGTGCGCATTTTAATGGTTTTTTCTGTATTCAAAGAACTGTAATCATCACCACAATCAATATTAGAACATTATCATCTACCCCCTAAAAAACCCATACCCATTAGCAGTCTCTCTGCCCACATCTCTGTCCTCAACTAATTTAGTTTGTCTCTAAATTTGCTAATTTTGACTTTTTTTTTTTTTGAGAAGGAGGGGGAGAGACAGAGCAAGTGTGTGCGAGAGGGGGGAGGGGCAGGGAGAGAATTTTTTTTAAAAAATATTTTATTTATTTATTTATTTGACAGAGAGAGATAGAGACAATGAGAGAGGGAACACAAGCAGGGGGAGTGGGAGAGGGAGAAGCAGGCTCCCCACTGAGCAGGGAGCCCGATGTGGAGCTCAATCCCAGGACCCTGGGACCGTGACCTGAGCCGAAGGCGCCCCTGGAAGGCAGACGCTTAATGACTGAGCTACCAAGGCACCCCACAGGGAGAGAATCTTAAGCAGACCCCACGCCCAGCGCAGAGGGAGATGTGAGGCTTGATCTCATGACCCTGAGAGATCACGACCTGAACCGAAATCAAGAGTTGGATGCTTAACTGACTGAGCCACCCAGGCACCCCTGGACTTTTCACATAAATGGAACCATATAATATGTGTGGGTTTTTTTGTGACTGGTTTTCACTGAGCATCATGTTTTTAAGGTTCATTCATGTTTGTAGCCTGTTATTACTTTGTACCTTTTTATGTCCAAATGATATTCCATTTGTATAGATGTATTTTGTTTATCCATTTATCAACTGATGGACATTTGTTTTCTCCCCTACTTTTTGCTATTATGAACAATGCTGCTATGAACTTTTGTGTGCAAGTTTTTGTATGAACATGTTTTCAGTTCTCCTGTGTAAAGACCTGGGAGCGAACTGCTGGGCTGCATGGTAGCCCTTTGTTCAACACTTAGAAAAAGTGTTGGGCTGCTTTCCAAAGGGGCCCTACCATCTTACGTCACCACCAGCAGCACATGAGGTTCCAACTTCTCCATATCCTCTTAGTTTTAACAGCTTCAGATAGGAGACGTATTATAGAATATACAAACAGTCTTTAGCTACAGGTCCCCCTAAAGATCTGGTATTTTGAGTTATGTTATTTCTGAAGTGGTTTACTTCTGAAAAATACCCACAAGGTGGAAACTGGAAAGCTGAATGCTACAGAACATCAAAAGTGAAGTCCCAACTCCACAGTAACAGTGTTCCAGGGAACTTGATCAACATCTCATATTGATGGGCACCTGGATGGCTCAGTCAGTTAAGCATCTGCCTTCGGCTCAGGTCATGATCCCAGGGTCCTGGGATCGAGTCCCACATCCGGCGCTCTGCTCAGTGGGGAGTCTGCTTCTCCCTCTCCCTCTCAAATAAATAAATAAATAAAATCTTTAAAAAAACAAAACATCTCATACTGAGAGGTCCATTGGGAAGTTGCAGGTGGGAAAAGTCTGTTACTCAACTGATCATACACCTAGATGCAAAAAATACTCCAGAAAAGTACATAGCAAGATACATAAATGCAAATTAATATGGCACAGTGTTCCAAGTTTGGGGGCAAATTATATTCATGAGCACTGAAAATATATAACAAAGCAACAAAACTTCAATAACCTAGAGTTGAAGGGAGTCTGGGACGCCATCATCATCCCGGCTTCTCATATGGTTATACAAACAATTGAACACTGCTCAAATACCCCCCCCCCCATTATACTCCAATGAAATAAAACAGATACACTAGAAGTTGGGAGAAACCAGAAACATACTTTTTTTTAAACATATATATATATTTTTAAAGACTTTATTTGACAGAGAGAAACAGTGAGAGAGGGAACACAAGCAGGGGGAGTGGGAGAGGGAGAAGCAGGCTTCCCGTGGAGCAGGGAGCCCGATGCGGGGCTCGATCCCAGGATCCTGGGTCCGTGACCTGAGCTGAAGGGAGAAGCTTAACGACTGAGCCACCCAGGTGCCCCGGAAACAGATATTTGAATGTCTAAGGTAAGTAATTTTCCCCAAGAGATGCCTTGAGAACTCTGACCAAATTTTCCTTGCTTTTTACTGATCTAGCCATTCTGCCTCAAAATCCAATAAAACATGGGTGAATCTTGAAAATAACATGCAAAGTGAAGTAAGTCACACGCAGAAGGACAAATATTTTATGGTTCCACTTACATGAGGTACCTAGAATAGGCAAATTCACAGAGACAGAAAGTAGGTTAGAGGCTACCCGTGACTGCAAGTGGAGACAGGGCAGTGAGGAGCTATTATTTAATGGGAACAGAATCTCTGGGATGAAGAAAAAGTTCTTGGTGGCACCTGGGTGGCTCAGTCAGCTAAGCGTCTGCCTTCGGCTCAGGTCATGATCTCGGGGTCCTGGGATCAAGTCCCACATCAGGGGCCTGCTTCTCCCTCTCCCTGCCACTCCCCGTGCTTGTGCTCTGTGTCAAGTAAATAAATAAAATCTCCAAAAAAAAAAAAAAAAAAAAAAATCACAAACATAGACTTAAAATTATACTCCAATAAAGCTGTGAAAAAAGGGGCACCTGGGTGGCTCGGTCGTTAAGCGTCTGCCTTCAGCTCAGGTCATGATCCCAAGGTCCTGGGATCGAGCCCCGAATCAGGCTCCCTGCTCGGTGGGAAGCCTGCTTCTCCCTCTCCCTCTGCCTGCCTACTTGTGCTCTGTCTGTGTCAAATAAATAAAATCTTAAAAAAAAAAGCTGTGAAAATAATACTCAATGTAAATTTATCACACAAAAATTCTTCTCCAAAAAAGCAAAACAAAAATTCTGCAAAATCAGGGTGCCTGGCTGGCTCCGTCAGTAGAGCATGTGTTGCTTCATCAATCTCAGGGTCGTGAGTTCAAGCCCCATATTCAGTGTGGAGCCCGCTTAAAATAAAACTTTAAAAATTCTATAAAATAAGTGTTGTATTTTGCCTTTTTAAAAGATTGAGAGAGCGAGCGAGCGAGAGAGCATGTGCTGGGGGAGGGAGAGCTGAGCAGGGAGCCAGAAGTGGGGCTGGGCTCATCCCCTGGGATCATGACCTGAGCCAAAGGCAGATGCTTAATGGACTGAGCCACCCAGGTGCCCCATGTGTTCTCATTTAAATCTCCTCAGCAAGTTACTAAGTGGTCTTATCCCTACATTACAGATGGGAAAATGTTAAATCAAGTATCCTAGGACTATAGACAGTGAACCTGGGATTCCTATGCAGGACTAGCTCACTTCAGAAGTCTGTTATACAGATTGATGTATCAAAGCTGGATAATCTTAAGAAGCAGTGTTGGGTATTCATGAATGTGCACATCCATCCATCCCCCACAAATATTAAGTATACTATATGCCAAGTTCACGGTTAGCTGGTAGGAATGAAGATGAAAAAGATTAGGTCACTTTTTTAAAAGATTTTATTTACTTATTTGACAGAGAGAGAGACACAACACAGCAAGAGAGGGAACACAAGCAGGGGGAGTGGGAGAGGGAGAAGCAGGCTTCCCGCGGAGCAGGGAGCCCGATGTAGGGCTTGATCTCAGGACCCTGGGATCATGACCTGTGTTGAAGGCAGACACCCAATGAATGAGCCACCAGGCGCCCCTAGGTCACTGTCTTTTAACAATTTCATTCTGATAGGAGAAGATGTGCATGTAACTAAAATAAGTACTTGTTCACGTGAACCCATCTTCTCTGCCTTCTTATAGCCTGCTTCTTTCACTTACACTTCAATGAAGAGAACTGAATTCATCCACAGACAAAAGCTAGAAGCCTGGGAATCTTCCCTGACTTTTTGTGACTTCAATCTCGGTCACCAGGTCCTATCCGGTCCTATATTCTCCTCTTCTGAATGTGACTGTGAGACGACGCAGTCCTGGCCCGGTGCTCCCGGAAGTACTGACACATGAGGGGAGGCAGGCAGCCAGCAGATGAAGTGGATACCGCAAAGCAGCAGGGACACAGGACTAGTCACAGAGCCGTGCCACACACCCAACTGCCCCGAGGCCAGTTTCTGGATTCCAGTTCCACAGGCCAATACACTCCCTTAATGTGTAAGCCAGTTTGAGCTAGGGTTTCTGTTACCTAAACTGAAAATATCTTAACGGAAAACTCAGAAGTGCCAATGTGAAATCAAGGTGGATATATCCAATAAACAGGTGGATACATGGCAAACAAACTGAAGAGCCAGCGCTCAGGCCAGAGCTGGAGATGTATTTGAACAGAAGAGGAAGTAATGGAAGTAACGTATGGGCAATAAGTCAAATTGCCCAGAAAAAAATAGAGTCACAAGAAAAGAGGGTCAAGCATAGAACCTTGGGCAATACCTACATTTAAGGGTTGGTTGGTCAGAGGAAACTAAGAAATGGCCAGAGAGCTGGGGGAAAACTAGCAAAACGACATATCAACAAACTAAAGGAGCGTTCCAAGAGAGTAGTTAATTATGTCTAACAATTATAGCAGAAAAATGCCCGGCTTTAGATCTGCTGTTGACAGCTGTAACAATAAGAATGGCCCGGTAGTAGCGCAGCTCCAGACCCATGCTCGTCAGGTTTTCATCTCACTGTCAAAACCCCAAACCAGAATCCAGGTCTGCAGCAAAGACTGAGAGGATCCTGAGAGAAAAGAGGACAGAGGGATGGGGAGGATGAGCAAACTAAATTAACATCTATTGAACGCCTGCTCTTCACCAGGCAGTGTACAAGGCTCTTTATATTCGCTTTCCCAATTAGTCACATCAGAGGATTAACAGAAAAATTTTAGTTGTCAGTTAAGTTAGAAAACCCCAATTTTCCGAGCACCTGGCCGGCTTGGTCGGTAGAGCATGGGACTCTCGATCTTGGGGTTCTGAGTTTGAGCCCCATGCTGGGTGTCAAGCCTACTCAAAAAAAAAAAAAAAAAAGAAAGAAAGAAAGACACCAATTTTCAAAAATGATGAAATTTAAGCCTATAGTTATATAAAAGCAAAACGGTACTCCTTTAAAAAAAAAATTAAATTCAAGTTAGTTAACAAGGAGTGTAGTACTGGTTTCAAGAGTAGAATTCAGTGATTCATCACTTAACGTACAACACCCAGTGCTCATCACAGCAAGTGCTCTCCTCAATGCCCATCACCCATCTAGGCCATCCCCCCACCCACCTCCCCTCTAGCAACCCTCAGTTTGTTCTCTATATTTAAGAGTCTCTTTTGGTTTGCCTCCCTGTTTTTATCTTTTTTTTTTTTTTTTAAAGATTTTATTTATTTATTTGACAGAGAGAGAGACAGCGAGAGGGAACACAAGCAGGGGGAGTGGAGGAGGGAGAAGCAGGCTTCCCACGGAGCAGGGAGCCCAATGTGGGGCTCGATCTCAGGACCCTGGGATCATGACCTGAGCCGAAGGCAGACGCTTAATGACTGAGCCACCCAGGCGCCCCTCTGTTTTTATCGTATTTTTCCTTCCCTTCCCCTATGATCCTCTGCTTTGTTTCTTAAATTCCACATATGAGTGAAATCATATGGTATTTGTCTTTCTCTGACTTATTTCGCTTAGCATAGTACACTCTAGTTCCATCCACATCACTGCAAATGGCAAGATTTTATTCTTTCTGATGGCTGAGTAATATTCCATTGTATCTATATACCACAACTTTATCCATTCATCTGTTGATGCACATCTGGGCTCTTTCCATATTTTGACTATTGAGGACACTGTTGCTCTAAACATTGGGGTGCAGGTGCCCCCTTCAAATCACTATGTTTGTATCCTTTGGATATATTCCTAGTAGTGCAATTGCTGGGCTGTAGGGTAGCTCTATTTTTAACTTCTGAGGAACCTCCATATGTTTTCCACACTGGCTGCACCAGCTTGCATTCCCACCAACAGTGTAGGAGGTTCCCCTTTCTCCGCATCCTCACCAACATCTGTTGTTTCCTGACTTGTTAGTTTTAGCCATTCTGACTGGTTTGAGGTGGTATCTCATAGTGGTTTTGATTTCCCTGATGATGAGTGATGTTGAGCATCTTTTCATGTGTCTGTCGGCCATTTGTATGTCTTCTTTGAAAAAGTTGTCTACTCATGTCTTTTGCCCATTTCTTGACTGGATTTGTTTTTTGGGTGTTGAGTTTGATTAGTTCTTTATAGATCTTGGATACCAGCCCTTTATCAGAGAGGTCACTTGCAAATACCTTCTTCCATTCTGTAGGCTGTCTTTTGGTTTTGTTGATTGTTTCCTTTGCTCTGCAGGAGTTTTGTTTTTTTTAAAGATTTTATTTATTTGACAGAGAGAGACACAGCGAGAGAGGGAACACAAGCAGAGGGAGTGGGAGAGGGAGAAGCAGGCTTCCTGCCGAGCAGGGAGCCCGAAGCGGGGCTCGATCCCAGGACCCTGGGACCATGACCTGAGCCGAAGGCAGACGCTTAACGACTGAGCCACCCAGGCGCCCCTGTAGGAGCTTTTTATCTTGATCAAGTCCCAATAGTTCATTTTTGCTTTTGTTTCCCTTGCCTTTAGAGACGTGTCTAGCAAGAAGTTGCTGCAGCTGAGGTCGAAGAGGTTGTTGCCTATGTTCTCCTCTAGGATTTTGATGGATTCCTGTCTCACATTTAGGTCTTCCATCCACTTTGAATTTATTTTTGTGTATGGTATAGGAAAGTGGTCCAGTTTCATTCTTCTGCATGTGGCTGTCCAATTTTCCCAACACCAATTGTTGAAGAGACTGTCTTTTTTTCATTGGATATTCTTTCCTGCTTTGTTGAAGATCAGTTACTTAACACATAAAAAATAAGTTGTTTTGGGACACCTGGCTGGCTCAGTCGGAGGAGCACTGAACTCTTGATGTTGGGGCCATGCATTTGAGCCCCACATTGGGTGTGGAGCTTGTTTTTTGTTTAAGTACTTCATACATATTATATATAATACACACATGAAATATATATTCATATAAATACATAAAATATATATATCCTTCTTATAAATTCTAATACTTTTTAAAATTTAAAGACTTTTGGGGTGTCTGGGTGGCTCAGTCGGTTGAGCCTCCAACTCTTGATTTCAGCTCAGGTCATGATCTCCTGGGATCAAGCCTGGTATCAGGCTCCCCACTCAACGGGGAGTCTGCTTGTCTTCCTCCCTCTGCCCCCCCAACGCATGCGCACGCTCTAAGTATATCTAAAAAAAAAAAAAAAGTTAAATTTAAAGACTTTTTTTTTTTTTTTTAGTAACCTCTACACCCAATGTGGTGCTCGAACTCACAACCCCGAGATCAAGAGTCGTATTTCAGGTACCCCCAAATCCAAAGACTTTTAAATGAATATTAGTAAGTGAGCAAAAAATACCTTCATTTCTTATTGTTTCCAGTATTTTTTCTGATTTCTCGCTCTCTGACCTATCTTCCAAATGGTCACAACATGGAGTTAAGGAGAATTTTACTGTACACATGAAGAAAGTACATGTTCTCTTTATTATAAAATATTTCAAGCAAGGAGATATATATAGAGGATAATAAACAAAGGTCAAATCTTAACATTTTGCTTCTATTTTATTTTTTGATTTAACTTTTTGAGGTAATTGTAGATTCATATGAAGTTTCAAGAAATCATGCAGGAAAGATTCCATGTACCCTTTACCTAGTTTCCTCCAATGGTAACACTGAACTATTATATGGCACCATGACCAGGATATCAACATTGATACAATCTACGGATCTTGGGACTCCTGGGTGGCTCAGTCCATTAAGCGCCTGCCTTTGGCTCAGGTCATGATCCCAGGGTCCTGGGATTGAGCTCCACATCGGGCTCCCTGCTGTGTGGGGAGCCTGCTTCTCCCTCTCCCTTTGCTACTCCCCTGCTTGTGCTCGCTTTTTCTCTCTCTCAAATAAATAAAATCTTAAAAAAAAAAAAAATCTACAGATCTTTCCCAGTTTTACTTGGATATATTTGTGCTTATTTAGTTATATACAATGTTATCACATTTGTAGGTGCATGTATCCACCATAGTCAAGATAGAGAACAGTTCCGTCACCTCAAGGATCCCTCATGTTGCCCTTTTATAAACATATCTACCCTCTTACTGCCTTCCCCCAAACTACATCCCAAACCTTGGTGATCAATCTGTTTTCCATATCTAAAATTTTATCTTTATTTATTTAAAGATTTTATTTATTTGACAGAGAGAGAGAGATAGTGAGAGAGGGAACACAAGCAGGAGGAGTGGGAGAAGGAGAAGCAGGCTTCCTGCTGAGCAGGGAGCCCAACACGGGGCTCGATCCCAGGGCCCTGGGATCATGACCTGAGCTGAAGGCAGACGCTTAATGACTGAGCCACCCAGGCGCCTCCCCCCACCGACTTTTTAAAAAGATTTTGAGAGAGAGCAAGCGCGAGTGAGACAGCATGAGCAGGAGGGGCAGAAGGATAGGGAGAGAGAGAATCCCAAGCAGAACCCACACTGAGTGCGGAGCCTGATGCAGGGTTTGATCCCAGGACCCCCAGATCATGACCTGTGCCAAAACCAAGAGTGAGATGCTTAACTGACTGAGCCACCCAGGCAACCCTGGGGTTGGCTTTTTAAAAATGGCTTTTAGTAGAATTCCCTTGAGATTCATCCGAATTGTTGCATGTACTAATAGTCTGTTCCTTTATATTGCCAACTAGTAGTCCATGGAATGAATGTACCCTATTTATTCCATTGCTGAAGGACAACTGAGTTGTTTCTAGTTTTTGGGTTTTTTTTTTTTTTTTTGCCATGACAAAGCTGCTATGAACATTCACATACAAGTTTCTACAGAAACTTAAGTTTTCATTTCTCTGGGATAAATGCTTAAGAGTGTGAATGCTGAGTAATACAGCAAATTATTATGTTTAGTTTTGTAAGAAACCGCCAATCTATTTTCCAGTGTTTTTTGTGATTGTCTGCCCCCGTCATCTAATCCCATAGCAATGTTTGAGAAGTCCAGTTTCTTCATCTCCTCACTGGCATTTGTTAGTGTGATTATTTTTAATTTAAGCCATTCTGAGAGGTGTGTAGTGATATTTCACTATAGTTTTCATTTGCATTTCCCTAATGGCTAGTGATGTTGAATATCTTTCTATGTGTTTATTTGCCATCTGTAAATCCTCTTTTGTGAAAACCCTCTGTTCATGTCTTCTGGCCGTGTTCTAACTGGATTGTTTTTACTGTTTAGTTTTGAGAGTTTTTCATACATTTAGACCCCAGTCATTTGTCATATATGTGGCTTCATAACTTATTTTTAGTGAAACTAAACACTACAGATACAAAGCACCCTGTATAACTGCATCCCCAAACCATTCCCTATCTATCTCCTCCTCCTCTCCCCAGAGAAAGGCATTATTAGGATGGATTTGTTATCATTTCCATGCATACTGTTGTAAGATTATTCCATATATATCTTTAAATAATATATAGCATAGTTTGTATATTTTTTATAAATTATAGCTTAAAAGTAGCTCTTGTACATATCCTCTTCCATTTGCCTTTCAATGTTCATTTTTTTAATATTTAAAATTTATCCAAGTAAATGTATGAAGCTCTAGTTCATTTGTTTTAACTGCTGTGTAGAACTCCATTGCAAAAAGACACAATTTAGTAATCCACTCTCCAGTTCAACATTAAGCATCAATTTGTTGATGTGTAATGCTGCAAAGTCTACTTTTGGCCAAGATGGTGTTAACAGGGCTGGATTTACCCTCCCACCTGAAATAACAACCCCCCAGACAAAAATACATGAAATGAGGTTTTCAAGATACTGGACATCAGGCAACAAAGGCAGTGATCCCACAGGAACAGGAAATAAACAAGGTAAGCTCGACAACTGCCCTCATTTATTGTCTTGAAGGAATTTCTAGGACAAGGTGTGGGCAGGGGGGATTGAGGCAGAGCCAGGCAGACCGTGAGCAGAAGAGATGGAGAGGAAGTACAGTGAAAGGACAGAGTACCACAGAGGTGAGAGCTGTAGAGATACCGATCACAAAAAACACAGTAAGTGTTGAGGAGCACGTAGAGAAACTGGAATCTTCACACACTGCTGGTGGGAATGGAAAATGGTACAATCAGTGTGGAAAAGAGCCTGGCAGTTCCTCACAAAGTTAAACACAGTTACTATATGACCCACCAATTCCACTGTTAGGCATATACCCAAGAGAACTGAAAACATTATTTCCACACAAAAATTTGTACACCAGGAGTGCCTGGGTGGCTCAGTCATTAAGCATCCGCCTTCGGCTCAGATGATCCCAGGGTCCTGGGATCGAGCCCCGCATCGGGCTCCCTGCTTGGCGGGAAGCCTGCTTCTCCCTCTCCCACTCCCCCTGCTTGTGTTCCCTCTCTCGCTGTGTCTCTGTCAAATAAATAAATAAATAAAATCTTTAAAGAAATAAACCCCCCCACATTTATTTTTTAAAAAATTTGTACACCAATGGTCACCACAGCATTATTCTTAATAGCCAAAAAGTGGAAACAACCCAAATGTCCATCAACTGATGAATCAACAAAATGTCGTGTATCTGTACAATGGAATATTATATGGTCACAAAAAGGAATGAAGTACTGATAAGAATTACAACACAGATGAACCTTAAAAACATTACCTAAGTGAAGGAAGTTAGTCACAAAAGGCCATCTATTGTATGATTCTACTTATGTGAAAAGTCCAGAATAGGCAAGTCAATGGAAACAGAAAGTAGACTAGTGGTTGCCTAGAGCTGAAGAGAAGGTCAAAATGAGAATGTTTGCTGATGGGTCAGAGGTTTCTTTCTTTTTTTTTTTTTTTAAGATTATTTATTTATTTATTTGAGAGTGAGAGAGTGAGCATGAGTGGGGGCAGGGGGAAAGGGAGAAGAAGCAGACTTCCTGCTGAGCAGAGCCCAACACAGGACTCAATTTCAGGACCCAGAGATCATGACCTGAGCCAAAGGCAGATGTTTAACCATCTGAGCCACAAGGCACCCCAGAGGTTTCTTTTTGGGGTGATGAAAATGTTCTAATCTTAAGAGTGTGTGGATAGTTGCACAACTCTTTGAATATACTAAAACCATTAAACTGTACACCCTTTTTTAAATATTTTATTTATTTATTTGACAGAGAGAGACAGCGAGAGAGGGAACACAAACAGGGGGAGAGGGAGAAGCAGACTCCCCGTGGAGCAGGGAGGCCGAGGTGGGGCTCAATCCCAGGACCCCGGGATCATGACCCGAGCCGAAGGTAGACGCTTAATGACTGAGCCACCCAGATGCCCCAAACTGTACACTCTTAATAGGTGAATTCTGTGGTATGTAAAATATATCTCAATAAAGATGTTAAAACACACTGGATGATATTGACAGATTAGTTATTACAGAAAAAAAAGATTAATGAACCAGAAGACCTAGTAATAAAAATTACCTCAAATTAAAAATAGAATATGGGCGCCTGGGTGGCTCAGTTGGTTAAGCGACTGCCTTCGGCTCAGGTCATGATCCTGGAGTCCTTGGATCGAGTCCCGCATCGGGCTCTCTGCTCGGCAGGGAGTCTGCTTCTCCCTCTGACCCTCCTCCCTCTCATGCTCTCTGTCTCAAATAAATAAATAAAATCTTAAAAAAAAAAAAAAAGGAATAAAGAAGAAGAACATGAGGGGGCTGGGGAACTTTTTTTTTTTTAAAGAGAATAATTTTTTAAAGATTTTATTAATTTATTTGATACAGAGAGAGAGTGCACAAGCAGGGGGAGTGGCAGAGGGAGAGTGAGAAGCAGGCTCCCCACAGAGCAGGGATCCCAATGCGGGGCTCCATCCCAGGACCCCGGGATCATGACCTGAGCCGATGGCAGATGCTTAACTGACTGAGCTACCCAGGAGCCCTAAAGCTGGGGAACAACTTTAAGCAGCCTAATATTCAGATAACCGGAGTCCCTCAAAGAGAGGAGATGGGAGTGGACAGAAAAAACATATGAATAAATAATGACCAAAAGTGAATAAACAATGAAAACTATAAACCTACAAATCCAAGAATCTCCATAAACCCCAAGCACAAGGAACATGAAGAAAACTATACTAAGGGACATAATTAAATTGCTTAGAACTACTACAAAAACTTAAAAGTAGCCTGGATTGGGAAAGGGAAGACAGATTATGTAAAAATAAGGATAATACCAGATTTCTTGTTGGAAACAAGGCAAAAGAAAGTGGATGAAAAAACCTGACAACCTAAAATACCATACCCCCAAAAAATATCTTTTAAAAACAAGGGCGCCCAGCTGGCTCAGTCAGTAGAGCCTATGACTTGATCTTGGGGTCATGAGTTCAAAGCCCCACGTTGGGGGAATAGATTGTACTTAAAATTTAAAAAAATCTTTTAAGGGCGCCTGGGTGGCTCAGTTGGTTAAGAGACTGCCTTTGGCTCAGGTCATGATCCTGGAGTCCCTGGATCGAGTCCCGCATTGGGCTCCCTGCTTGGCGGGGAGTTTGCTTCTCCCTCTGACCCTCTCCCCTCTCATGTGCTCTCTCTCATTCTCTCTCTCTCAAATAAATAAATAAAATCTTTTACAAAAAAAAAAATCTTTTAAGGGGCGCCTGGGTGGCTCAGTCGTTAAGCGTCTGCCTTCGGCTCAGGTCATGGTCCCAGGGTCCTGGGATCGAACCCCGTATCGGGCTCCCTGCTCCGCGGGAAGCCTGCTTCTCCCTCTCCCACTCCCCCTGCTTGTGTTCCCTCTCTCGCTGTGTCTCTCTCTGTCAAAGGAATAAATAAAATCTTAAAAAAATAAAATAAAAAATAAAATAAAATATTTTTCTAAGTAGGCTTTTAAAAAAAATTTTTTTTCTAAGTAGGCTCCACACCCAGTGGAGCCCAATGTGGGGCTTGACTCACAACCCTGAGATCAAGATCTCAGCTGAGATCAACAGCCAGACGCTTACCCAACTGAGTCACCCAGGTGTGCCTATATCTTCTTCTTTTTAAAAATTTACTTTTATCTTAAAAGTTCCTCTAATTATGGCCTCAAAGCTTATTTTGTCTGCTGGAACATCCTTTTCCATTCTTAATTTCTGTGCTTTTTTTTTCCTTCAAGATTTTATTTATTTGAGAGAGACAGACACAGCGAGAGAGGGAACACAAGCAGGGGGAGAGGGAGAAGCAGGCTTCCCGCTGAGCAGGGAGCCCGATGTGGGGCTCGATCTCAGGACCCTGGGACCATGACCTGAGCCAAAGGCAGACGCTTAACGGCTGAGCCACCCAGGCGCCCCTTCTCTGCCTTTTTGATAGTATTTACCTGAATTTGTTTTTCCATTCAACCTGATAATGTTTCTTTAGCTGGCTAGTTTAGTCCATATACATTTATTATCATGATTACTCATATATTCAGTTTCATTTCTACCATCTTCATTTTACTATCTTGCTTGTTCTGTGCTTCTCTTTTGGTCTTTTATGCCTTGTTTTGACTGGACTGACTTAAATTTTCTTTATTCATTTCCTCTATTTTATTTCAGTCCCATTTTGGTTTTTAGCTTCTATCAAATTAGTCATTTTTAGAAAATATTTTATTTATTTATTTGAGAGTGAGAGAGCGCACGCACGAGCGTGTGGGGGGGAGGGGCAGAGGGAGAGCGAGAGCATCTCAAGCAGACTCTGCGCTGAGTGTGGAGCCTGATGCAGGGCTTGATCTCACAACCCTGAGATCATGATCTGAGCCAAAATCAAGAGTGGGACACTTAACCAACTGAGCCACCTAGGTGTCCTTCAAATTAGTCATTATTAGTGGGTTACATATAGTGAAAGCTACCTTGGATATACCCACAAATTTCTTTTTGTCCTGCCAATCTTAGGGAATTCAACTTCTTCTCTCCTGATACGTACCCCCCCCTTTTTTTTTAAAGATTTTATTTATTTATTTGACACAGAGAGAGAAAGAGTGAGAGAGAGAGAGCACAAGCAGGGGGAGTGGCAGGCGGAGGGAGAGGGAGAAGCAGGCTCTCTGCTGAGCAGGGAGCCCGATGCAAGGCTTGATCCCAGGACCCCAGGATCATGACCTGAGCTGAAGGGAGACGCTTAACCAACTGAGCCACCCAGGTGCCCCATGATACATACCCCTTTTAGTTCTTTTAGAACACCTAACTGCTAGCAATGTCCACAACAGTCAAACTATGGAAAGACCCCAGATGTCCACTGACAGATGAATGGATAAAGAAGATGTGGTGTATATATACAATGGAGTACTACTCAGCCATCAAAAAAATGAAATCTTGCCATTTGCATCGACATGGATGGAACTGGAGGGTTTTAATGCTAAGTGAAATAAGTCAATCAGAGAAAGACAATTATCATATGATCTCATTGATATGTGGAATTTAAGAAACAAAACAGAGGATCACAGGGGAAGAGAGGAAAAAATAAAACAAGATGAAATCAGAGTTGGAGACAAACCATAAGAGATTTATAATCATAGGAAACAAACTGAGGATTGCTGGAGGAGAGGGGGTGGGGGGATGGGGTAACTGGGTGATAGACATTAAGGAGGGCACGTGATATATAAGACTGATGAATCACTGGGCGCCTGGGTGGCTCAGTTGGTTAGGCGACTGCCTTCGGCTCAGGTCATGATCCTGGAGTCCCTGGATCGAGTCCTGCATCGGGCTCCCTGATCAGCAGAGTCTGCTTCTCCCTCTGACCCTCCCCCCTCTCCTGTGCTCTCTATTTCTTAAATAAGTAAATGAAATCTTAAAAAAAAAAAAAAAAAGACTGATGAATCATAGACTTGTAGCTCTGAAACCAATAATACATTGTATGTTAATTGAATTAAAAAAAATTAAGGGGCGCCTGGGTGGCTCAGTTGGTTAGGCGTCTGCCTTTGGCTCAGGTCATGATCTCAGGGTCCTGGGATCAAGCCCCGCGTCAGGCTCCCTGCTCTGCAGGAAGCCTGCTTCTCCCTCTGCCCCTCACCCTGCTTGTGTTCCCTCTCTCACTGTCTCTCTCTGTCAATTAAGTAAATAATATCTTTAAAAAAAATTTAAAAATTTAAAAAAGAATATCTAACTGCTAAACACATTTAAGTCCCCCTGAAAATGTTTACTTCATCCTCACTCTAGAATGAGCATAGAGTTCTAATTCACTTACCTTTTCTCTGTGCTTTGAAAATACTACTTTCCTGGCATTTTCTTGTTGCTGAGAATTTTGACTGAAGTCTAATTTTCATTCCTTTGTGGTAATGTTTTTTCCTCCCTGGTTGCTTTCATAAGTTCTTTCTTTGTCTTTGATATTTTGCAAGACTCAATATCACTAATGTGCATCTAATGTGTTTAGTTTTTTTTTTTTAAGATTTTATTTATTGGGGCGCTTGGGTGGCTCAGTTGTTGGGTGTCTGCCTTTGGCTCGGGTCACAATCCCAGGGTCCTGCAATCGAGCCCTGCATCAGGCTCCCTGCTCAGTGGGAAGCCTGCTTCTCCCTCTCCCACTCCCCCTGCTTGTGTTCCCTCTCTCTCTTTCTCTGTCAAATAGATAAAACCTTAAAAGATTTTATTTATTTATTTGACAGAGACAGAGAGAGAACAAGCAGGTGGAGCGGCAGGCAGAGGGAGAGGGAGAAGCAGACTTCCCACTGAGCAGGGAGCCCGATGTGGGACTCAATCCCAGGACCCTGGGATTGTGACCCGAGCCGAAGGCAGACACCCAACAACTGAGCCACCCAGGCGCCCCCTAATGTGTTGTTTTATTGCTCCTTTCAAGATTCGCTATTTTCTCCTGAAGTTGAAGACTGATATATTTAGCAATTCTGCAAAATTCTCAGCCATTATCTCATCTCTTTGAGCATTATTACCATCTCATTTTTTCCTATTCTATCCTAGAACCCCTATGAGATATATCTTGGGCCATCTTACTCTGGTCTCCACATCTCAATCTTTTTGTCATATTTTCCATTTCTTTCTATCTCTATGCTGCATTCTGTGTAATTTCCTCCCGTTGCTACTCCTTATTCTCTCTTTAGCTATGTTGAATATGATATTTAACAAACATATCTTCTGAGGCTTTTTAAAAAGATTTTATTTATTCATTTGAGAGAGAGACAGCACAAGCAGAGGGAGAGGCAGAAGCAGACTCCCCACCGAGCTGGGAGCCCGATGTGGGACTTGATCCCAGGGCCCTGGGATCATGACCTGAGCCGAAAGCAGACGCTTAACCAACTCAGCCACCCAGGAGCCCCACATCTTCCGAGTTTTTAATTTCACTGATCTACTGCAGAACACATCAACTTTGGAATCACATTAGAATCATCTAAGGAACTGTAAAAAAAAAAACAAACAAAAAACCAAACTGATACCAGGTCCCACTTACTCCTAAACATTCTGATTTAATTGGTCTGCCACAGGATTCAAGCATCTGTACTTTAACAAATGCCCTAGTTGTTTGCATTATTCAGCCAGTGTTAAGAATCATTCCATCTTCATACCAACTTGGTGTGCTAGTTCCACCTTGGGAAAATTTTCCCATGACCTTTTTTTTTTTTTTTTTTTAAGATTTTATTTATTTATTTGACAGAGACACAGCGTGAGAGGGAACACAAGCCAGGGGGGTGGGGGGAGAGGGAGAAGCAAGCTTCCCGCTGAGCAGGGAGCCCATTGTGGGGCTTGATCCCAGAACCCTGGGATTGTGACCCAAGCCAAAGGCAGACGCTTAACGACTGAGCCACCCAGGCGCTCCTCCCATGACCTCTTGTCCTATTCCATTTACTGCCTCATTTCCCTGTACAGTCTATAGCAAAATTCCTCAAAAGTGTTCTCTCTACTGTCTCTACTTTCTCTCCTCCTCTCTTTTCTCTCAGAACTACTTCAGTTCAGATTTTGTTCCCATCAACATGATAAATAAAATCTTGAAAAAAAGAAAAAAGATCCACTTAGTAACTTTCAAATATGTAATATAGTATTTTTAAGATTTTATTTATTTATTTGCCACAGAGAGGGAGAGCACAAGCAGGGGGAGCGGCAGAGGGAGATGCAGGCTCCTCATTAAAAGAAACGATCTTTTCCAAGTCACTAGTTAACTTGATGCTACCAAATCCAATAGTTTTTCTCCTAAACTTTTTTTTAAAAGGAGATTAGATCTTTTTTTTTTTTTTTTTAAGATTTTATTTATTTGACAGAGACAGAGATAGAGAGAGCAGAACACAAGCAGGGGGAGTGGGAGAGGGAGAAGCAGGCTTCCCGCTGAGCCTGAAGCCCGATGCGGGACTCGATCCCAGGACCCTAGGATCATGACTTGAGCCGAAGGCAGACGCTTAACGACTGAGCCACTCAGGTGCCCCGGAGACAGAGAATCTTTTTTTTTTTTTTTTAAAGATTTTATTTATTTATTTGACAGAGAGAGACACAGCGAAAGAGGGAATACAAGCAGGAGGAGTGGGAGAGGGAGAAGCAGGCCTCCCGTGGAGCAGGGAGCCCGACGCGGGGCTCGATCCCAGGACCCTGGGATCATGACCTGAGCTGAAGGCCAACGCCTAACGACTGAGCCACTCAGGTGCCCTCTCCTAAACTTTTTAAAAAAATCAATCCTCATTTTACTTGAACTTTCAGCAGTATTTAATCAAATCAGTATTCCTTCCTTTTTATTTTTATTTTTTTTGAGAGAGAGAGAAGGAGCACACACAAGTTGGGGGTGGTGGTGTGCAGAGCAAGAACGAAAATCTCAAGCAGATTCCGTGCCCAGCACAGCACCCGACACAAGGCTCAATCTCACAACCCTGAGATCACGACCTGAGCCAAACCCAGAGTTGGATGCTTAGCCAACTAAAGCCACCCAGACACTCCCAATATTCCTTCCCTCTTAAGTGCTTTCTACGCTTGGCCTTCAGGACTTCATGTATTTGGGTTCTCATCCTACATTCAGGACCAGTTATACTTGCCCTTTTTTTTTTTAAATTGAGATATAGTTGACATATAGCATATTAGTTTCAAATCTACATAATGACCTTTCATTTGTACATGTTGTGAAATAATGACCACAATAAGTCTTACTATCCATCACCATACAGTTAAATTTTTTCTTGTGATGACAACTTTTAAGATCCACTCGCTTAGGGGCGCCTGGGTGGCTCAGCTGGTTAAGCGTCTGCCTTCCGCTCAGGTCATGATCTCAGGGTCCTGGGATTGAGCTCCACATCCGGCTCCCTGCTCAGCCTGGACCCTGCTTCTCCCTCTGACTTCCGCTCCCCCTGCTTGTACTCTTCCTCTCTCTCCCTCTGTCAAATAAATAAAATCTTGAAAAAAAAAAAAAATCCACTCAGTAACTTTCAAATATGTAATACAGTATTTTTAAGATTTTATTTATTTATTTGCCAGAGAGAGAGAGGGGGAGAGCACAAGCAGGGGGAGCGGCAGAGGGAGAAGCAGGCTCCTCACTGAGCAAGGAGCCCGAGGCGGGGCTCGATCCCAGGACCCTGGGACCGTGACCTGAGCCGAAGGCAGACGCTCAACCATCTGAGCCACCAGGCGCCCCTGGAACACAGTATTGTTAGCTATGGTCACGCCGTGCTGTACGCTGCGTCTCCATGATTAAAAAGCATCTCTGTAATTTATTTATTTTGTAACTAGAAGTTTGTACCTTTTGAGCAGCTTCACCCACTTCATCCACCCACCCCCACAAGCAACCATTAATATGTTCTCTGTGAGTTTTTTGTTTTGTTTAGATTCCACATGTAAGTGAGATGGTACTTTTCTCTGTCTCACTTATCTGAGAATAATGCCCCCAAGGTCCAACCATGTTGTCGAAAAAGGCAAGATTTCCTTCCTTTTTATGACTAATATTCCACATTGATATTTGGTGGACTGTTTTCCACCCACTAAAATGTTAAGCTCCTTGGGAGGTTTTTTTTGTTTTGTTTTGTTTCTATTTCACTCAGTGCCTGGCCTGCTAAATAGAAGACCATATTCTGCAGTTTTAGATATTCTATTTGGTTCTTTTTTCAAATCTGTCTCCCCCAAATTATTTTTTCTCTTCGTTCAAAATCTTTGTACTTAGTAGTTTAAATATACTTATTTTATAAGCTATAATCAAGAGATTTATTATCTGAAGTTTCAGCTCCTACTGATTTTTAGAACAGTGATTTTTTTTTTTAAAGATTTTATTTATTTATTTGAGAGAGAGAGAACGAGAGATAGAGAGCATGAGAGGGAGGAGGGTCAGAGGGAGAAGCAGACTCCCTGCCGAGCAGAGAGCCCGATGCGGGACTCGATCCTGGGACTCCAGGATCATGACCTGAGCCGAAGGCAGTCGCTTAACCAACTGAGCCACCCAGGCGCCCCTATAACAGTGATTCTTATTCATGGTAAATGAATTGTTTCTTGTACTTTTTGTCATTTTTTATTGTGAGCCTTATTTTCATTGGGACTTTATCTGTAGGAATCCTGTGTGATTTGGATTGTGGACCTGTTCCTCCAGAGTAGTTTTTTATATGCTTCTGCCAGTTACCCCGAGGGAATAAAGGGTTCTGAATAATTTTTTATATTTATTTCTCGGCTTGGTTTTCTCCAGATGAAAATAATTTAAACCTATATGAGTGCAGGCCCATACTTAAATTTTCAGGGCATATTCCCACCCATCCCTAATCAGAACCCAGAGTGTGACAGAAGTTTCCTGGTTTCTCTGAACTAAGGAATGGGATTTTTTTATTAAGGTCATCTCTGCCATGAGAGCAGGAGCCTTATAAGGGGATTCTCATCTCTAACTCTGCTCCAGGCCTAATGCTTTGTCTCTGGACCCCAAGCATTAGAGCATTAAAAAAGCATTAAAAAGCAAGTCTTCTGGTTACTGAGACTAGAAAAGCCCCCAGAACTGTCACGGCATTAAGTCCATACACTCTGCTCATTCTCAGTTCCCCTTTCATTTGTTGCCCCTGAGGATTTTCCTTATTTCTTTCAGGCTTAGCTATGCATTTAAAAGGAAGTTTGTTTAAAAAAAAAAAAAAAAAAAGTCTGTCACACTTTACCCAGTATTACTAGGTGTTTCGTAATGGAATTACAAAGGATTTTAAGGTTATATGGTCTGCCATACTCCAGAGTAAAAAATGACAATCTGAAAGTGTAAATTTTATACTTATAATAACTACTTTAGTATCTTTTCAGAGCAGATAGGCCTCCCAGCTTCAATAAACAAAATAACTCCACAGACTGCTAAGTGCAAAGGGAAAAACATACTTTCACAATGGAGAGATCTTGCTGTCACCTTAACCCAGGGATCGAATATGGCAGTGCAAACAGTGAGACTATCAGATATGATACGCCTCCTGCTAGGATACAGTATAAAGTACACAGTATCCTCCACGAAGTATTTTTGCCAAAAACATGTAACCTTCACAATGAAGTCCACTTTACAAGAGATACAGAGAATCAGAAAGCAAGCTAAATGGTACCACATGGAAACAATATGACAAATCCAAAATGCAGATGATGTTACAGGGAGAGACTGGTCTCTTCAAAAGGTACTGTGGTTGTATAGGAAATCTTTTTTTTTTTTTTAAAGATTTTATTTATTTATTTAACAGAGAGAGAGATAGCGAGAGCAGGAACACAAGCAGAGGAGTGGGAGAGGGAGAAGCAGGCTTCCCGCGGAGCAGGGAGCCCGATGCGGGGCTCGATCCCAGGACCCTGGGATCATGACCTGAGCCGAAGGCAGATGCTTAACAACTGAGCCACCCAGGCGCCCCTACCTTTTTTTTTTTTTTTTTTAAGATTTATTTATTTGAGAGAGAGAGAGTGAGAGAGAACATGAGAGGGGAGAGGGTCAGAGGGAGAAGCAGACTCCCCACTGTGCAGGGAGCCCGACGTGGGCTTGATCTTAGGACTCCAGGATCATGACCTGAGCTGAAGGCAGTTGCTTAACCAACTGAGCCACCCAGGCGCCCCGGAAATCGTTTTTATTTTTTTGGAGAAGCAACTGTATAAGTTTTCTATGGTTGTTGTAAGAAACTATTACAAAGTCAGTGGCTTAAATAGTGCAAATTTATTATCCTATAGTCTGGAAGTCAGAAGTTTGAAATGGGTCTTGCTGGGCTAAATTCAGGGCATCGGCAAATAGGTCTTCTACATTCCTTCTGGAGACTTGCCTCTTATAAGCTAGATACTGCTTTCCCCAGTCATGGCCATTTCTCCCATCTTCAAAGTCGTCAATGATGCCCCCCTGACCCCCAAACCAAACTGTCATCTTCCTGACTCTCTTCTGCCCTTTTCCATGTTAAGGACCCTTGTGATTACACTGGGCCCACCTGGACAATACAGACTACTATCCTTATTTTAAGGTCAGCTGATTAGCAACCTTAATTCCATCTGCTATCTTAATTCCCCTTAGCCAGGGAAGTGGAAAATATTCACAGGTTCTAGTAATTAGAAAGTGGCTATCTTGGGGGAAGGGGCATTATTCTGCCTAACAGCAAATCTTAAGTACCTAGAAGTCTAAAGCTTACTTTGAAATGGTTCAGAAAAACTATGCATATGCTACATACCAATGAAGCAAATATGGCAAAATGTATTGTTAACTGAAGATGGTAGTTATATAAGCTGTTCGTTGTTCTATTCTTTACGTTTTTACATATATTTAAACATTTTCTATTTTCTTAAAAATTGAAAAGTTTTTAGACTGTTTTAACTGAAAAGGGGGGGGGGCGAACAGAACAGACTCCTATTTCAAAAGGAGACCTTTCATTTGACCCCAGAGAACAGGAACGTAACGCGGCAGAATGCACACTGTTGATGCTGCACTGAGCAGCAGTATGAAGGTGAAGCGTGGGCAGCCTCCCGAACTATGGATACGGTTACTGTTGGGCTTGTGTGAGGTGACTCTGCCCCCCGTTCTTGGCACAGAGCCACTAAAAGTCTTGTAATTTCCTAAGTGATAAGAACACTAGGAGCATCTTTTGTTCTAATGAGGCGCATCTGGGTGGGTGCTTGGATGGCTCCCAGCTGGGGGCTGGTCACCAGTAAGACCACGGCCTAATTAGAAGCTTGAAACTTTCACTCTCCATCCCCATCCTCCAGACAGGGGAGAGGGGCTGGAAATGGAGTTAATGATCCGTCAAGCCTATGTGACGAAGCCCCCGTAAAATCCAAAAAATATGGGGTGCAGGAGCTTCCAGCTTGGTGGACAGTTAGAGGTATTGGGAGAGGGGCGTGCCCAGACAGAGCATGAAATCTAAGGGCATGCCCTTAGATTCTATGAAATACAAGATTTATGAAATGCCTACTACTTATTATTAGCATTATTCTAGGTACTAGTCTTTATCCTCCTGGGCTTAACATTCCAGTGGGAAAGAGAAAACAGTAAATAAATAAAACATACGTATGTGAAGTAGGGATAAGTACCTCTAAAAAGGTTAAGCATGAAAATGGGTTAGAGAGCGTCAGATGGGGGGGCCGGGGGGACTATTCTTAAAGCAGTAAGGAAAGTTCTAGCTCCTAAATTAAGTGAGGAAGTGAGGTTTGCATGTATCTGAGAGCGAATGTAATGAGTACAGGAAACAGCAAGAATGCTGCTTGAGACAGGTGCCTAATATGTGCAAGAAACAGCTAAAAAAAAAAAGTGTAGATGAAATGCCATATCCAAGATGGAGAGCGGTAGGAAATGAGGTAGGAGGTAAATCTAGGGACCAAATCAGGTATGGCCTTGAATCAGGAGTATCAGTTAGGATATACAACTGAAAGAAGGAACAAGAGGGATGCCTGGGTGGCTCAGTTGATTAAGCGTCTGCCTTCAGCTCAGGTCATGATCTCAGGGTCCTGGGACCGAGTCCTGCATTGGGCTCCCTGCTCATCGGGGGAGCTTCTCCTGCTTCTCCCTCTGCTGCTCCCCCTGCTTGTGCTCTCTCTTGAGCTCTCTCTGGCAAATAAATAAATAAAATCTTAAAAAAGAGAGAGAGAGAGAAAGAAGGAACAAGAGAAATACTGATGCACTGGATGTGAAATATGAGAAAAAGAATAGTCAAGGATGACTCCAGATCTTTTATCTCTACAAGTGAGTGAATGATGTCTTCCATGAAAATGGTGAATAGTGGGATGTCTGGAGTGAAAAATGAAAAGTGTAGCTCTCTAACACAGTAAGCCTGAAATGCCTGAGACACAAGCTAGAGCTACGAGGAAATGTTTAGGGTGAAGATGCAAGTTCAGGAGCCCTAAACATACAAACAGAGCGTGAAGTCATGGGGGTAAAACAAAACCATTTAGAAAAAGTGAGAGCAAACAGAGAAGAGTCCAACACTTACGAACTGAGGACAACACCTAGCAAGTAAGATGGGAAGTGGTCTGTGCGATAGAAAGGAAGCCAGGAGCAGGTGTCCTGGAAGCAGAGTGACTTTTCCCCACATAAGTATCTCTAAAGATTTAAGTATCTCCAGAGTTTCTCCATTCTTTCAACTTTCCTGCCACTCTTCAGAATACCATCTTTTCTCTCCTAATCTACAGCAAATACTTTCCATGACCTTGTGGTATCAGCATGTTAAGACTCCCCTGCCCCTACCCATTCATCTTTGAGAGAGCCAGAGAAGTGATCGCAAAAAAAGCAAGAAAAAAGTGTAATCTTACTATCTCAGACTTAGTATCAAAGACTTCCCATTACCTACAACAATAGCACATAGGTCCTTACATCATTTGGTCCCAATTTACCTTTAGAAACTTATCTTCTGCCACTCCTCCCCTAAGTATTTTATGGGCCAGGCATATCTACATATTCTCTCAGGCTTCCAAGCTTAACTGTGTAATATTTTCTTTACTTAGGAAATCTTTCAACTCTTACTTTAATACGATACAAAGACATTTCTTTTATGAATAGGGTGACAGTGTGTACTAGTTTGCATGGAACAGTACCAGTTTATACCCACTGTCCCCTCATAATGATAAAAAGCATCCCTTTTCCTTTTGATAGTGTCTCAGTTTCGAGGGTAAATTTAGATGGTCACTCTATGTATGAAAGCTTCCCCGTTCTCCCAGGCAGTATTTTTCTTTTCTTTTTTTAAAGATTTTCTTTATTTGAGAGAGAGAGAGAGACACAGCGAGAGAGGGAACACAAGCAGGGGGAGTGGGAGAGGGAGAAGCAGGCTTCCTGCAGAGCAGAGAGCCCTACGTGGGGCTCGATCCCAGGACCCTGGGATCATGACCTGAGCCGAAGGCAGATGCTTAACAACTGAGCCACCCAGGCGCCCCCCCAGGCAGTATTTTTCTTCCTTAATGTTCCCAAAACATTTTGAACACCTCACTACCTGTCTCATTACTAAATTACTTGTCCATTTCCCTTAAAAAATTGTGAGACCCCAGAGGTCAGGAACCATATGTATTACTCATTTACTTATCTCTTGCACCTAACCTATACATGACAGGCACTCAAAAATTATTTTGTTGAATGAATTCCTGGCTTCAAGGATCTCTCTTGCAAGCACTCTGAGAGGAGAAGCCAGGTAGAGGAGAGGGAAAGAAAGGGTGTGGGGTTGAACAGAAAGCCCAAGACTAGAAGCCAGTTGAGAGAAGGGGTAATATGCTCCAGGATTAACAGGAAAGGATCCTACAAGGAATACCAGAAACTTTCACTCAAAAGGGTGCCTGACTCCAAAATGTTTCCAATCTATTAGAGAAGTATCTTACTTGCCTTGAAAAGTTCTTATTTTGGAATTATTACAAAGAAACATCACGGGCGCCTGGGAGGCTCAGTTGGTTAAGCGACTGCCTTCGGCTCGGGTCATGATCCTGGAGTCCCGGGATCGGGTCCCGCATCGGGCTCCCTGCTCGGCAGGGAGTCTGCTTCTCCCTCTGACCCTCCTCCCTCTCATGCTCTCTCTCATTCTGTCTCAAATAAATAAATAAAATCTTAAAAAAAAAAAAAAAGAAACATCACCACGTTATACATTTTTAAAAATGTAAGCATGCTACTGGAGTCCACAGCAAGACTGCTCAAGTCTAGGAAATTTTTAGGGATTTGGAATTTAATCAGTTATGCATATTGCTCACCTTAAAAGTGGCAAATACATACTGAATAGTAAGCTCCTTGCCGTATCTCTCTACATCCCTGGCTGCTGACAAACTCCCTGTTCAATGATATATTCGATAAATGTTTGTGATGATTAATGTAACTTACACTAGTTTTTTAAGTTTGCAATGTACTTTTAAAAAAGATATTTAAGATTTTATTTACTTACTTGAGAGAGAGAGAGAGAGAGAGAGAAGCAGACTCCCCCCTGAGCAGGGAGCCCAATGTGGGGCTCAATCCCAGGACCCCGAGATCATGACCTGAGCTGAAGGCAGATGCTTAACTGACTGAGCCACCCAGGGGTCCTATTTGAGAGAGAGCGCGCACACACGTGCACATGAGCACAAGCAGGGGAAATGGCAGAGGGAGAGAGAATGGCAAGCAGACTCTGCACTGAGCACAGAGCGCAACATGGGGCTCGATCTCATGACCCTGGGTTCATGACCCGAGCCAAAACCAAGAGTCAGACACTCAACTGACTGAGCCACCCAGGTGCCCCAGTTTTCAATGTACTTTTTACATACATTACATTTTATATGATCCTCCCAACATTCCTATAAGATAGGCAAAGTAGTAAAACTGTCTCAATTTCATAGATGAAGAAATCAGACTTCCTGGGAATTGCAGGAGAGACAAGCTGTTTCCAGCTTGCCAATTTCAACACAAAATCATTTTCATTTCTGAAGAACAACACTATTTGAAGTGTGATCCACGGACTGGTGCTGGCCTGTGAACTGTTAGTTACCACTCTGCAACAAGATAAGGATCAGCTGAGGGTAAGAATTTACAGACTTTCATGTTAATTTGACAGTCATTTTTTGACTGTTGAATCTAACAATAATATACTGGGCTTGCATTCTTGTATACCTTCCCCCCCCCAAAGATTTTATTTATTTATTTGACAGAGAGAGAGAGAGAGAGAGAGAACACAAGCAGGAGGAGTGAGAGAGGGAGAAGCAGGTTCCCCACTGAGCAGGGAGCCTGATGCGGGGCTCGATCCCAGGACTCCGGGATCATGACCTGAGCTGAAGGCAGAAGCTTAACAACTGAGCCACCCAGGCACCCCTCTTGTATACCTTTTATCTTCCTTTTCTAGTAATTCATTTCACTGTATTGGTCCCTGCTGTATAGAAAACAAAACAAAATACCGGTCCTTTCCCGCAGTAGGTTTGGAGAAATATGTCTACAGAAGACAATGAAGACCAAGGTGTGTGTGACCCATGGATAGCACCCAAGACATGTTTCGTTTTGTCATTTTTCTTTGACTTTAAATCAGTGTTTCCCTAAGTATTGTTTTAGACTACCTACACCAGAATTAATACAGACATTTGTTTAAAATGCATTTTCGGAGGCCCATTTCAAAGTAATAAACTGGAATTCCTTGAGCAAAGGATCTGCATTTTATGTTTTCCTGGTGATTATTAGGCACTCTATAATTTAAGAATGACTGCCATAGGGGCACTTGGGTGGCTCAGTCGGTTAAGCATCTGCCTTCAGCTCAGGTCATGATCCCAGGGTCCTGGAACAGGCCAGCGTTATCAGGCTCTCTGCTCAGTGGGGAGCCTGCTTCTCCCTCTCCCTCTGCCCCTCTACCCCCTGCCCCCGCTCTATTAAATAAATAAAACCTTAAAAAAAATGATTGCCCTAAACCTTCATAAAAGAAACAGGCAAGTTGCAATCTAGAGTGTATATAATTAAAGGAAGAGGAGTGAGACACATTTTTCCAACCTCCTTCAGAACTTAGCTATAAAACTGTTTTTCTTTGTGCAAAATACAACAAATGTAGGCGTTCTGTAGGAATATTATTAAAATAACACTTAAAAGGAGAAAAAAAATCTTTTTCATGTTTTATCCCAGGGCACTAATAACAATGGGCAGAAGGAGAGAGGAGTTTTGAATGGTTGAGATCTTTCACATTGCTCTGAAGAATATCTCCTAGGTACATTTCATACACACATGTTTGGAAGAGCCTCTTCTCAGATAAACCATTTTTCAGGTGATACATTCATCACACAAATCTGAAAACAGTTGGGGGAAGGTGCACTTCAGTAGGAAAAGTAGCAAGGTGTATCTGGGGGCAAAGAGGAAGGCAAAATAGAAGAACAACAGTTGAGTGATGGCTAAATACCAAAACTGTGGGCTAAGAACCACAGAAACAGTATTTCATTTAATTCTCAGCACACTCCTGTGTGGTCTGTATGATCCCCACCCATCCTATGAATGAGGTAACTGAGACTCAGGAAGACTAAACAAACCTGCCGAAGGTCACACAATAAATAGCAGAGTCACCACGAAAACCTAGGTCTAAGGGCAATTGGCTGGCCCCACGCTGGGCATAGAGATTAAAGATAATTTTTTTTTAATTTTTTAAAAGATTTTATTTATTTGACAGAGAAAGAGCACAAGCAGGGGGAGCTGCAGACAAAGGGAGAGGGAGAAGCAGACTCCCCACTGAGCAGTGAGTCTGATGTGGAGCTTGATCCCAGGATCTTGGTATCATGACCTGAGCCGAAAGCAGATGCTTAACCAACTGAGCCACCCAGGCGCCCTTAAAGTTAAAATCTTAAGGGGAAAAAAAACCAAAACAAAACCCAAACAACAACAAAAAAACTCACAAGGGCGCCTGGGTGGCTCAGTCGGTTAAGCGGCTGCCTTTGGCTCAGGTCATGATCCCAGGGTCCTGGGATCGAGCCCTGCATCGGGCTCCCTGCTCGGAGGGGAGCCTGCTTCTCCCTCTCCCTCTGCCTGCATCTCTGCCTACTTGTTCTCTCTATCTCTCTGTCAAATAAATAAATAAAATCTTTAAAAAAAAAAAAAAGCTCACAAAATCTAGGTCTAATTCCAGTACCCGGGACACATCCCTTCCACCACACCAAGGATGGCAAGTGTAGCCAGCTTCGTATCATTGACGGTCACCTCTAACATTCTGTTCCATCAGTAAAGACTTTTATTCCATTATCATCTTCCACAGATACAACATATGGCAGCACACACGTAAACCACGTATTTACTACACCCACATTCCCGTAAACAGACTAATAAAAGCCAGAGGCCGCTGAATTCATGCCCTGTGAAGGTAACCCACATTTTTGCACTTTGAGGAAACTACAGCGAGGAGGTGGTCATGACAGGGAAAGAGCAGTGATCTACAAGCCACAGGAAGATCTCACAAGACTTTGGCTTCACAAAAATTTCTCCAGAATATACCTCAGGAATATTCACAGCTCTATATACTAAATTAGTCATTACAGAGAAGGGAGAATGTTGTAAGTTGTAGCCCAGCTTGGTATTTATTCCACAAAAAGTAGGCCTACTAAAGCTCCTCCACGACAATTCCTGTACTTTCAAGGGACAAACATAATCACACATGTAAACCCTATCTCAACAGTGCTTCAGAGATTATGGGCCTGTGCTCTCTACTTGCAACCATACAGCAGAATGAATGGCCATTTGTCCCCCACCAAACTGGAAGCAGACTGCACGTCAAGGTCCTGCAGGGCAAGGATTCTGTTCTGCACATCTTCAACCTACTCAAATATGAAACAGGCAGCTGAGCTCCTTCCAAGTTACCTAATGCCTCCTATTGCCAATCATTCCCAGCAATTAATTCTGCACTTTCCCAGGATGCAAGCTCTCTATTTCAGTTCCCTAAAGGAACTCACACACATATAAACCAAACTACAAAACAAATTCCTCAATGGGGGTAAGAGCCCCTAAGGGGTAACAAAATGGCTATACAACAGGTTTCATCTTAGGTGCTACAAAGAGTGAAATTATCTCCAAATGTACTGTTTTACTGGATCATTTTAGAGGCTGCTTCCACTCCTAATGGTAGCAATCTCTAGAATCCATCAATTGGTGAAATAGTAAAGGGTGTGGACAAGGGCTTCAGAAGAGTATGAATCAATGTGGGTATCTGAGCTTTATTAACTATTTCTCATTTGGAAGAGGCGTGGCTAATACTGAACCAAAGCGACCAACCTACTCTCCATACAGGATAGAAACACACAGGACATACCACACCCTAAAGTGCTTATCATACTAACAATATATCTGGCAAGGTTGGAAATAAATCCGGCCAATCAGAGAAAACAACCTGGCACAACTCTGGAGACGCTGGGAGATTACCGCCAACACCCCTAAAGCTGCTACAAAAGCCATCAAGCCTGTAAAGAAAGAAGCTGGAGTCCAAAGAAAAGTACAATTCACTTTTATCAACTTCCTGCTGAGCCAAGACTTACTTCTCCAAATTAAAGATGCAAAAATTACATATATGACACTGAATTAGAATTTGTCTTAAACTCTTCTTAGGGGAATATCATGAATCCGACTTAAACTGATCTACGCCGAAAACAAAGGCACATTTAATCCTTTTGCCTAAACTCCACTGTGGTTATTACTTTTAAGATTTTATTTTTAAGTAATCTCCACACCCAACGTGAGGCTCAAACTCACAACCCCAAGATCAAGAGTTGTGTGCTCCTCCAACTGAGCCAGCCAGGCGCCCCTTCACTTTGGTTTTTTGACAGGGTATGCATTTGCTTATTGCAGGTTTCCTCCCCCACTGATTTTTAAAGGTCTATGGAGTGAGGACTTGTCTACTTTGTTCACGGCTACATCACCAGTTCTAGGTTAAGTTCCTGGCACTTAAAAATCATTCAATAATTATTTGTTAAAAGAATAACTGGACCCTTTATGCTGTTTTAGCAGGGGATAGGGGAGGAGCCTAAGACTGAGCAAATGCTAAAGAATTCTAATTTCAAGGGGAGAACAGAGTAATTTCTGCTATTTCAGGATTATTCAGCCCCCTGACTAGATGAAGATTTCTGGTGGTTATTCTGGGCATAAACATCTTCCCATTTCTAAAGCAAGAAGCCTCAACCTCTATACAATATCCCCACCCTATTCTAGATGGTTAGTGAAGTCTTGGCTTTCCATTTTTGATTTGGTTTTGTGGGCCAGGGAAGTGAGGGCATGAATACACATGCCACTGCCACCCCTGGAAATTATGATCGGGTGCACTATTTGGGTAATTAGCAACCAGGGCATCAAGGGCCCCAGAACAGTGTTTGTGACTACGATTTAGAGTGCAAAAATAATACAGAGCATCACCAACAGAGAAGATCTCAAGGTCCTTAGGTTTCTCAGCTGACTTCCTGCTGTTTCAATTTATGGTATAAATCCGATCAACCTTCTTACAGTATGTTTTATCTTCCATTATTACTTTTACTGCCTGGCCTTCTCTACTCTGCTCTCTTAACCAAGCCACTCTGTCCCAATCTTCAAAAAAAAAACAGTCTCACTTCTATATATGTCTGTACCACCCTCCTAAAACACATTCCCTAGTTAATTAAGCCTATTCAAGTATTTACTCTTCTGATGTCTTGATAATATTGTTACTCAATGCCCATCAAAATTATTTCTCTTTTTCCCACAGTAATAGAAGTACTGGCCACATGACTGTTCAGCTCCACTGTACTTCCTAGCCTCCCTTGCTAGACTCTTGCCAACGGAATAAAAAGGAAGTGATATGTGCCACCAGGTTCCTGGCTAAGAACTATAAAAGGTAGGCAAACACTCCCATGCTCTTTCCCCTTCCCATTGGCTGCCACCCAGTTTCAACCCTGCAGAGAAGGACAATACCCTGGAAATTGACACCCCTGCTAAGGCATCAGCATCCCTGTGGAATTTGTTGGCTATGCAACTTTCAAGCCCCATCCCACACCTATGAATCAGAAATGCCGGGGATGGGGGCTAGGAATTGTGTTTTAACAAGCCCTCCAGGTGACTCTCTCTGTCCACTAAAGCATGAGAACCACTGTCCTAGGGATCAGTACAAAAGTTCATGCAAAAGAAATGGGAGTTACTGAACTACCACTTGAAACAACAGAGCAACAGGAACCACCTGCCTTAGGCAATTACATGAAAGAGATACTTTCTATATTGTTTGAGCCATTGTATTTTTAGATCTTTGCTGCAGCTGTTAAGAGGCACTCCCCTGGTTCTCAAAACTTTTTGACCTCAGGATCCCTTTAAGAGGACACTTGCAAAAATGAAGGACTCCAAAGAGATTTTGTTTATGGGCTACAGCTATCAATAGTCCATATTAGAAATTAAAACAGAATTTTAAAATGTTAATTCGTTAAAAAAATAAATAAGCCCACATTAACATGACAAATCCTTTATAAAAAAATAACTCCCCCCCCCAAACCAATATAGTGAGAAGAGTGGCATCATTTTACATTTTTTCCTACAAATCTCATTAATGTCTGGCTTAATTACTCACAGACAGCTGGACTCCCACAGCTGCTCCGCGTTCAATCTGCAGCCCCACCCTGCGCTTACTTGTAATGCTTACTTGTAATGTTTCCTACGTGTCTCCTCCAAACAGTTGACAGTTTCTTACTCTCTTCACCTTCACAGTTTTGAAGAGTACTGGCCAGGTTTTGGTAAAATGCCCCTAAATTTGGGTTTACCTGATGTTTTCTCATTAGACTGAGGTTATATATTTTTGACAAGAATATCACAAAAGCAATGTTGTATCCTATCAGAAGTACACGATGTCAACATGCTGTGGTATGATGTATTAACTGTAATCACTTGACTGAGGTGGTGTTTGACAGGTTTCTCCACTGAAAAGTTACCAAGAGGAGATACTTTTGAGGCTATGCCAAATCTCATTTTCCATTAAACTTCCACCCACTAATTTTAGCATTTATAGACCGTTCTTGCCTGCAACAATTACTAGTATTTGCCTAACGTTTCCATCATTCCTTCTATATTTATTAGAGTTTTACTGTAATAAACAGCTGTCTCCTATTTATTCAAATATTTATTTATAGCAGCAAGGACTTGTGGATATTTATTTTAACCTATGGGTTGTAACCCATTAACTATCATTACTTATTTTGTTCTTCAAATTGTCCCAGATCTGGCTGTTGGAAGCTCCTTCACATTGGCTTACCATTTTTTCTTTTTAAAGCATTTTGTTACTTTCTGGTACCTATGTGATAGTTCAGGTCCATATGATTTTTTTCTGCCCTAGTCATTTCTCCAAGGAACTAGTTTTTTGGTTTTTTTAAGATTTATTTTTAGGGCGCCTGGGTGGCTCAGTTGGTTAAGCGACTGCCTTCGGCTCAGGTCATGATCCTGGAGTCCCTGGATCGAGTCCCGCATAGGGCTCCCTGCTCGGCAGGGAGTCTGCTTCTCCCTCTGACCCTCCTCCCTCTCATGCTCTCTATCTCATTCTCTCTCTCAAATAAATAAAATCTTAAAAAAAAAAAAAAGAAAAAAAAGATTTATTTTTATTTGGGGGGGGGAGAGTGTGAAAAAGTGGGGAGAGGGGCAGAGGGAGAGTCTTCGAAGCAGCCAGCACCCCCCACCCCCAGTGCAGCTCAAAACTCACGACCCCGGGCTCAGTCTCACAACCCAGGATCACAACGTGAACCGAAACTAAGAGTTGGACACTTAACCAACTGCACCACCCTGGTGCCATGGAACTCTAGCTTCTTTTTGGAGAACGGCACTTAGAAACCGAGATCTGGCGTTAAGTGTGCTCACTGCCACAGTGGTGTCACGGCTTCTGAGTCCTCTCGGGAAAAGGAAATACATGTACATATATTAAAACTTGTTGAGTTCATACTGACACCAGAGAAGGATACTTTTTTTTTAAGATTTTATTTATTTATTTGACAGAGAGAGGCACAGCGAGAGAGGGAACACAAGCAGGGGGAGTGGGAGAGGGAGAAGCAGGCTTCCCGCTGAGCA
>NW_023270389.1:321478-372563 GCF_011800145.1 Mirounga leonina
ACAAGCAGGGGGAGTGGGAGAGGGAGAAGCAGGCTTCCCGCTGAGCAGGGAGCCCAATGCGGGGCTCGATCCCAGGACCCTGGGATCATGACCTGAGCTGAAAGCAGACGCTTAACGACTGAGCCCTCCAGGCGCCCCCAGAGAAGGGTATTCTAACAATCTTTTCAAATGATCAGAATTGTGGATATCTTTATCTTTGATATACTCAAAACTCAATACAAGGGCGCCTCGGTGGCTCAGTTGGTCAAGCGTCTCTTGATTTCAGCTCAGGTCATGAGATCAAGCCCCCCCATTGGGCTTTGTGCTCAGCAGGGAGTCTGCTTGAGGATCCTCTCTCCCCCTCTCCCTCTGTTCCTCTCCCTGCTTGTGCACATGCTTGCTCTCTAAAATAAATAAATCTTCTAAAAAAAACCCTCAATACATGTGGGCAAAATACTTGAACAAGAAGATATATTAATGGCCAATAAGCACATGAAACGATGCTCAACATCATTAGTCATTAGAAAAATGCAAATCAAAACCACAATGAGATATCAATTCATGCCCATTAGGACGGCTATAATCAAAAAGATAGAAAATAGTTTATTGGTGAGTATGTAGAGAAACTGGAATCCTAGTACAGTACATTGCTGGTGGGAATGTAAAATGGTACAGCTGCTTTTGGAAAATGGCTTGATGATTCTTCAGAAAGTTAGAATTATCAAAAACATAGATTATCATATGACTCAGGAACATCATATATAGGTAAATACCCAAAAGAACTGAAAAGACGGATTCAAGTGAAACTTATGCAAAAATGTATATAGCAGTACTATTTGCAATAGCCAAATGTCCATCAACTGATGGCGGATAAGCAAAATACAGTATATTCCTATAGTGGAGTATTACACATAAAAAGGAATAAAGTAACTGTGGTGTCTGGGTGGCTCAGTCGGGCGTCTGACTCTTGATCTCAGCTCGGGTCTTGATCTCAGGGTTGTGAGTTCACTACCTGGTACAACATGAATGAACCCTGAAAACATGCTAAGTAAAAGGAGCCAGACACAAAAGGTCACATATTGTATGACTTCATGCATATAAAATTTCCAGAATAGAGAAATCCATCAAGATAGAGAGATTAGTGGTTGTCAGATGCTGAGGGAAGGAGAAATGGGTGGTGACGGCTGAGTGGGTATAGTTTCCTTTTCGGGTGATGGAATTGTTTTGGGATTTGATTTAGATGGTAGTTGCACAACACTGCAAATGTACTAAATGCTACTGAATCGTACAAATTAAAATGGTTAATTCTATGTTATGTGACTTTCACCTCAATTAAAAAAAAAAAGCACAGTAATTTCTAAGGGTTACTTGCAACGTGAAATCTGAAATCTTATCAATGGAACTCTTTACACTGTTACATTAAAATCCATTGGTCTATCGGGCGCCTGGGTGGCTCAGTTGGTTGGGCGACTGCCTTCAGCTCAGGTCATGATCCTGGAGTCCCGGGATCGAGTCCCGCATCGGGCTCCCTGCTCAGCGGGGAGTCTGCTTCTCCCTCTCCCGCTCCCCCCTCTCGTGCTCACTCTCTCTCTCAAATAAATAAATAAAATCTTAAAAAAAAAAATCCATTGGTCTATCTTATCTTACACTTGGAATGGATCTTTCACCCAAACGTGATTTTGTTACATCATGCACTGGTCATTAGGAAAATTCTGGTCCACTAAATCATGTAGATTTCAAGTGTCGACACATTTCATTATACAATAAATAAAATAATCACATTGGTTAATGTCACCACTAATCACATCAGAAAAGTAAGTTCTGGGAAGCTGTCAAACTCATGGTTTAATTTTTATTCATTTTATTTTAATATTATCACTGGGCACAATCAGTTGTTTTCCCAAATCTAAAGACCATGGTTTGTTGATTATTCTTTCATCAAGCAGAAACAGTGTTCTATGGAGAAAGCAGCTAGTCAGCTTGCAACTCAATCATACTTTTCCTTGAGACAACCACTGTACCAATGTACTCCAATGTAGCAGAAGTGCTTTATGAGTACTTCCCACTTTATCACACAAAATATTCAAAAGCCATGATCTGAAAGGTCAAGATAAAATAAAACTCATTTTCACTCCTTCATCAGAACATTCTTAAGTGAAACTGATTTTTTTTCAAAAATTTACTTTAATTTTTTAGAAAGATTTACTTATTTGTCAGAAGGAGAGAGAGCGTGAGCGAGAGAGCACAACAGGGGGAGCGGCAGAGGCAGAGGGATAATAAGCAGGCTGCCGCTGAGAAAGGAGCCCGATGCAGGACTCGATCCCAGAATCCTGGGATCATGACCTGAGCCGAAGGCAGATGCTTAACTTACTGAGCCACCCAGGTGTCCTGATCTTCTTTTCTTTTTTTTGACTCCAAGTTTAAACTGTGCAACGGTGAAGAATACAATGACTATTGGTATAGTCTGGTGCCACTGCTCTGATTCATGCTAAGGCACCAGCAGCTTTACTCACCATCGCTTCTGGATCATCAGTACAAATGTCAACACAGTGAAAAAGAAAAAAAAAATGCCTTTCTATTATAAAGTAGTTTTGATCTCAAGACTCCCTGAAACACTCTCAGGAATCCCCAGGAGTCCACAGACCACACTTTGAAAACTGCTAGCCTACTCCAACTAATACACTTGTTTAATAAAGTAACCTACCAATTCATATTATTTTCCACATTTTTTAACGTAATCTCTACCCCCAACGCGGGATTCAAACTCACAACCCTAAGATCAAGAGTTGCATGCTCCACCAACTAAGTCAGCCAGGTGACTGTTTTCCAGGTTAAATGCAAACTACTTGTAGTAAACCTTTCTTCTTTGTACTTCTCTTTAATACCCACCATATGAAATGCCCCAATAGACTACATAAGTACTATTATTGCCTAACCAACTCTAAATGGTTGGTTTAGGTTGGTTCAGGTTGGTTCTAGGTTGGTTTAGGTTGGTTCACCTTAACTCGTATCAGTTATGTCAACAGACCTTCTTTCTACTACTCCCCAGGCTACAAAATCCCATACCTAAAACCTTCTCCTTCTGGTCCATTTAAATTTAGTCTATTTTAATTACCTCTCTTTTGATTTCTAGAACTTTCTTACTGGCTCACTTTTCTACTGAAAAAAGACTCTTGATCTAGGCCAGGGGTCTGCAAGCTTTTTTTGTCAAGGGCCAGACAATAAATATTTTAGGCTTTGTGGGCCATCTACTCAATTCTGTTGTTGTAAGGAATTGGGTGTGGCTGTGTTCCAATAAAACTTTATTTACAAAAACAGGCACTGGCTGTACTTTGCTGACTTCCCATCTAAACTCTTCCAACATAGGTCAATAAATCCAGTCTTAGTGGAAAGATATGCCAAAAGTAAAAAAATGGAGGCAGCCACCGACTGACTAAAAGGAACTAGTAAGAGCACTGAAAATAGCAGTAAACAAACCCACTAGATAGAATATTAGTAACAGTTGCTAAAATGCACCGAGTTCTTATTATTGCTAAGTACTAAAGTGCCTAGAACCAAAGTGTTTTACAATACATTATCTCATTTAAGTCCTTTATAGGAGGGTTTTAATAATTTAAATAATTCTCCTTTTACAGAAGAGAAAACAGATAAACTACATAACATTCCAAGGTCTCACAGTCTAAATGAGACTTAAATGACTAAGCCTAATTCAAACACAGAGGTCTTTCTTACTTCTAGGTCCATGTGGTATCCATCTTTATTGCAATTCTTGGTTTTTTGATCCAAACTAGTACGACAGTTATTCCTAGTAAGAATGGACAGGCTATTGTTGTTCACTTGCTCTTACTGTGTCTCTTCTGTTTCACGGAGTTTCCCACACAAACGTAGCTCAATCATCGAATGGAAGAACCTAGGTGGTCATGTTTTAGGTAACATAGTGTTTAGTAATGTACACCAGAGACCATAAAGGCCTCTATGCTTAACTCTTGACAACTTAGGGTATGCTGCCTAAAAACTTAATGAATAGGAGGTAAGCAATCCTCCCCCACTGTCATCTTATAATAAGTCCTTATAATAAATCAGCACAAAAATAATATATTATGCTAATACATATAATAAATCAGCACAAACGTTCTGACACATAAAGAAAATCCTGCCAGACGTCATTTAAAACAAGGGATAGTAGGGGCGCCTGGGTTGCAAAAGATCTTTTTTGAAACCTACTGGTCCAAAAAGCAAGCATCAGAATACAGACAGAATCTTAAATTAGAGAGGGTGGTAAGGGGAGAAATAAACCTTACATCCTCACTTCTTTATATTTAATATAAACCAATGTAAGAGGGAAACCTACTACCGCACATACACACATGTAAAATGGCTACTTCCCATGGAGAACATTATCAAGTAATCGTATAAAAATGGCATCAACTAAAAAAGTTAATTATTACTTCCACGAACTAGGGAATCTCACAACTCTGACTGAATCTTTAGTCTCTAGGTCTGAGCTAAGTTGGTCTAATGCTGTTTTATCTTCCAGTATTCAACTGACTGGTATACAATCTCCCTTAATTCATTTATAAAGAAAATGAAGAATAGTGGCTCCAGCTACTTGGGGTAGGGAAATAACCGGGGATAGCCTAGGGAATAAGCATGGGCCAGCCGCTCCGGTAAATCCCATTCAGCAACCCTTAAAGAAAGTATAACCTCATATGTACCTCCTAACACTTGCACCAAAATTCACATACCAAAGGGAAAAATATACATATTCAAAGATTGTTCATATGAATATGATTGTATATTTGAATATACATATTCAAAAATGTGGCAAGAGTACAAATTCATAGGCTATAACAAAAGACTGAATTAAGGAGCTTCCTTTAGATTGCAACCTGACAAAACTTATTAGAGGATAAAGTAGCTTGAAAGTTCCCTCCCACTCCAGCTACTGCATATCCCTCCTATTCGACTACTGCATATCAGGCTCCATTATTCTGAATGGTCAGACAACAAGCAGAAAAAAATTCACATAAAACAACTGTAACAGTATGTCCCCCTTCTGTTCATTAACACACTTTATTTCATATTTCCAAATACAAGAGCCACTTCATATATGTATCACACCTAGGAAACACATAAAGAGAAATTAAATTTAAAAAGACACCATGGTAAATTGGTGGTAAGTTGAAATACAATTTCTAAATGAATGTTGAGCTCCTAGTAACCAATGAAAGATACAATCATTCCAAATGAATCTCCAAATGGCAACACCTGCAATGTCTGGAAGCCTAGCTCTTTAATTTTTCCTTCTTTCCATGTGCTATCTGTCTTTCCTTTTGTACAACTCTAACTCCGTAGCAGATGGCAGGGGAGAACAATGCATTTTTATAATACACTAAATAGAACAACAACAAGAAATAAAGAAAAGGAAAAGGGGAGACTCAAAGGAGTGGTTAACAGATATTATTTGATATCTATTATCTGGCTTTTTGCTTCTCCTTAAAAGCACCACCTTGGCCATCAACTCCTGTACCCTTGGCAATCTTGAATGATTAGAAACAGTATGGGGCGGGGGTGGGGTGGGGTGGGGTCTTAACAAATTACAGCTGTTAAATCCAGGCAGCAATTCTCTGTAGGGACTCTTCTTCCTCAAGCGGCACACCTCTCAATGGGGGCAGGAAGAAAAGATGCAGAACAAATGGCCTCACCTCCCAAAAGAGTTACTAATCCACTAGGAACACAGTCACTATCATCTGGACAGAGAAGCTCCCTCTCATTTTGCCACAACAAAAATATCTTTTTTTTTTTTTTTTTAAGACAGCAAGGGAAGAGAGAGAGTGTGTGTGTATCAAATGGGTACTTTTCTTGTTCTAAACCTTCCCCTTTTCCTTGTCCATCAGCCCAAGTAAGCAGAGATGACGCAGACTTCCTTATATAATAGCCTGTGATTTCCTAGACTGCAGGCCTTTCCCTTTGTGTTCTGTATACACTTACACACGCGAGCGCGCGCATATTCTCACTGCTTTGCAGCCCCTGGCGTGATGCCAGCACTCAGTCAGCTGGTTGACTCCATTCACAGAGCAGGGTTGGAGCTGACATGGAAAAAAGGGGGGGGTAAGTGAGGGTAAGGGGGAGCTAGAACCATCATTGCTACAGACAAAAGAAATTTTTTAAAAAAGAAAGAAAAAGAAAACCTTGGTATAACATTCTTCTTATAGCTTCAGCTCAAAGAAAACTAGAAGCCAGAGACCATTACAGTAAAAGGATGAAGCAGAAGGACTGAGGATCCAAACCGAAAGGAGCTTTGTATGAGAAACGATTACTCCACAACAAATTTTAAAAAGCAACAGTATTTATTACTTCAATCCCATTAGAAACCTCAGCATATTACCTTCTACACATAGACAGGAAAAGGCTGTGAAGAACTAAAAGCAATCCTGACTTTCTGCTTTTAGAAAAATAAAAAAAGAGGGGGAGCAAGACAGTTAAAAGTACTTACAGGTATACATTTTTCTGCTCCCTCCTCTAGCTGCCAGGAAAGCTGGAGACAAGAAGGGGGTGGGGGGAGGGAGGGCAGAAAAAGGAGGAAAAGAAGGAATAAAAGATGGGTTTAGGTTTTTGTTTTTGTGGGGGTTTTTTGGGGGGGAGGAGGTGGGGAAAGGTTCCCTTTCTCTTTTCTATCGTAAGAGAGGCTTTTTCTATAGCACAGGGACGACCCCATACGTGCCAGCCCCCTTGAGAGACCTGCAGAAACCCGGTCTCCAAGCGGGCACTGCCCTGCCAATCACATGGCGTACTGTTACATTAAACAAAAGAAACAGGGGGATGCTTACTTTTACCCATGATGCCTAGCGGGGGCAGGAGAGGGGGGGAGAAAAACCAGTTGTAGCCGGTTTATAACCTCAGGACATGGAATTATCTCTTAATTTTTTAAAATGTCATTTGTGGTACAAAAGTCAGTTAGTCTCCCCACCCTAACTATCCCCCCCCATTATTCTGGCCTAGTGCCAAACTTTGCCCTCATTCATGAGAGCTAGTTTCCTCTCAAATCATGATGCTTTAACTGTTTAGTTTCCAAAGCCAACGTCTAGGACAGGAAATCACAGCATCAATAACAGAACATGCCCCCAATTTAAAAAAATAATAAAATGAAGACACGGCCAACCAAGCTCCTTGTCTTTACCCCTTATTGCTAGTGCCAGCGGAACAGACATCGGTAAGACAGCAGATGTGTTCATTAAAGATTTGCTCCTGGAGCTGTCCCACAGGCAGATACTGATTTAGCTGATCAATTCACATCATTCAAGGCAGCTGAAGCCACATCCAACACAAATCACAGCAAGGTTTCAGAGCAGAGTAGTCATGATAGTGTATGTATATTCCATAAAAATGGGTTAGGCCCTTGTTACACATATTTTACCACAATTAAAACACATTTTTAATGGTTTAGGCCTAGCCACAGTATGGTTGCACTATCATTCTACTCTCCCGTGTCCCCTAGAACACTCTTTCCTCTTCACATTTCAGCAAACTTCTCACCCACCACGTACCATTTACCGCATCATCCTATGTCATTCTATAGACTGATCAAGACTCCAGACATGTCTGAAACCTTCTCCTGATTTTCTTTTTTCTGTTTTAGAGTGACTGTCTCCAGTTACTTTATAGAGAGTTTTCATTTCTCAAAAGTACTCCTAAGGGGTCAGGAAGTGGTGGGGAAGAAAACCAAAAAGGAGGTAAAGCAGTAATAACTGTTTTTGAGATCTACTGGCTGGGAGACCCTTACTCTAGGATCTCTGTTTAAGGAAATCAGTTCTTTATAAACAGTAACAAGGAATAATGGGGGAGAGGGGTCCTTATTTTTCAGCTGATCTCTCCTATCAATATACCACCCCAAACACCCGTCTCATTTGGGCCTCTGAAACTCAAATCATAATTGTACTAGCTCCATCAGAATCTCTCACAAAACCCTTATTTTCCAAACATTAAAGCTTCTAGACTCTAGAGAGTACAGAGAAAAGTAATCTATACCCTACCCAAAGATTTTAGTTTGTAAATAAAAGTTTTCCTGAGCAATCTAATATTAACCTCAATTTTCAGAAAACAAATACTGAGCTAAATCTAAAACAGGCAGTACTGGACACTGGCAAAAGGCATTCAATAATTTACAAACTACAAAGGAAAACCCTACATCTTCTCCGACATAAGCTTCAAGTGGATGATGTTGTGACTTCTCAGTCACGATAAGATGTACTTAATCGAAGTCCATCAGAGGTCCCCAGATCCAGGTAGGTACTGCTGTTACTTTAGGAGGTAAAGGAAATCCTATGTCTGTGAAAAATGGGGCCAAGAAAATAATTCATTTTCCTCTTATTCAATACATTTCCACAAGAGACCAACTATTAATTTCAAACTGAAGCTCACTAGCTTCCATGTTTAATCAGGGCAGGGAAGACTGTGTATTTTTCAACCATCACTCAGAGATTATGCTCATGTAAGTCCACTGAATACATTTTACTGCATTTATACACTGATCACTTTCTACCAGTCTTTGAGATCGTATAAAAGGCTTAGATACAACCAAGCAGTTAATACTGATTACCATTAGCTATGAGTTTAATTCTCCAACATTACACAGGATAAGGCAGTATACTCCATTTATTACAGTACCTCCTCTGTATACTACACAGCTTAGGAGTCCAGAGGTACCACAGATGTTCTCAAACCAACAGGTACTTTTCTTCAGGGTCCTGAAAAATTACCAACAATGTGGCAGCCAACAACCCGGATCTTTTCAGCTGAATCATAATCATCCAAAACCAGAGGTCCTTATTGTGTAAGCTGAAAACTGTAAATTTTAAAATACTTCTTGGTAACTATTATCCAAATTGTGATGCTCTGAAGAACATCAAATTCTTTCAGAAAAGGAAAAGATCTAACATTCACTGAGCATTTTAATGCACTAAATATTTATTTCATCCACTCACCAAACCAAGAAGATAGGGTCCTTTTCCTATTTTATAGATATGGAAATTAATTTGGTGAAATTAAGAAATTTGAATGAAGTCATTCATTCAGCTCACAGCAGCAGATGCTGGCTCCAAAGCCCACTCTCATTCCATTACACCATGATGACTTGAGCATCTCTTGGCCAAAACTCAAGAGCCCAGTTCACTACGCGTGCCTCGCTGATCTCTACTCTAAGCCACTGGATTAAAGAAAATGTTAGCCAAGTACAACTGAGGTAAAAAATACAAACTCTTTGGCAGGCATGTATGATTTCCACACACAGAAGATTTGATCCAGGACTTCTCTAGAAAGACTAATAAGGACACACGATCTAGATATGGACAAAGGAGATCTGATAGATAAATGACCAGGAAGGTCAATTCATAAAATTCCATTATGAGAAAAGAAGCGATTATCCAACCAGACTCAGGAAACAAGACTTCAAATTAAATACAACTAAAAGCTTGAAGGTACTCCTATAAAAGAAGTATTAACTTCGTATAATCAAACACTTAAAACCCTCACCAATAACAGGAACAAATTTGCAAAAATTATATAGTCCCCATTTTTGTTCTTCACAAATTTTAGAATAACCTGCCAATTTTTTTTTGCCAATTTTAACATAAATCCCCGGGCTCAGAGAACAAGAGAATCAAAATGAGAACTACTGTTAAGGTTGAAAAATAAAATTTATTCTTTTAAAAGCCAACTTTAAGATTTTGTATAAAATCCACAAACTATTTATTGGTGTCCAAGAAAAACAGGCTGAAGTTTATCCAGCTGTTAGTCCTCTCCTGCAAATTCCCTTTAGTTCTGTTTTCAGTGGGTATAGTCTATTTGGATAAATCACCTCAAAATGTTTCAAAATAACAACAACAAATCAGATCACAGAACAGCAGAACCCCATTCATACGATCAATAAGATTCACTTTTTTTCATTAAATGCAGAAAACCTCAATTAGTCAAACGGAGAAGTTAATGCTTAGGAGACAGGAGTTCCTCTCCACATTATTTAGAGATGGTACACAAACAATCAAGCAATACTACAAAAAAACCACAAAACAAACAAACACCCACCACCACCACAAAAACCATTTTGCTTTCACAAAGCTTAATACACAAATTGGGAATTACTTCCAAAATAATGTATTGATTTTAGTCTCTAGAAATAGGTGATTTGTATTCATTAGCTAAAATAAAATAATTTCAGGGCGCCTGGGTGGCTCAGCCGGTTAAGCATCTGCCTTCGGCTCAGGTCGTGATCTCTGGGTCCTGGGATTGAGCCTCGCATGGGGGCTCCCTGCTCAGCGGGGAGTCTGCTTCTCCCTCTCCCTCTGCCCCTCCCACACTTGTGCGTGCATGCACACACACACTCTCTCTCAAATAAATAGATAAAATCTTTAAAAAAAAAATTTAAAAACCAGAATAATTTCGGAACGCCTGGGTGGCTCAGTCGTTAAGCGTCTGCCTTTGGCTCAGGTTGTGATCCCAGGGTCCTGGGATCAAGCCCCGCATCGGGCTCCCTGCTCAGTGGGAAGCCTGCTTCTCCCTCTCCCACTCCCCCTGCTTGTGTTCCCTCTCTCACGGTCTCTCTCTCTGTCAAATAAATAAATAAAATCTTAAAAAAAAAACCCAACAAAACAAAAAACCAGAATAATTTCTATTTAAAGGGGGAAAAAGTCAGTCCTCAATTATGTGGGAGTTATAAATTAGTGATTGATCGACTGTTAAAGTGTCCATCACTAATTGGGAGAATGTACTTATTAATATTTTGGTTAAAACCAAGTAAAGACTAAGGATAGTAGCTTATAAAGCAGAATACAGACAGAGTCTTACACAGGTAGAAGAGGAAAGGAGAACAATCCCTGTCCTGACATAGCATTTGAGTTAGGAAGTACTGTTCTTCTCAAAGCAGGATTCCTTAACGTGTTCACTCCTTCTGGGTTTACAACAGGAAGTCAGATTGCTACAGAGGTCATAAAAACCTCTACTGACTCACATATTGCAAATAAGCATAAAAAGCTACTGTCAAACCCTACTATCAATGACTTAATCACCATACAGAAATACAGGAAGTAAATTACATCAAATATTTCATCGCTTATGTAGCATGAGATGTTTCTAGACCAGTCTTTTCTATGAGGCTGGTTTAATTTTCCAACAGCACTAGGGAATTCCTCTGCCTACCCCCAGGAAACAGAAACATGAAAATCATCTAGACCATTACATTAGTATTTAACACCTACAAAATTATAACTCTCTTTTTCCAAAAAAACAAAGCAACTGTAAGAGGGGCCCCACAAGGTACCTAACTAGGATAGTCCTGAATCCCTAACTTACTACACTCATCCTTGTATTAGTAGCACACTATTGATTCTCAGTGACCAGGCCTGAGAACATCTCATTTATTTTTTTTAAGATTATTTATTTGAGAGAGTGCACACACACATGTGCAAGTGGGGGGAGGGCAGAGGGAGAAGGAGAGAGAGAGAGAAGTAGACTCCCTGCTGAGCGTGGAGCCTGACGCAGGGCTTGATCTCAGATCTCACAACGCCAAGATCATGACCTGAGGTTGGATGCTTAACTAACTGAGCCACCCAGGTGCCCCTCATTTCTTATTTTTTAAAAAGTAGGCTTAATGTCCAGTATGGAGCCCAATGCGGGGCTTGACCCTGAGATCAAGACCTGAGCTGAGTCCAAGAGTCAGACACTTAACCAACTGAGCCACCCAGGTGCCCCAACATCTCATTTCTTAATACCTGATTGCTGACTAATTATTTTCATTCCCTCCTATCTGTACCTTCCCTGTATCTTTGCAGGGGTAAGTTCCTTTCAGGCAAGCCACAAATGTTCGTACTTCACAATACAATTCTGGTTCTTTTTTTTTTTAAGATTTTATTATTGGGGCACCTGGGTGGCTCAGTTGGTTAAGCGACTGCCTTCGCTCAGGTCATGATCCCGGAGTCCCGGGATCGAGTCCCGCATCGGACTCCCTGCTCAGCAGGGAGTCTGCTTCTCCCTCTGATCCTCCCCCTTCTCATGTTCTCTCTCTCTGTCTCATTCTCTCTCTCAAATAAATAAAATCTTAAAAAAAAAAAAAAAGATTTTATTATTTATTTGAAAGAAAGAAACAGTGAGAGAGGGAACATAAGCAGGGGGAGTGGGAGAAGGAGAAGCAGGCTTCCCGCGGAGCAGGGAGCCCGATGTAGGGCTCGATCCCAGGACCCTGGGATCATGACCCGAGCCAAAGGCAGATGCATAACAACTGAGCCACCCAGGCGCCCCAAATTCTGGTTCTTTGTAAAGATAAATGAAATTGATAAACCTCCAGCCAGAATCATCAAGAAAAAGAGTGGGCTGAAATAAAATCAGAAATGAAGGAGAAGTTACAAGTGACACCACAGAAATAAAAAAGATCATAAACGACTAGTAGGAACAACTATATGCCAACAAACTGGAAAACCTAGAAGAAATGGATAAATTCCTAGAAACACACAACCTTCCAAGACTGAAGCACAAAGAAATAGAAAATCTGAGAATGATTACAAGTAATGAAACTAAATCAGTAATTTTAAAACTCCCCAAAAATAAAAGTCCAGGACACAATGACTTAATAGGTGAAGTCTACCGAACATTTAAAGAGTTAGTATCTATCTTTTTCAAATTACTCCAAAAAACTAAAGAGGAATGAGCACTTTCAAACTCATTTTATGAAGTCCGCATTACCCTGATACAAAAACCAGACAAAGATACACATACACAAAATTTATAGGCCAATATCCCTGATGAACATAGATGCAAAAATTCTCAAAATATTAGCAAATCAAATTCAACAATACATTAAAAAGATTCATACATGATCAAGTGGGATTTATTCCAGAGATGCAGGGATGGTTCAACTTCTGTAAATCAATCAACATGACACACCACATTAACAAAATGAATGATTAAAATCACATGATTGTCGGGCGCCTGGGTGGCTCAGTTGGTTAAGCGACTGCTTTTGGCTCAGGTCATGATCCTGGAGTCCCTGGATCGAGTCCCGCATCGGGCTCCCTGCTCGGCAGGGAGCCTGCTTCTCCCTCTGACCCTCCCCCCTCTCATGTGCTCTCTCTCTCTCATTCTCTCTGTCTCAAATAAATAAATAAAATCTTTTAAAAAAAAAAAATCACATGATTGTCTCAATAGATGAAGAAAAAACATTTGACAAAACGCAACATCGATTTATGATTAAAAAAAATCTCAGGGACACCTGGCTGGTTCAGTTGGTATAGTATGTGCCTCTTGATCTTGGGGTTGTGAGTTTGAGCCCCACATTGGGCGCAGAGACTACTTAAAATCTTAAAAAAATAAACCTCAGGGCACCTGGGTGGCTCAGTTGGTTAAACGTCTGCCTTCAGCTTGGGTCATGATCTCAGGGTCCTGAGATCGAGCCCCACACATCAGGCTTCCTGCTCAGTGGGGAGCCTGCTTCTCCCTCTCCCTCTGCTGCTCCCCCTGCTTGTGCTCTTTCACTCTCTCTCAAATAAATAAATAAAATCTTAAAAAAAAAATCTCAAAAAGTAGGTTTAGAAGGGACACAATTCAACATAGTAAGGGCCATATACGACAAACCCACAGCTTATATCATGTTCACTGGTGAAAAGCTAAAGGCTTTTCCTCAAAGATGAGAAACAAGACAAGGATGTCCACTCTTACCACTTTTATTCAACATACTGTTGGAAGTCCTAGCGACGGCAATCAGGCAAGAAAAACAAATAAAAGACATCCAAATTAGAAAGGAAGAAGTAAAACTTTCACTATTTGAAGATGATATGATGGTATATAGAGAACACCCTAATGACTCCACCAAAAAACTATTAGAATGAATTTATCTGACAATGAAAAACTCAACCCAAACACCTCAATGTGCTAACACCTGTCTTCAACTAAGTGCCACCAAGAAAACTGAGGAAAGTCGCGATTTAATAATCTAATTAATGACGTTTTGCCACAGCTTTTCTAAGCACTTAGATTCTACTTTTGACCTGGCTTTTTCTCTTACTAAATATCCACCAGTGTCTCCCCCTCTCTACCTTTCCAACAAGGGTAGAGGCTCCCAGACTAGAAACAGCTTCACTTAAAGCTTCAAATATATTACTCTCCATTAAGCTTCTCATCTGTCACTTTTTGTTGAGAACACTGCTCTTATCTTTATCATTCTCTGAAGTCACAAATAATGCTCAAAAAAACCAAAACCGGGGCGCCTGGGTGGCTCAGTCGGTTAAGCGGCTGCCTTCGGCTCAGGTCATGATCCTGGGGGTCCTGGGATTGAGCCCCACGTCCGGCTCCCTGCTCAGTGGGGAGCCTGCTTCTCCCTCTCCCTCTGCCTGCCACTCTGCCTACTTGTGCTCTTTATCTCTCTGTCAAATAAATAAATAAAATCTTAAAAAAAAACCCAAACCAAAACCCACCATTCTCCATAAGCTGATGTTCCACTCGATCTCTGACTTTTTTATTTATTTATTTTTTAAAGATTTTATTTATTTGACAGAAGAGAGACACAGCAAGAAAGAGAACACAAGCATCCAGAGTGGGAGAGGGAGAAGCAGGCTTCCCGCCAAGCAGGGAGCCCGATGCGGGGCTCGGTCCCAGGACCCTGGGATCATGATCTGAGCTAAAGGCAGATGCTTTAACGACTGAGCCACCCAGGCGCCCCTCAATCTCTGACTTTAAAAGAGTCTCCAACAGGCGCCTGGGTGGCTCAGTTGGTTGGGCGACTGCCTTCGGCTCAGGTCATGATCCTGGAGTCCTGGGATCGAGTCCCGCATCAGGCTCCCTGCTTGGCGGGGAGGCTGCTTCTCCCTCTCCCACTCCCCGTTTGTGTTCCCTCTCTCGCTGTGTCTTTCTCTGTCAAATAAATAAATAAAATCTTAAAAAAAAATAAAAATAATAAAAAAATAAAATAAAAGAGTCTCCAAACAGGGAGGAAAAAAAGAGAAACTAAGAAAAGAAAATAAATGATGGGGCGCCTGGGCGGCTCAGTTGGTTAAGCGACTGCCTTCAGCTCAGGTCAAGATCCCGGAGTCCTGGGATCGAGTCCCGCGTCGGGCTCCCGGCTCAGCGGGGAGCCTGTTTCTCCCTCTGACCCTATCCCCTCTCATGCTGTTTCTCTCTCTCTCTCTCTCAAATAAATAAATAAATAAAATCTTTAAAAAAAAATTTTTTTTTAAAAATAAATAAATGATGGGCGCCTGGGCGGCTCAGTTGGTTAAGCATCTGCCTTTGGCTCGGGTCATGATCCCGGGGTCCTGGGATCAAGCCCTGCACTGGGCTCCCTGCTCTGTGGGGAGCCTGCTTCTCCATCTCCCTCTGCAGCTCCCCCTGCTTGTGCTCATGCTCTCTCGTTCTCAAATAAATAAAATCTTAAAAAAAAAAAAAATGATTACAGCTACACAGTTAACAACTTCCATAAACTTCTTAACCTATCTTCCACTTTTCAATAATTACCACAATGGAGTCCTATGATCAACAGGCTATGCTAGAATGAGATCTAACTATTTACTGATGATCAGAGATGAAGATCCTGTCCATCCTACTGCCCAGACTGGGCAAGCTCAGAATGCATTTCACTCAGATTTCTCTGATAATCTTGGTAGACTCATGAGACATCAGTTACCAGAATTTCAGGACAACCACATAATTATCTCCTCAGATTACACATGAGAAAAATGGAGGCCAATATAAAAGGAAAGATCAGGAAAGAGAAAATGGACATGTATGACTGTCTTTTTTTTTTTTTTAAGATTTTATTTATTTGACAGAGAGACACAGTGAGAGAGGGAACACAAGCAGGGGGAGTGGGAGAGGGAGAAGCAGGCTTCCCGCGGAGCAGGGAGCCCGATGCGGGGTTCGATCCCAGGACCCTGGGGCCATGACCTGAGCTGAAGGCAGACGCTTAACAACTGAGCCACCCAGGCGCCCCGTGACTGTCAAATTTAAAATAAACTTTCAAAGGGCGCCTGGGTGGCTCAGTCGTTACGCGTCTGCCTTCAGCTCAGGTCATGGTCGCAGGGTCCTGGGATCGAGTCCCATATCGGGCTCCCTGCTCGGCTGGGAGCCTGCTTCTCCCTCTCTCGTTCCCCCTGCTTGTGTTCCCTCTCTGTCTCTCTCTGTCAAATAAATACAATCTTTAAAAAAATTAAAAAAATAAATAAACTTTCATGTTATTAAATTTTATATATCTTCAAAATATTTTCTCTGTATGTTCAACATTGAAATTAACTGTAGGGCGCCTGGGTGGCTCAGTTGGTTAAGTGACTGCCTTCGGCTCAGGTCATGATCCTGGAGTCCCGGGATCGAGTTCCGCATCGGGCTCCCTGCTCAGCAGGGAGTCTGCTCCTCCCTCTCCCGCTCCCCCCTCTTGTGCTCTTTCTCTCTCTCACTCTCTCTCTCAAATAAATAAATAAAATCTTAAAAAAAAAAAAAGAAAATGAAATTAACTGTAAAGAATGGCAAAATGTTGCTATTTTTGCAGGTGAGTAGTAGGTACACCGAAATTAACTACTCTATACTCTATTTGAGTGTGTATTTTAAATTCTTCAGAAAAGGTTAACAAAAAGAGAGAAAAGTCTTAAGTTTATAATGTCTACCAAGAAACAGATAAGTTCAACCTCCAGAGAAAAGATGTACTTTTTTTTACTGCAATTCTTTTTCCAATTGTGAATACTACATCATGTGCATATACTACCTATCCAAAAATTAAATAAGCTTTAAAAATTAACATGTCAGTTGAACTTAACATAATTTCTAAAAGACGTATATGCACAATGGAAGGAAGGGACAAAGCTCCCGGGCCCAGCCAGAAGGGGCATAAGCCACTAGTAAAACTCCATAGGAAGATGGGTAACAAGACTATCAGAGTACACAGAACACTGGCAAAGACACCCTAATGGCGAAGAACAGAGATCTAGAAAAAATAATCTAGCTGACCAAGTTCAAAGGGTCTTTTAGGGTCAAAGAAGCATTACTCAGCCAGAATTGTAGTACTACACAGGGTTACACTAATACATATCTGCTCAGGCAATCATAAATGGTCAAGAAGTTTAAAATCAAAATTGATAGATGAAATATTCCAATGGACATTTTGACCATTCATCACTCCTGTACACAGCAATATGTAAAACATAATAAGAATCTGGACATCAAAATGGGCTCAGGATTAGATGTATACTTCATCTAGCATACTTGCAAAGAATCTTCTTTACTGAAATGAGGGAAGAACATATTCATGCAGGAGTGGATTAAGTACTATGAAATTATACCTAAACACAGTCCAAAGGGGAACACCTGCCTGGTCTGGATCTCACCTAGGGGGAGCTTCTGACAGTCTATTAGCTAAGATTTGCCTATCAGCATTAACAGGCACAGGTAGCCTATAGGACAAAAGGTGTCACTTTTCTTCAGTACAGGGACAAAGATCTGGTATCTTAAGTGATCAAGAAAGAGGTTTATCATTTTATCAGGCAATAAATATTCACCTTAAGAAGTTCACCCTTGGGACGCATGGGTGGCTCAGTTTCGGCTCGGGTCATGATCCCAGGGTCCTGGGACTGAGTCCCACATCAGGCTCTTTGCTCAGTGCAGAGCCTGCTTCTCCCTCTGCCCCTTTCTGTGTTCGCACGCTCTTTCTGACAAATAAATAAATAAAATCTTAAAAAAAAAAAAAAGAAGACGTTTACCCTCAGGGTGCCTGGGTGCCTCAGTCAGTTAAGCTTCCGATTTCTGGTTTAGGTTCAGGTCATGACCTCAGGGTTGTGAGATTGAGCCCTGCATCACGCTCAGCAAGGTCTGCTTGAGATTCTCTTTCCCACTCTGTGCTCACATTCTCGCTCTAATAAATAAATAAATCTTTAAAAAATAAAATAAGTTTACCCTTAAGAGTTCCCTGTAATGATTTTTTTCCTGTAAATAAGGATTTTTGATTAATGACAAAAGTTTCAAAAGCAGAATAGGTTTTCTTTTTTAAAAAAAGATTTGTTTATATTTTAGAGAGAGTGTGCATGGCGGGGTGGCACAGAGGGAGAGGCAGAGAGAATCCTCAAGCAGACCCCCTACTGAGGGCAGAGTCCGACTCAGGGTTTGATCTCACAACTCTGAGATCACTACCCAAGCCGAAACCAAAAGTCAGGCGCTCAAACAACCGAGCCACCCAGGTGCCTCCAGAATAGGTTTTCAACAACTGAATGTATCACTGCCACAATCACTTCAGTAGGTCCTTGCTATTAGAACAGGGTTTCTCAACCTCAGTAACATGGACACTTTGAGCCAGAGAATTCTCTGTGGGGGGAAGCTGTCCTGTGCATTGCAGGGTTCTCGGCAGTATGTCCAGCCTACACACTAAATGCCAGGAGCAGCATCACCGCCATTCTTAGAACCAAAAATACCCCCATACACAGCCTAACGTCCCCTGGGGAGTTAAATCCTCCCCGTTGAAAACCATTACATTCAACACCACCAACAGGATTTCACCCTGGAGGAGGTCTGTAGCTATTATTACCTCAACCCCACAGCTGGACAATGCTGGCAGAGGAAGTCAGAACAGTGGTCACCTTTGGGGGTGGGGAAGGAAGGATAATGGCTAGGAAGGAGCATGAAAAAGGCTTCTGGGTGGAGGTAATCTTCTGTATCTCCATCTAGGTGGTCACCTTATAAAGCTTTTTCTCTATATTACACCTAGGGGGAGGGGGGAAAGTTCACCAAAAACACAACAAAACAAAAACTAACATGCAAGAGAGTGGTAGTATTTCCTTGCCTCAGTGCTGCTGGAAATCAGGTGCAAGAGGTACAGAGCTAAGACATCTGAGGGGCAGGAAGATAAGTCACTAAATGCTCCTTGATGATGCAATGATTTAACATTAAATTCAAGATAGCTGACAGTATCTTGGTCCTTCCTTTAGCCTTCCTTTAGCCACACAGCAAAAGTTACCCATTCCTTTTTACCTAAGCTTTCTAAGATTGGGGCACCTGAATGGTTCAGTCCATTAAGTGTCTGACTCATGATTTCAGCTCAGGTCATGATCTCAAGGGTCATGAGATCAAGCCTTGCATCGAGCTCTGTGCAGACTCTGCTTGTCTCTCTCCCTCTGCCCCGCCCCCCCATGTGAGCTCCCTCTAAAATAAATAAATAAATCTTGAAAAAAAAAAAGCTTTCTAAGATTGATAATCACATCTGAGGTCAGGGGTCATGTGAATATCCTATTCACTGAGACTTTCATACCTTTGACTTTGGTAGTTAAGGCTCTTCAAGGGGCGTCTGGGTGGCTCAGTCGGTTAAGTATCTGCCTTCAGCTCAGGTCATGATCCCAGGGTCCCGGGATTGAGTCTCCCATTGGGCTCCTTGCTCAGCAGAGAGCCTGCTTCTCCCTCTGCCTGCCACTCCCCCTGCCTGTGCCCCCACCCCCTGACAAATAAGTAAAATCTTAAAAAAAAAAAAAAAAAAAAAAAAGATGGTTGCCTATCCCCAAGCAAAAACACCACTCAACAAGAACTGGATTCTCTATTCCACTTAGGACAAATAATGGGATAATCTGAACCAAAAAGGAAAGCAGGAGGGACCATAAAAAAACCAGAATGGTTTGTGGGCCTTTCTGTACATGGGAAAATTTTCAGACCAAGAAAGCAATTCCTAATATTGACTCAAATATTAATTACAGAGGAGTTTAGAAGATCTTCGTTTATTCTACATATACATCCCCAGACTTCCTAGAGAAAAAAGACTAGACATTTTATATTTCATTGCTTTTTATATTTTTATATTGCAACTTTATTAAGATCCCTTTTGGAAGGGTCTTTTTTATTTTTTGGAAGGATCTTTTAAAAAGAGGAATTGGTAAAGCAAACAATTCCAGTTAATTAAAAAATACTGTGGCTATGGCTTTGAAAACTAAAATAAGTATCTCTTAAAACACTTTTTAGGGGCGCCTGGGTAGCTCAGTCATTAAGCGTCTGCCTTTGGCTCAGGTCATGATCCCAGGGTCCTGGGATCGAGCCCCACATTGGGCTCCCTGCCCGGCGGGAAGCCTGCTTCTCCCTCTCCCACTCCCCCTGCTTGTGTTCCCTCTTTCACTGTCTCTCTCTCTGTCAAATAAATAAATAAAATCTTAAAAAAAAAAAAAATCTAAAAACAAAACCAAACCAAAACCATAACACTTTTTATAAGGAAGAAAATATGAAGAGCACTCAAATCATCCAATTTTGCCTTTTCCATTTCTTCTAATATGATGAAAACGAATAATCTCATGCAGCCTGGAGAGAATATGAAAAGACACCTGAAACAGGACTAACTTGACTTTTGGTGCTGTTTCAGACTACCCAATGGAGTACAAGGGAAAGATTAGTGCTTCTCAAGGAAATATTGAATAAATCAGTATTTTTCTACAAATAATCAAAATTACATCATGTTGTTCTGAAGTGGAAGTCTCCTTAAGAAATATTTCTTCTACAGAGATCCAGCATTGTCTTTAAAAAATACCAACTATACTGTAATGGATTCAGATCACCACTTCTGCTATATGGTGTTAAGTGCCCAAAGCTAAATACTTGGCCAGAGTTTAATCCATCTTAAAACTAAAAGGACTGCTGAAAAAGTAGCCCTTACTTTAGTGACTTTGTATGTTTGCATATTTAAATATTACAGTCCTCTAAAATGCTGCTGGTTTGCTAAAAGCTGTTGTAAAGAAGAAACATTAAGCTACCAAAATCATGCAGCTCTGGTAAGTATTTAAAACTGTCAAACATCCAAGATAAAACTACAATCAGGAACTTTAATAACAAGCAAGTTAAAGAGGGAGTCAAAGGGGAATAGATTTGGATTCATCTAACAAAATGGGATTACTCTTGGGTAGCCATTTTACTACTATTATTTTTTAGATATTTTATTTATTTGAGAGCCCGCGCGTATGCACACACAAGCATGCAAAGAGTGGGTGGGCGGCAGAGGGAGAGAGAAAATCTTAAGCAGGTTCCACGCCCAGCACGGAGCCTGAAGTGGGACTCGATCTCATGACCCTGGGATCATGACCTGAGCTAAAATCAAGAGTTGGACGCTTAACCCACTGAGCCACCCAGGCGCCCGTGGGTAGCCATTTTGAAATGTCCATGAAAGTCAATTTCTGGCTGACCGATTTTCCTCTGAACAAAACATCCTTTCAAAAAACACAATCTGGGAATAACTACCTTAAACTTATTACAAATGTTTACCAAATAGCAGCTCATTTGCCCAGTTATACCACTATTCATCTAGGACTGGAATTTACCTACACCATGGATTGGCCTTTCCTGTATAAAGGCCAGATAGTAACTATTTTAGTCTTCGGGGGCATTATCTTTGTTGTGACTACTAACTGTGACATTGGAGCAGTGTGAAAGCAGCCATACACAATATGTAAAAAGTGATTATTTCCAATGAAACTTTATTTATGGCTGCCAAAATCTAAATTTTATATCATTTCTGCATATAGTGAAATATCCTTCTTTTGACTTTTTTCAACCATTTAAAACTGTAAAACCATTCATAATTCTTAGCTCATGTGCTACAAACAAAATTTATTAACCTTTAGTTTTCTGACCCCTGATCTATATGTGCTCATTTTTACAAACTTTTCAAATTTCCAAGAAGTATAGAGAATATCATAACAACCATTTACTTATCACCTAACTTAAGAAATAAAACCTCAGGGGCGCCTGGGTGGCTCAGGTTGGGCATTTGCTTTCGGCTCAGGTCATGATCCCAGGGTCCTGGTCTCGAGCCCCCACATTGGGCTCCCTGCTCAGCGGGAAGCCTGCTTCTCTCTCTCACTCTCCCTCTGCACTCTCTCTCTCAAATAAATAAATAAAATCTAAAAAGGAAAAAAAAAGAAATAAAACCTCAAAATAAAACTGAAGCTGAGTAACTATTCCAATCCTATTTCCCTCTCTCTTTTCCTCACTTCCCTCTCCCACTCCCCCTGCTTGTGTTCCCTCTCTTGCTGTGTCTTTGTCAAATAAATAAATAAAATCTTCAAAAAAAAAAAAAAAGAGAAATTGCATTGTTTTGCAAGTTTAAAAGTTTTTACGGTATTACATGATATATATGGTATTATTATCAACTCACTTTTTTAACATTACCTTTGATATTTATCCAAGTTGATACATGTAACTAGTTCATTCATTTTAAGTAGTATATAGAATGTCAATTATGAGTATACCACAATTTAAATTTTCTATTTCCTGTTTATGCAACAAATTAATCACGTCATATGGCAGGTACTGTTCTAGGTACAAGGGCTACAACCATGGATAAGGCATAATTCTTCCCCTCCACAGTGTTTACCCTGATGGACACTAGCACTTTCACTTCATTCCTTTTCCCAAGTGAAGTCTCAAAAGTGGCCCTAAGCTAATTTTATCCAAAAAAATGAAGAATGTGGGGTGGGAAAAGGCCATCAATTTAAGTAAATGGAAGAGAAATTTTTTCCCTTTCCTTAAGGTTTGTTTAAAGATACTTCTTGTTAAGCTAAAAGAGATAAAACTCCAGAAATAAACCTCACCCTAAAATATCAGAACTGTTAAGCTTTCAACTTTTTTTTTAAAGATTTTACCTATTTAACTGACAGAGAGAACACAAGCAGGGGGAGTGGCAGGCAGAGGAAGAGGGAGAAGCAAGCTCCTCTCTGAGCGGGCAGCCTGATACTGGGCTCAATCCCAGGACCCTGGGATCATGACCTAAACTGAAGGCAGATACTCAACCAACTGAGTCACCCAGGCGCCCCAAGCTTTCAACATTTTAAAAGTAGAACCCCCTTCACAGTTACCTTCACTGAGGCTTACACTACAAACAGGTCAGTATGATGATATAAGACAACTGATGATTCCAGTTTCTTTTCTCTTCATTTCCAAAAACCAGTCTTAGGCAGTAAGGAAGATACAGATCAACAGTGGGTACAAATCTTTTGATCAATCAGCAAAAGGAAATATCTTAGTAATCCAAAACTTAGGGGAACGGATATTAGGGGCTCCTGGCTGGCTGTTAGAAGAGCTGTGACTCTTGATGTCAGGGTTCTAAGTTCAAGCCCCAGGTTGGATGTAGAGATTACTTAAAAATAAAATCTTTAAAACAACAACCAAAAAAAAAAAGAAGAGAGAGAAAGGGAGAGACAGAGTGAACTGATATTAGCAGGCTTAGAAGACAAGCTCCTTGGAAGTATTTTAAAATAACAGACTCCTTGAATAGGAATTAAGCAAAAGAACACCATCACTGACAATAAATTAATGAAAATCTCTAACATTCTTTTCATATCAAAGGAGATGGTAACTTCGAACACACCTCATGCCCTTGAATTACTCAAACTTCCTGCCATTCCTTAAGAATATTTAAGAAAGGGACGCCTGGGTGGCTCAGTTGTTAAGCGTCTGCCTTCCGCTCAGGTCATGATCCCGGGATCGAGCCCCACTTTGGGCTCCCTGCTCAGCGGGAAGCCTGCTTCTCCCTCTCCCACTCCCCCTGCTTATGTTCCCTCTCTTGCTGTCTCTGTCAAATAAATAAAATCTTAAAAAAAAAAAAAAAAAGAAAACTAAGTTTGTTTCATTTTACTTTTTTTTTAATTTTTTTTTAAAGATTTTTTTTTTTTTTAATTCACGAGAGACAGAGCAAGAGAGAAAGGCAGAGGGAGAAGCAGGCTCCCCAGGGAGCCCGATGTGGGACTCGATCCCAGGACCCTGAGATCATGACCTGAGCCGAAGGCAGACGCTTAACCATCTGAGCCACCCAGGCGCCCTGTTTCATTTTACTCTTGACAGCAGACCCTGAATATGGGATAAAATGAAGAATGTGGGACTGTGGTACCACCAAATGTAACCCCTCTACTGTGACCCTATTAAGGCCTACTAATAAGTTCTAAGTTCACGAAACAAAATTTAAATCTATTAAATAAAACAAATCACCTTCACCCTAAAAGCACAGAAATAGAATGAGGAAGACAAGTGACCCACTGGGCAGGAAAACTAGTCAGAAAGGAAATCTAAGTTGTAGCAGGCATTTGGTCTTACCCATCTGAACATCCCCCATTTCCTGAAAACAGTTTGACCCTGCTGAGAGAGCAGTGCTTAGCTCTCTGCCTCTGCCTACTGGGAGTCAACAAGAACGCCAGTAAGGAGTTGCCATGTGAGCAGTCAACTGGAAACTGTATGTGCTCCCTACTCCCATGGCTGTTCTGATTTAAAAAGACTGTGGTGACAAGAGATCAATTTATCAAAACTTTAACATGTAGACTGACAATTGAGAGGTTTGAGGGACATTTCAAACATGAACGCTTTTCTTTTAAAATGCCTACTCCTCTTTCCAACAATTGGCTACAGTCACATGGCCAATAATTAAAATTCAAAGACATTTGCTTTTAAGAAAAGAAATGCTAATAAGGTATATAAATGTTCCCGAAAGTACCGAAGACAGGTCTCATCACTGTCCAGCCACACTACTTCCGTCAAATTTAAACTGGATTGTTTTAGAAACTCTCATAGCCTGTTGCTGTGAATGTAAACTGGTACAAATTTTTGGAGAATAATTTAATAATATCTAACAAAATTTTAAATGTGTATACACTTTGATCCAGGAATTACATTTCTAGGAATTTTACTTACAGATAAACTACAATGTATAAAGGTGTATGTAAGATGTTTCACTGGAACCCTGGTTATGAGAGAACTCACACACACACACACAAACTGGAAACGTGGGGTGCCTAGGTGGCTCAGTGGGTTAAGCATCTGCCTTGGGCTCCAGTCATGATCCTGGGGTCCTGGGATAGAACCCCATGTTGGGCCCACTGTTCAATGGGGAGTCTGCTCCTTCTTCCTCTATGTGGGTGCTCTCTCTCAAATAATTAAATAAAATCTTCATAAAAAACAAAACAAAACTGTAAACATCCCAAATGTTCCTCAGAGGGAACAGATTAAGTAAATTAAAGCATATCCTACAATGAAACATTTCGGACACTGAACAATGACATACATGTGTGTAACATTTATATATGTGTGCACATGCAAATACACAGATAAGAATATAGCATAATATTCAAGAGTTTGAGTCTAAGACAGGTCATGATCCCAGGGTCCTGGGATGGAGCCCTGCATCGGGCTCCTTGCTCCGCGGGAAGCCTTCTTCTCCCTCTCCCACTCCCCCTGCTTATGTTCCCTCTCTCCTCTCACTGTGTCTCTCTCTGTCAAAAAATAAATAAAATCTTAAAAAAAAAAAGAGTCTGAGCCTAAGAGTCAGACTTTCTGATTCCACACACCGGCTCTTGTACTTATTTTTGTGACCTTATGCAAATCACTGATTTTCTCCCCACCTCACCTTTTTTCATTTGTAAAATGAAATATCAACATCTACTTTTACAGTATTGTGAGAATTAAACAAATTAATTAATGGGAAGTGCTTAGTGCTAGTTATCATTAAAAACATATCCAAGGTAGGGGGTGCCTCGGTGGCTCAGTCGGTTAAGCATCTGCCTTCAGCTCAGGTCATGATCCCAAGGGTCTGGGCTCCCTGCTCAGTGGGGAGTCTGCTTCTCCCTCTCCCTCTGTCCCTCTACCACGCTCATGCTCTCTCTCGCTCTTTCAAGTAAGTGAACAGAATCTTAAAAACAAAAAACATATTCAAGGTATTAAATGAATACAGGCAAGCAATCACAACACCTAAAACTAAAGCAACAGGGATAGGCAGAAACTGAGAGATTCTGAAAGAATTTTCAGGATTTGGTAAGTCTGTCTCACACTTAGACCTAAGTAGCAAAAAGTGCTGAATAAAGGCACTGTTCCTACTTAAAAGGCACTTTTAATGCTGGTTAGTTAATTTATAAACACATTCTATCAAGTATTATAGTTATTTTAATACAGGTCTTCCCTTCAGAGCTATAGATCTTCTAGAAGAATGAGGCTGTGTCATTTATTTTTATATAGTCTACAACACCTACGTATAGATCTTTCCCATAGTAGGTGTACAACAAACATTCTGTGAACATATGAATGGTCAGGGCTTTTCAGTTCCCCATAACCAGTAGATTTAAATGGTTACAAAGCTCTGACAGAACGAGAAGAAAACGAAGTTTTCTCTTTTTTTCCCCCAAGTTTTCTCTTTATCAGAGTTATTAACTGTCATTTTCCTAGACTGAACCAATGTAGGATAGAGAAAACCATGTGAGGTCTATACTCAATGAACTGGAAAAATAACCCCATAGCACTGATAAAGGCCTTGGATTTTCTGACATAATCTGATTTCATGAACTAGGCAGTCAATATTCCTAAATTAAGTTGTTGGGTTTTTTTTTTTTAAGATTTTAAGTACTCTTTACACCCAACACGGGGCTCAAACTCACAACCCCAAGATCAAGAGTTGCGGCTCTACCGACTAAGTCAGCCAGGTGCTCCTCCTAAGTTTAATAAACTAGTAGTACTCAAATTATGTATATTCAATGCCAAGAGAATAATAGCAATGAAAGTCTTTAAAGAGCAAGACTTGTAGGCAATAGGAAAGGTACACAGCCATAAACCAATATTCTTTCCCAATTAAGCTCTGGTATTCATGAAAATATTTAGCCCTTAAAATTTTCATTTAAAGAGGGACAACTGGGTGGCTCAGTCAGTTGAGCACAGGGCTCTTGGTTTCTGTTCAGGTCATGATCTCATGGGTAATGGGATCCAGCCCCTCCTGGGCTCTGCACTCAGCGGGGAGTCGGCTTCCTCTGACCCTCCCTGCTACAAGGGCCCGCTCTCTCAAGTAAATCGATAAATCTTTAAGAAAAAAATGTTTCAGGGCGCCTGGGTGGCTCAGTCGGTGAAGCATCTGCCTTCGGCTCAAGTCACGATCCCAGGGTCCTGGGATCAAGCCCCACATCAGGTTCCCTGCTTGGTGGGAAGCCTGCTTCTCCCTCTCCCACTCCCCCTGCTTGTGTTCCTTCTCTCGCTATCTCTGTCAAATAAATAAAATCTTAAAAAAAAAAAAAAGTCTCATTTAAAGAGTAATTCTCTATGTACTGATTTGAGAAAAAAATCTCGCGTTACACAAAAAAGCAAGATGTAGAAAACTATGCTATCTTTTGTATTTAAAAAAAGGAGGGCGCCTGGGTGGCTCAGTCGTTGAGCGTCTATCTTCAGCTCAGGTCATGATCGAGCCTGCCATTGGGCTCCCTGCTCAGCGGGAAGCCTGCTTCTCCCTCTTCCACTCCCCCTGCTTGTGTTCCCTCTCTCGCTATCTCTGTCAAATAAATAAATAAAATCTTAAAAAAATAAAATAAAAATTAAAAAAAGAAAAACTAAAAATAAATTCATATCTGTATATCTGTAAAGAAACTCTCAAATGACAAAAAAAAGGGAGTAACAGTGATGGACTTTGAAACTAGGCAGGTGAGAAACAATGATGGAAAACTTTCAGTGTGTATCTTAGTTTTTATAAAAATTTGAGCTAAACTTTTAAAAATAAACTGTTCCAACCACAACAAAACAATTCACTTATAAGAGCAAAGGTATTTGGAGTAACCTTGCTTCCCATTAAAAAAAAAAAATACTGTGGGGGCGCCTGGGTGGCTCAGTCGGTTGAGCGGCTGCCTTCAGCTCAGGTCATGATCCTGGGGTCCTGGGATCAAGCCCCATGTCCAGCTCCCTGCTCAGCGGAGAGCCTGCTTCTCCCTCTCCCTCTGCCTGCCACTCTGTCTACTTGCGCTCTCTGTCAAATAAATAAATAAAATCTTAAAAAAAAAAACAACTGTGATCCAAGGAGCTAAAAGTCAATTAAAAACTCACTGGCAGGAATCAGCTGTCATATTGTAATAATAGGGTCCCATTCAGTTTAGTTTTATATTGTTTGGTTCAATATAAAAAAGCATGTGAACAGAAAAACCCAGCCTAAAATTCACAGGGATCCCAAATGGCCAAAACAGTCTTAAAAAGGAACAGATAGAGGAATCACACTTCCTTACTTCAAAAACTGCTGGAAAAACCGGATATCCACATGCAAAAGAATGAAGGTGGACCCTTACAGCATATACAAAAATTAACTAAAAGGAATCAAAGACATAAATATAAGAACTGGGCGCCTGGGTGGCTCAGTTGGTTAAGCGACTGCCTTTGGCTCAGGTCATGATCCTGCAGTCCCAGGATCGAGTCCCGCGTCGGGCTCCCTGCTCAGCAGGGAGTCTGCTTCTCCCTCTGACCCTTCCCCCTCTCATGCTCTCTCTCTATCTCATTCTCTCTCTCAAATAAATAAATAAAATCTTTAAAAAAATAAATAAATAAAATAAATATAAGAACTAAAACTATAAAACTCTTGGGGAAAAAAACATAGGGGGTAAAAGCTTTGTGACTTTGGATTTGGCAACAATTTTTTTTTTTAAAGATTTTTTTAAAAGATTTTATTTATTTTGAGAGAGAGCGTGCCCACACACAAGCAAGAGCAGGGGGAGGGGCAGAAGGAGAGAATCTCAAGCCGACTCCCTACTGAGTGCAGAGCCCGCGACCCTGAGATCAGGACCTGAACTGAGACCGAATCGGAAGCTCAACCAACTGAGACACCCCGGCACCCCTATTTTTTTAAAAACATTTTACTTATTTGAGAGCGAGCACGCGCACATGTGCACACAGATGAGCGGGGGATGGGGGGGCAGAGGGAGAGGAAGAGGCAGACTCCCTGCTGAGCACAGGCATCCCAAAAAGATTTTATTTTCAGGGCACCTGGGTGGCTCAGTCAGTGAAGCATCTGCCTTCGGCTCAGGTCATGATCTCAGGGTCCTGGGATCAAGCCCCGCGTCGGGCTCCCTGATCCTCGGGGTGGTCTGCTTCTCCCTCTCCCTCTGCCTGCTGCTCCCCCTGCTTGTGCTCTCTAACTGTGTCTCTCTCTGTCAAATAAATAAATATACATATATATATTTTTATTTATTTATTTATTTGAGAGAGAGAATGAGACAGAGAGAGAGAGCATGAGATGGGGGAGGATCAGAGGGAGAAGCAGACCCCCCGCCGAGCAGGGAGCCCGATGCGGGACTCGATCCTGGGACTCCAGGATCATGACCTGAGCCAAAGGCAGTCGCTTAACCAACTGAGCCACCCAGGCACCCCATATATATATATTTTTTAAGATTTTATTTATTTGACAGAGAGAGACACAGTGAGAGAGAGAGCACAAGCAGGGGGAGTGGGAGAGGGAGAAGCAGGCTCCCCGCTGAGCAGGGAGCCGCTCGATCCCAGGACCCTGGGACCATGACCTGAGCTGAAGGCAGACACTTAACGACTGAGCCACCCAGGCACCCCAATAAATAAATCTTTAAAAAAGAAAAAAGATTTGATTTTTAAATAATCTCTATCCCGACATGGTGCTTGAACTTAAAATCCCAAGATCGAGTCCCACACTCCACGAACTGAGCCAGCCAGGTACCCCAACAATTTCTTGAATATGACACCAAAAATACAGGTAACAAAAGAAATAATAAACACAATCTTTTTTTTTTTTTTAGGATTTTATTTATTTATTTGAGAGAGAGAGAATGAAAGAGAACATGAGAGGGAGGAGGGTCAGAGGGAGAAGCAGACTCCCCGCCGAGCAGGGAGCCCGATGCGGGACTCGACCCCGGGACTCCAGGATCATGACCTGAGCTGAAGGCAGTCGCTTAACCAATTGAGCCACCCAGGCGCCCAATAATAAACACAATCTTTTTTTTTTTTTTAAGATTTTATTTATTTATTTGACAGAGAGAGAGACACAGCGAGAGAGGGAACACAAGCAGGGGGAGTGGGAGAGGGAGAAGCAGGCTTCCCGCGGAGCAGGGAGCCCGATGCGGGGCTCGATCCCAGGACCCTGGGATCATGACCCGAGCCAAAGGCAGACGCTTAACGACTGAGCCACCCAGGCGCCCCTAATAAACACAATCTTATTAAAAACTTCTGTGCAGGGCGCCTGGGTGGCTCAATCGGTGAAGCGTCTGCCTGCGGCGGTGGGGAGTCCGCTTCTCCCTCTGCCCTTTCCCCTGCTTGTGCTCGCTCTCTCTCGCACTCTTGGTCTCTCTCTCTCAAAAAAAATAAATAAAATCTGGGGCGCCTGGGTGGCTCAGTCGTTAAAGCGTCTGCCTTTAGCTCAGGTCATGACCCCAGGGTCCTGAGATCGAGCCCCGCATCGGGCTCCCTGCTCCGTGGGAAGCCTGCTTCTCCCTCTCCCACTCCCCCTGCTTATGTTCCCTCTCTCGCTGTCTCTCTGTCAAATAAATAAATAAAATCTTTAAAAAATAAATAATAAAATCTTTAAAAAAATAAAAACTGCATCGACACTACCAACAAAGTAAAAGGCAACCAACAAAATGGGAGAAAATATCTGCAATTATACATGTGATAAAGGATTAATATCCAGAACATATACAGAACTCCTACCACTCAACAACAACAAAAACAACCCAATTAAAAGAATGGACTGGGGGTTGGGGGGGGTGGGAGGGTGGGAGGGGAATGACGACACTGGCTGGCCCAGTCAGAAGAGCATGAGATTCTTTTTTTTAAAAAAGATTTTATTTATTTGAAAGAGAGAGCACAAGTAGGCAGAGCGGCAGGCAGAAGAAGAGGGAGAAGCAGGCTCCTCGTTGAGCAGAGGGACAGCCCAATGCGGGGATCGATGCCAGGACCATCTTTTTTTTTTTTTTTTAAGATTTTATTTATTTAGGGCGCCTGGGTGGCTCAGTTGGTTAAGCGACTGCCTTCGGCTCAGGTCATGATCCTGGAGTCCCGGGATCGAGTCCCGCATCGGGCTCCCTGCTCGGCAGGGAGTCTGCTTCTCCCTCTGACCCTCCTCCCTCTCATGCTCTCTGTCTCTCATTCTGTCTCAAATAAATAAATAAAATCTTTAAAAAAAAAAGATTTTATTTATTTAGGAGCACCTGTCTGCCTTCAGCTCAGGTCATGATCCCAGGGTTCTGGGATCGAGCTCCATGTTGGGCTTCCTGCTCAGTGGGGAGTCTGCTTCTCCCTCTCCCACTCCCCGTTTGTGCTCTCTGTCAAATAAATAAATAAAATCTTTTTTTTAAAAGATTTTATTTATTTATTTATTTGAATGAGAGAACATAAGCCGAGGGGAGGGGCAGAGAGAAGGGGAGGGAGAGAGAGAAAGAGAAGCAGACTCCTTGCTGAGCGGGAAGCCCGATGTGGGTCTCTATCCCAGGACCAGGAGATCATGACCTGAGCCAAAGGCAGACAGACACTTAACCGACTGGGCCACCCAGGAGCCCCAAAGCATGAGATTCTTGATCTTGGTGTCATGAGTTTCAGCCCCATGTTGGGTGTAGAGATTATTTAAAAATAAACATACCAAAAAAAAAAAAAAAAAGGGCATGGTCTTGAATAGACATTTTTCCAAAGAAGATCTACAAATGACCAATAAGCACATGAAAAGATGCTCAAAGTCACTTATCATTAGAGAAATGCAAATCAAAACCACAATGAGATACCACTTCACACCAATTTGGATGGCTTTTATAAAAGCAAATCAACAGAAAATAAAGTATTGGTAAGGACACAGAGAAGTTGGGACTCCTTGTGCATTGCTGGTGGGATTACAAATGGTACAGTCACTGTAGAAAACAGTATGGTGGGACCTCAAAAAATGAAACACAGAATTGTCATATGATCCAGCAATTCCAACTCTGGGTATATACCCAAAAGAACTGAAAGCAGCGACCTAAACAGATTCTCTCTTTTTTTTTAAGATTTTATTTATTTATTTATTTGAGACAGAGAGAATGAGAGAGAGAGAGAGCACATGAGAGGGGGGAGGGTCAGAGGGAGAAGGAGGCTCCCCGCTGAGCAGGGAGCCCGATGCGGGACTCGATCCAGGGACTCGATCCAGGAGCATTATTCACAACAGCCAAGAGATAGAAACAACCCAAGTATCCATTGACAGATAAAAAGATAAAACGTGGTTAAAAAAATAAAGATAAAAGCTACATAAATGGGATATTATTCAGCCTTAAAAAGGAATGAAATTCTAGGGTACCTGTCTGGCCCAATCAGAAGAGCATGTGACTCCTGATCTTGGGGTCATGAGTTCCAGTTCCACGGTGGGTGTAGAGATTACTTAAAAAAATAAATTAAAAAAACTTAAAAAAAAAAAAAAAAGGAAATTCTAACACACACTACAAAATATGGATGAACCTTCAAAACTTTATGTTAAGTGAAATGAGCCAGACATAAATGGACAAATATTGTATGATTCCACTTATATCAAGTACCTAAAGTAGTCAACTATGTGGAAACAGAAAGTAGAATGGTGGCAAGGGGACTGGGTGGCGGCGGGGGGCTGGGGGGGTGGACTGGGGATTGGAGAGTTGTTGGTTTTTCTGTTTGCTTGAAGCAGGCTCCACGCCTAGTGTGGAACTCATTGCGGAGCTCGAACTCATCACCCTGAGATCAAGACCCAGGCCGAAATCAAGAATCGGACACTGAACTGACTGAGCCACCCAGGCGCCTCTATTTTTCAATAGGTACAGAGTTTCAGTTTGGGAAGATGAAGAAGTTCTGGAGATGGACAGTGGTTGCACAAGAGAATGTATACACTGTATACAGCAGGTATACAACATACATTACAATGGATACAGTAACGCCACTGAACTGCATACTTAAAAATGGTTAAAATGGTAAATTTATGTATATCTGACCACAGACTATATGCTAAATTTACCATGATCTTTTAAAAGAATGTCTAACATTTACTGAATAATTACTATCTGCAAGGCACAGAAAAGTTAAGTCACAGGTCTTAAAACTGCTAGTAAGTGGTGGGGCAGAAATCTGAACCCAGGGCTTTGGACTGCAGAGCTCTACTTCTGATCATTATAATGACCAAAGGGTATTCTAGTTTAACCAAGGAAAGAAAGCTTTCATGTAACTAAGTGAAAAACATCCACCAAGAGTAGTAGCAGTACTAGACTATTCTCTTACAACCAGACAGCAGAATTCAATCTATGCGTAACACTGAGAATGGCTGATTCGGGGGCAGGGGCTGGGGGGACCACCGCAGAGCTTCCCCGAACAACAAGCAGAAGCTCAAGTAGCACAGTTAGGCAGCAGACCGACATGTGCCAAGCAGTCCTGGTGACAACAGGACTGCAACGGCAACTTCAAGGGCTTCTTCAGTTAATTTATAAAGCCATAAAACAATAACTAAAAAATCTCACTGCTGGGGCGCTGGGTGGCTCAGTTGTTGGGCGTCTGCCTTCGGCTCAGGTCATGATCCCGGGGTCCTGGGATCGAGCCCCGCATCAGGCTCCCTGCTCAGCGGGAAGCCTGCTTCTCCCTCTGCCTCTGCCCCTCTCCCCGCTTGCACTCACACACTCTCTCACTCAAATAAAATCTTAAAAAAAACCAAAAACTACAGCTCAAACAGGTCGCACCTAATTAAGACCTGTAGTACATCAGTAGATCTCAGAAATTTTTACACCCCTACTTAGGCTACAATGATCTTATCCCCTTGAAACCTCAAGGTTTTTCAAAAATGCAGCACTTATTTTTAAGATGTTTCTGTCCTCTGCAAAACATAGCTATTAAAGATCTTTCTCCAGTCACCCACATTCCTTGAAACCTTTTAGTTCAAAACTAATGCATTATACAGAATTTAGATGGCAAACAGCTCTCCAAGCAGAAAGTGAAGAGTTAAAAATGAAGGCTAATGAAAATTTAGTATTAGATCTTAATGCAGTAAGAGACCAATATTCTAGTTTCTACTAATTTAGCACAAAATACCTGGATTTAAAATACTCTAAAAAAACCAAAACTGGGGCACCTGGGTGGCTCAGTCGTTAAGCGTCTGCCTTTGACTCAGGTCATGATCCCAGGGTCCTGGGATAGCCCGCATTGCCCAGCATCGCATCTGGCTCCCTGCTTAGCAGGAAGCCTGCTTCTCCCTCCCCCACTCCTCTTGCTTGTGTTTGTTCCCTTTCTCACTGTGTCTCTGTCAAATAAATAAATAAAATGTTAAAAAATAAATAAAAATAAATTTTAAAAATTAAAAAACCAAAACTTTCACATTTATAATGCACTCAGCTGTGGAACTGAGCATTCTTTACTATCTGAATTATAAAATAAGAAAAGAACAGCATCAGAGTAACATACTAATTTATTCATGGACACTTATTATAAGCCAAAATCTAGGATATGGCAAGAGTGGCATGCTACTCACATCAAATTTTCATAGAAGATAATATAGGGTCTTCTAGCCACCCTGTCCAGGGCAACAGGAATACACAAGACCAATTACTTCAATCTTTTTTATAGCAATGCAACAACCTAGCCATATAAATGTTAAAGAATGATTAGAAAACTGCCCCTCCCTCCAAAAAGTATTATCCTATTGGGGAAACATTTTCAATATTTTCACTGGTAGCTCAAACTTTACGATGAAAGTTTGAAATTCAGGGGTGAACACCATTCAGGTAACCCTTATGCCTTTAAACAATTTCTCCAAGTTTTGTTATGTTTGTTTTGTTTTTTAAAGATTTTATTTACTTGACAGACACAGCGAGAGAGGCAACGCAAGCAGGGGGAGGAGGAGAGGTAGAAGCTGGCCTCCCGCGGAGCAGGGAGCCCAATGCGGGGCTCGATCCCAGGACCCTGGGATCATGACCTGAGCCGAAGGCAGACACTTAACGACTGAGCCACCCAGGCGCCCCTTGTTTTTAATTTCAAGACCAACATACCGCCTTCAAAGGACTGGAAACCAAAGGTATTGCTCCTTCTCTCCTCTGAGCTCCAGATCCCTCTGCATGCCTCACAGTCGAAATGATGGGCTTTACAGATTCCCTAGTATGGTACTAACATCTTCAGAGAAAGGAAGGGCTTTTGTTCTTGGCTCCAAGGTTTCTGTTTACTTACAAAGTTGCAACCTCACTCTCCTGCTTCTAGCACATTGGATTAAAGATGGCGGGGGCAGCAGCTCAATTATCCTCCTGGGAATTCATTTAAAGTCAGGGCCAAGTTGGATGAGCTACGCCATTTGCCTTAGAAGATTCATGGGGGGAAATGGCAGCCTCCATACCAGTGAAGTTTCTAAAAAACAGCTTAATGCCACCATTCTAGTTCTCTGGAAAACCAGCACACAAAAGCAATCAATTCCCTCATTCCAGAGTGACAACCTTTAAAAAACTTTCAACTCAAAGAGGAAAGCAGAACACAGCAAAGTGCAGTAATCTCAAAGCATTGAGATCACTAATACCTTAAGAAGCTCTTTCATGGTCAAATAATCGTGAGAACCTCTGCATACTTTAGCCATTCTTTTACCACTCCCAATGTACAACGTATATTTAGACACGCAAGGCTCTAAGAAGTCACGCCGTAAAGAAATCTGCCTTAACTTAATTTAACCCAGAATTTTTCAAAACACTATTTGACCACATAACTTTTTCACATAAGACCTATTAATGGGGGGTGCTGGGTGGCTCAGTCGTCAAGCGTCTGCCTTCGGCTCAGGTCATGATCCCAGGGTCCTGGGATCGAGCCCCGCATTGGGCTCCCTGCTAGGAGGGAAGCCGCCTGCTTCTCCCTCTCCCACTCCCCCTGCTCATGTTCCCTCTCCAGCTGTCTCTGTCAAATAAATAAATAAAATCTTAAAAAAAAAAAAAAAGACCTATTAATGGGCACCTGGGTGGCTCAGTTGGTTGGGCAACTGCCTTCGGCTCAGGTCATGATCCCAGGGTCCTAGGATAGAGCCCCACATCGGATCCCTGCTCTGCCGGGGGGGGGGGGGGGGGGGCTTGCTTCTTCCTCTCCCTCTGCCGCCGCTCCCCCTGCTTGTGACCTATTAATACTATTCTATTTTTTGTTTGGTTGGTTTTTGTTTTTGTCTTTTTAGGGCTATGAGAAATGTTAGGAGAATGGTAAGATCACAACTTTTCAGGTCAGGCAGAGCTATTACATACTGGATTCCAGCAAAATGACACTATCTCTGGGAACTGGGCTTTCTCATCTGTAAAATGGTCATAATGTCTCCCCCACAAAGTTACCATAAGAATTAAAATAGTACAAAGCCTTACACAAAGGAAGTGCTCAAAAAATGAGTTTACATTTAAAAAATTCCTTTTAAGGGGCACCTGGTGGCACAATTAAGCATCCAACTCTTGGTTTCAGCTCAGGTCATGATCTCAGGATCATGAGATCAAGCCCTGCACTGGGCTCCACACTCAGCATGGAGTCTGCTTGGGTTTCTCTCTCCCTCTGGCCCTCCTAATTGTGCACACGCTCTCTCAAATAAAAAAAATCTTCAAAAAAAAATTAAAAATTCCTTTTAAGTTCTCAAAGTGGCAAAAATGCAATAAAAAAAAAATCTGAGGGGGCGTCTGGGTGGCTCAGTGGGTTAAGTGTCTGCCCTCGGCTCAGGTCATGGTCTCAGGGTCCTGGGATCCAACCCCACATAGGGCTCCCTGCTTCTCCCTCTCCCTCTGCTCCTCTTTCCCCGCCCCAGCTTGTGCTTGCTTGCTCTCTCCCAAATAAATAAAATCTTTTTTAAAAATCTGAGAAAAAATCACACAATTCATGACTGAGACACTCCTTGAGAAGGGTAACTTTCCAGGATTTTGCAACCTTTTTTATCCACTGGGATACTGGGAAAGTCTTTAAATCTTCCACATTTAAGATGACATACAGGAGTACATCACACATACTGATGAAAATGGCTATGAACAGAACACATGTTGCAGAAGAGTATTTTATGGCTTCAATGATAAAAAAAAGGGGGGCCTCACTTCAATATGAACAAGAAAAAAGGAGTTGTGAGGGAAGCTTAGCTTGTGTCAGCACATAATAATTAACAATTGTACAGTTTATAAAGCACCTTTACGTACAGCCTCATTTGACTGACACAGAAATCTAGTGAAAGAGATAAAGCAGTTCTCGATCCCCATTTCTAAGGTGAGGGAACTATGGCTTGAAGGCTTCAAAGGACTCAGCCAAGGTCACACAGATGATAAATGGCCGAGCAAGGACTCCAACCTTGTTCTTCTGCCCTGAAACATAACAAAAGGGGTACCTTCTAAATGTATGCAACATTTTCTCATATTCGTATCTTTAATATCTTTCAGATGACAGGTACCATGCTAGGCACTGGAGACACAATAGTAAAAAGACATGGTATCTTTCAGGATGTTTACAGACCATTGCCGGGAGACAACATTTATAGAGTGAGATCAAGGAAGAAAGCAAATCTAAGTCTCTCTGGGAAAGTCAGGAGAAGGCTTCCCAGAAAGTAGCATTTGAGATGAGACCTGGAAGCTGATCTAGGAACTAGAACTGTATCTGCTCATGTATAAACTGTAAGGGAGAAATGTAAGGCCGGATAGAAAGGCAAAAGCCAAGATTACAGGGCCTGAATATTGTGCAAAATTTAAATTTTACCTTTCCACGATAGGAAACTATTGAATACTTTTGAGAAAGGCCAAGAGAACAATCAGATCTCTATTCAGACCATTTTGAAGCTAATACGATTGAGAGTTTAAAAGGCAACAGAACTAAAAACAAAGAGAACTATAAGAGACCCCGGCAACCTCCCAAATAAGAGTTGTAGGCCTGAACCAGGAGACCAGCAATAGAAACAGAGGTACCAGTTCAGAAATATTCAGAAAGTAATAGATAAAAAAGAACTGACAACGGTGCTCCCATTTCTGGCGTAGGTGACTCAGTGAATCACAGAAGGGGAGCTGATGATGAAAATGCTGAGTGTGGCCTGCTTCTCCCTCTCCCCCTCCCTCTGCTTGCGTTCCCTCACTGTGTTTCTCTGTCAAATAAATAAAATCTTTAAAAAAAAAAAAAGAAAATGCTGAGTGTGAGGTACCAATGGAATACAGAAGTGGGTATGTCCAGCACACAGTAGAAAACTGGCAACAAGAGGTTGGAGTTTAGGAGAGATGTGATAATCTATGTGAAAACATGAAGGTTTTTCTGAATAACAAGTGTTATTTACCATTTCAATGGGAAGGCAATAATTTTATCATAATTTGTATGACGCTTCAAAATTCACACTTTAAAATCCCATATTATGTTAATCACATTTCCTACTTTTGTTATAAACAACCATGAGATTAGGAAAACAGTTATTATTCTTATTTGATCAACAAATATTTATTATTAACTACATATCAAGTACTGTATCAGGCATTAAAACACCAAAATAAATCCATGCCTTTGTGGACCTTGTATCATAGAAGGGGAACCAATAAGCGATAAACATTAAAAAAAAAAAGGCGGGGGGGCCTGGCTGGCCCAGTTGGAGGAGCATACAACTCTTGGTCTCAGGGTCATGAGTTTGAGCCCCACGCTGGGTATAGAGATTACTTAAATAAATAAACTTTTTAAAAAAGGCAATAAAAGTCAGAGAAAGACAATTATCATATGGTTTCACTCAAGAAACAGTGCAGAGAATCACAGGGGAAGGGAGGGAAAACTGGGAAGTAAACAGAGAGGGAGGAAGACAAACCATGAGAGACTCAACTATAGGAAACAAACTTAGGGTTGCTGGAGGGAAGGTGGGTGGGGGAATGGGGTAAATGGATGATGGGCATTAAAGAAGGCACCTGATGTGATGAGCACTGGGTGTTATAAGCAACTCATAAATTACTGAACTCTACATCTGAAACTAAACATGTACTGTAAGTTGGCTAATTGAATTTAAATTAAAAAAGCAATAAATGTAACAAATATGTCATAAGCACTGTAAAAAAAGAAAATAGAGCATGGAAAAATCAGGAGTGAGAGGTGAGAGTTGAAGGCACAATTTTAAGAGATCTCACTGAAAAGGTGACTTAAGCAAAGACTTGAAGGTAAAGAAATTAATCATTTGTATTATCTCTGTGGGAAAAACTAGCTATTTCCCACAGAGGGAATAGCTAGTGCAATGGCCCTAAGATAAAGAGTGTGACTGATGTATTTAAGAAACAAGTCAAGGTGGCTGGAATGGAGTAAACAAGAGGAAGGATGACAGAGATCAACAGAGAAGGGGCGGGGAAGCGCAGATCATGCAAGACCCTACAGGCCACTGTAAGAACAGACTTTTACTCTGAGAGAAATGGGAATTTAAAAATTAGGAGCCTGACGAGGGTGGGTAGGATGGGGAAAAAATATTAGAAGCCTTATCCAAAATCATAGCTAATAAATGGCAAAACTAGGATTTGACTCAGGATTTCTAGATTCTCTACACCTGTGTTCTACTATTCCAATTTGCCACTTACTAGCCCTACAACCTCCCACCCAGGAAGTCTGAATTTAAATGCTCTCAAACAGCTAACTCCGTAAATATTTTCTAGGAAGAGATGCACTAACTCTCTGGTTAACATTTCTAATCCCTCACAACTATAATGGGAATTTATTAATTCTGATGTCTAATCTAAATCCCAGTGACATTCTGGCCTATATTTTGGGTAATTCAAAATTCCACCTTCCGGGCGCCTGGGTGGCTCAGTTGGTTAAACAACTGCCTTCAGCTCAGGTGGTGATCCTGGAGTCCCGGGATCGAGTCCCACATCAGGCTCCCCACTCAGTGGGGAGTCTGCTTCTCCCTCTGACCCTCTCCCCTCTCATGCTCTCGCTCACTCTCTCAAATAAATAAAATCTTTAAAAAAAAAAAAAAATTCCACCTTCCCCCAAAACGAGACAAGATCAAGAAAGCTTTGATCAGGAGGCTTAATGCATGACTTTCAGGTTCATGTAACGGTAACCTAAATTATTTTAAAAATGTATACCATTCAGATGTGAAAAGCAAAAAGAGAATGGCTCGGGAATGTGGAGGTACTGTCATTTTTGTTAATGCTTTACTAGTTAGTATTAATAACAAAAGTTTATATGTTGTCAAAGAAGTTTCTGCAGTTATTATAACTTTAAGGTCTGGGATTTGACCGGTTTCATACCTCAAAAGTAACAAAATGTGTTCTTATTCATCTGTTGCTTTTGGTACTATAACCCAAAACTCCTGTAGTTTCTTGCCAGTTAATGGCCAATTTAAGGCAACAATAAAGATTAGAGGATTTTGAGGGACATACCATCTAAGAAGTAGACAAGCTTAGCTCTTTTTTTTTTTTTAAAGATTTTATTTATTTATTTGACAGAGACAGAGACAGCGAGAGCAGGAACACAAGCAGGGGGAGAGGGAGAAGCAGACTCCCCGCCGAGCAGGGAGCCCGATGCGGGACTCGATCCCAGGACCCTGGGACCATGACCTGAGCCGAAGGCAGTCGCTTAACCAACTGAGCCACCCAGGCGCCCCAAGCTTAGCTCTTTAATGACCCTGGGTCACTCCTTTCCTACTGAATGAACTCAAAACCACACAGGAATATTTCAGATATCCCTGAAAAGAAAAAACGGAACATGAAGAGGGAGCATTTCAAATCAGATCTATTCTTCAATGCTTTCATCATTACTACACAGGTACAGGAGTCTCTCTGCTTCATGGACTCTGGAGCCACCAAGATCCCCAACCAGTACCTACAGAAAGTATCACAGGGATACTGAGGATACATACACCAAACAATACAGCTAATAGAAGGTTTCCCCCTAAAAGGCACACCGTTTCAACAAAAACCAAACTTCCTTATGTATCTTTTCCCAAGCTCAGCCAATGCAGGGGAACTGCAACTTTGTGTGGCATTGTCTCATAGGTTGGATCTTTTCCTGAGCAAGAAATGGACAGCTTTACGCCAGGGCTAGATTTATAGTCAATCTGGGTGTGTCTTTTTTTTTTTCTCCCTCCCCTCCCCTCCCCTCCCCTCCCAACTGATTCAGAAAATGCCTGGCTATTGTGCCTTGATACATGATGATGCACGGCTTTAAGTACTGTAAAAGGTCTAGGAAAGAAAATTCCTTGGTCCTAGTTAAGGGTCAAATCTTACACTTTCTCTAGCAGTTGTTTTAATCAAACAACAAGCATTCTGAGTGCAGGGGGGCTGCTGGTGAACATGCTTATCCCAATGGGTTGGCTGACATGGAATATACTCCAGAGTCTAGAAACCAGGACAGCACAACTGCTGTTCCCCTACACATGCAGCTCCAGCTCGGTGGGTGGGGAAGATAAGGAAGAAACAGTAAATTGAAGCAAGAGGCCTGGTTTACATACAACATACTGCTGAAAGCTAGGATGAATCCAGGGGTCCCAGCATTCGATCAGGATACTATTACTGACACAGTGACACCCTCCTCCCACCCCCACTCTGCTGTTCTGTAACCAAAATCCAACCTGAAGGTCTGGCCAGGCCAAGCCAGGGAAAGGAAAAAAAAAAAAAAGGTATGTGTGTGGGGAGGATTGGAAACATTTGTCCAAGAAAGAAAGAAAGAAAGGGGGCAGCACACAGGTTTTGAATATACTTTAAGACTACGAGGTTCAGAAAAAATTTTTCACATCTTCCCTCCCAACACCCATGGCCTTATGCTAAACACAGCAGTAAAAGTTACTGCCAGAACTCAGACTTGAAGGGCTGATCAGGGAACCTGGTCAAAGCCGTTCCTAGACAAGCATCTGAGTGCAGCCTCTATTCTGACCCTTTTCGGACTGCCTCTAAACAGGAAGTTAACAGACATCACACGCAGGGGAGGCAAACCAGTGTCATAAAGATGGATGCTGCTGTCAGCTACAAATTCCTCTCACTTCATCGAAAGTGTTCTCTAAGTAAGGAATAAGCAGGACAAAAGTCCATAAGCCTCCCCTCTTCTCAAACTGGGTCACTCAGCCTACAGGTCTGGCCTTCTGATTCCTACTGATGAATATTTATCTGCTCCATTCCTTACCATGAGGACTACAACTGCCTCTAGACTAAAAAATTGTATTCCTCTAAAAATGGAAGACAGCACTAGCAGATCAGTACTCCCACTAACTCATTATTCATACAACCTACCTGTTTAAAAAGCCCAAGGAAAGACTCTCCTGGACCCAGTCCATCCCCAAAGAGAGACTAAGTATCAGTTACAAAAAAAGCAGTTACTTCCAAAAGATGCGGGCCTTCCTTTAAAGTACATCGAGGCTCTCCCTCGCACCACCTTTAGGAGCTCCAGAAGTAGCCTCCTTACCAATCAAGCACAGACAGAAATGCTGCTCCAGAACAATACTCTGGCAAGATCACTCTGACCCCAAAAATAGGAGTCAGACCTCAAGGAAGAGTTTAGGTCAGTGCATCAAAGAAAACGCAAAAGTTCGCTTAATCTCCAACATGTAGACACGCTGCTGCCAGAAAACAATCAGAAATCAGTGAACGGGGAGTGGGGCTAGACGACTGGAGAAGCGAGAGGGAAGATCTCACTTTGAATCACCCGCACGCACCACCTATCCAAAAACTAAATTTTTATAAATAAAAACGTTCCAAAAACTCAAAAGCGTCAGCTCTTCGACATGGTTCTGCGAGACCTGCCTTTACCCCGGCTGCTGCTAGTCCGAATCTCTGTTGCAGTCTGGCCTGAAGGCAACTGCTCCCTTCCTTCGCGGAAACACCGTGAGCGTCTCCCCGCTCTCTCCCACGCACACAAAAGCCCTCCGATTAATCATTTATCGGAAACGGGAAAACTCGCTCTGGGGAGGCTACCTGACTCCGCGGATGACAGCAGGAGGGAAGGCCGACGGCCAGCTCGGCTCACTGGCACATGCCACCCACCACCGCCGCCGCCTCCACCTCCGCGCCAGCCCCGCGAGCCGACATCGCGCGTCTGCGGGGGGCAGAGCCCGAAGAGGCGAGCGTGCCTCCCCGGGGGCAGCTGTCCCGGGCCGGCGCACGGCCCCACAGGGGCGGCCAGCTCCTCGGCGTCGCTGCGAGCAGGGGCAGCAAGTACGCTAAGCCCCGCTCCGGTGCGGAAGGGCCAGTCCCAGCTCCGTCGACGCCCGGGCACTGAACTGGGGGGCGCGTCCGGGGCGCCCCAGGAGCCCCGCCGAGGAAACGGGCGCCGGGGTCGCCCGAAGAGCAGCGCCCACCCCGGCGGACACCATCCCCGTCTCCGACCGCAGGCCGACGGAATAAAGGCGCACGGCTCTGCGCTCCCGATCCCTTCCCAATAAAGAGAATTCCCCCGCGCTCCCGGCGCCCGAAGGGCCCCCCGCGGGTCCCGGCGGCCGGCGGACCGCGGACCGCGCGCGGGGAGCGGCCCCCACATCCGCGAGGGCACCCCGGGGGCGGAGAGCCGGGGGGGCGCTAGAGAGGAGCCGAGGGGAGCATGGCGGGCGGGAGGCAGGGAGTGGAAGCGGGGACGGCGGGGGAAACGGGGCGCGCGGGAGGCGAGAAGGAGTCAAAGCAGAAGCAACGGAGGGACGCGAGGCGGGGGCGCGCGAGGCCGAAGGGAAAGGCCGGGGCGCGCGCGCGCGGGGCGGGGGAGGGGACGAGGTGAGGGGAGCGCGAGGCGGGGGCGCGCGGGGCCGGGCGGGGGAGGGGGACGCGAGGCGGGGGCGCGCGGGCGGGCGTCGGCTCGCGGGCGCTTCCCCTCCCCCGCCCTCCACCTTTCCCTTCCCCCACCTCCGCCACCGCCGCCTCCTCCCGGCTCCCTCCCGTCCTCGCTGCTCGCCGCCCCCGGGCGGGCGGCCGGGCGGGCGGGCGGCCAGGCGGGCCTAGGCCAAAGCTCCTCACCTGGCGGTGGCGGTGTAACTCCCGGCGAGCTCGCCTCCTCAGGCGGCGGCGGAGGCGTCGAAAAAGGGAGGCGACGGCACAGTGGGTTCCGGGCCCCGCCGACGGGACCGGGGGCGGGGGTGGGGGAGGGGGGCGGGCCGGGCCGGGGCGGGCGGGCGGAGCAGACACTGCGGTACAGACGGGGGGCAGCGGCGGCGGCGGCGGCGGCTGCACCGGCGGCGGCACCACACAAACAAGGACGCTGATTGGGCAGCTGCCAAGCGCCTCGGCTCCGCCTTCCCCACACGCCACGACGCCCATTGGGCGCCCTCAGCCGGCCTCCCCGCCCTCTTCTTCTCGGCCACACCAATAGGAGGCGGGATGCCGGGACTACACCCCACCCTTGAAGAGTGAGTGGCTGGAGAAGTGATGATTGGCGTACATAGTACCCAACCCTAAGCGGAGGAGGGGGATGGTCTAGCGGGGGCGCGTTAATGGGTACCTCGGCCAGTCCCAGACACATCCGGGTCTTCAGCAGCCCATTAAGTGTCGGGGGTCAAAAAATCGCTTCGGGCTGCAACTTTACCTTAGAGACGTTTTGGTCCCCAGGCAGCCGCCGTACCCCAGTATCCCCAAACTGGGATTCCCTCTCGGCCCGCTCTCATTCTTCCGACTCCAAAGATGGAGGCTGGCGAGCGGCACTGGGCTCTGCGTTGGGTGGTGGCTCGTCGCGACAGAATCCCGGAATTTGACGACGGCAGTGGCCGTAGGCGCTCGGGCCTCGCGGTCTGCGCGGGGCGTGGCCTGCCCGCGTCCGCCGCAGGCCCCGGGCTTCCTGGTCTGCGTGGGGCCCCGCGCGGCCCTGCGGCGGCCCGGCCGGGGCGGCGGCGTCGGGGTCTGGCGGGGCGCGCGGAGCGGGGTGCGGCCGAGCCCAGCGCCGGCGGCGGGGACCCGGCCCCGCAGAGCCGGCGTGTCAGGGAGGGGCCGGCGCTAGCGGCGGACCCGGCCGCCGCCGTGGTGCGGACCTCACGACGTGCCCGGAGTTGCCCACGATGAGTGGCACCGCTGAACTCCGAACCCGCTAGATCACGACGCAGGCTCAGAAACGTTGAGTAACTTGCAAAGGTCAGACGGCGCATTAGTGAGAAAGCGGCGCTTTGAACCCAGAACTGCCGGGCTCCAGAAGCGCTACGGCGTGCGCGGATCCTGTGCGGGTCGCGCCGTGCAGGGCGGCGGGCGGAGGGGCCACGTGAAGACAGGTGCGCCCTGAACACACACACGGCCGGCCCCATGTCCCCGTAAGCGGGTGGAAGCCTTGTTTGGTTCTTGCAGTGTCCGCGGGAAGAACGCGGTCTCTGGAGGCAGCCTGCCTGGGCTTGGACCCCGGCGCTACCGCTTACCGGCTGCATGATTTGGGTGCGAGTGACCCAACCTCTGTTCTCTGTGCCCCGGTCCCCTTATCTGTAAAGCGGGAATGATGGAGAAGAGTGCCCAGCTCAGAGGGAATAGTGAGGATTATAAGATAGTACATTTAAAATGTTGAGGACAGTGCCAAGGACACAGTAAGCACTCAAGAGGCATGACAGTAACTGTCATGAGTTTTCCGCGCTTTTGTAACCGTTTCACTCCCTCAGTCCTAAATTCAGCTTCCGTTGGTATTCGACTTGTACCTGCCTTGCCTGCACGGAAAATCATTTCTCATGTTAATGCTTTCACGGACTCATTTATTTAACACACAAGACAGAGGGCCCATCGTGTTACCAGACACCCCTCTATGTGCTGGGGACATAGCAGTAATTGGGACAGAAAAATCACTGCTCTCTTTCCCTAACCTGCTGCTTTGCCCAGTATCACTCCAGTGCGTTCTCTGCTGCCTGACGAGCCGTTCTTCAAGGGCTGGGAGGAGAAGGGGAAGCGTGGTGGTTAAAGATGCCAGCCTGACGAAGATACTAGTGAAGCCTGAGAAAATACCTTTCGACAGAATTAAAGTCAGACCGTGGAGGGGACTTTCAATCTGGAGTGATCAAACTCCAGGGAAGACAAGTGTGAGGCCACTGTCTTAGTGGACCTGACGATTCCCTCTGCAGACTACCTGCTTGTTTGTTTTCTTTTTGAAGCTAGCATTGATGGAGTGTGCTTAGCACTTGATGTGGATCGCATAATTCATCTTGATAAACCATCTCCTCAGTTTGCACACAAGGAAAAACTGAGGCACAGGAGTTAAGTATTTTGGCCGATAAAATAAAATTAGTAAGTGGCAGAGACAAGATTTAATTAGAATTTTGTCATACCCAAGCCTGTATACACTCTGAAGTCTGGGAAGAGAAACTGGGCCAGGATGAGGCATGTCCTCCCTCATCCAGCTCCCTAGGCCACAGGACAGAGATGTCAGATGCCCTAGTGAGTACTTTGCTATTGGAATTTCCAGATATTCTTGTGGTTAAAGAACTCTGTAGTCCTGTCCATCTGACTGTAGGTCTCCACAAGGAGGCCCAAAGGTGAGAAGTACACGCTGGAGGTAAGGAAGATTATCGTTATTGTCTGAATCAGGGGGCGCTCTAGACCATTAAGATTGTATGCTCTGTTAAAGTAGGGACTGAGCCCTAAAATTCTCTCTATAATTCCAGCAGTTCAGCTCTCTGCTGGGCATACTACACGCTTGTGATGTCAGGGAGGCAGTTGCTCCCTTGCAGAGATGGGGAGAGGTTGATTCTGGGGAGTGAGGTCCGATCAGAACCTGGGCTGATGTGAGGACTTCCCCTCTGAAGAAGGAGCCTCCTAGTCCCAGGCAGGACAGAGGATATTTCCTAAGCCCCAGCTTCCCTCCTGTGCAGCTCTTCTAGGACACAGGAAAAGCATCTGCCATACTCAGCGCAGGATGGGGAAGGATCGGTCCTGTGGCTTGACGTTCCAGAATTCAGAAGTACTACTTCTTGCTTCATCCACTATTCTCCACCCACCGAGAATTCGCACTAAAGCCGCATATAAGTTATTCCCCCCAATGACACTCCTGCCCTCCTTTTGCTGGCTAATTCCCTTTGGTGATTGGTTTTGCAGCTTTCTTCCTGTGTTTATTTCATTATACAGGAAAGGGAGAATTCTGAGTGGGCCTGTCTCCCTGTTGCCCACATTCAGTGAGCTCCTTAATCCTTGGCCCTATCTTCCTGGTCCTGTCCCCAGGCTGAGAGCCTGGTTGGAAGAGCACTGCCTGCAGCTAGAGCAACTGAGGGGGCCTAGGATGGCCGCCAGGGCTCCCAGGATGCTCGAGAGCTGCCAACACCAACTACTAGGGAGAGGGCTGTCCTCTCTGTGGTGGTACTGGAGAAGCCGGGAGGCGAAAGCTGGGGAGGAAAGAAGGCAGAGATGAGCTCAAGGCCCCCGGAGAATAGAGCCTTTGTGTGGGGTACAAATGAGGGACAAGGGGGTGATTGTGTGGGAGGGCCGGAAGTGCCACACAGACTGGCACCACCAGAGCCAGCACCAGAGTCACCCCTCTCCTGCCCCGAGAACTCCCTGAGCCCCAAGGGACCAGTACCAGACCCGGTCAGGGAAAGCGTGCCTGAGGCTGCGAGGGATGGAAAGGTGGAAAGGAGGATGTGCAGCCAGGGGACAGAGAGAGGTACCCCCTGCCATTATTCCAGATCCAGGGAGCAGGAGACAGAAGGAAAAAGACAGAAGCAGCTTTTACTGTATTTACATCCAACAAAACTTTGCAAGGAACAATCCTTACTGCGCAGTCAGGGCCCTGGGTGGGTGAAGCATTCCCCGTAGTGGAGGAAATGGGAAGGATTAGGACTGGACGGGGCCCCGGTTCTTCCTGAGGGGAGCGTGGGGCTCCTCCAGCTCCCTCCTGACTTTCCAGGAGCTACAAACCACTGAACCATGGTGCCCCATTTCCCTTCTCTTTCTCATCATCCCTAGGAACCTCATGAGCAAGGGGGCTGTGGCTCGAAAATAAATAACTTAAAATACAAACGCTAAAGTAGAAAGATATGATGGAGGGCTTTGGGTTGCTTCAGCAGTTCCAGGGAAGAAGGACCATCCCTGGCGGGGAATGATATCCCTCCCTCCCATTCAGGGCAAAGGCTCAGTAGCTCTGTATCTTTCCAGTTGTTTTTTAAAACAAAAACTTGGAAAATGACCAGGGCAGAGCAGATCTGTGGGTACCCTGGAGGAGAGTTCCTGGTATAGTCTGGGGAGGAACAGAGCTGTGCCAACTCCTGCCAGGCCTCGTACAACATCAGCGTGAACATACCGGGCAGGTCGGAGGTAGGGGGATTGTGACTTTTGTTAGCAGTGGGTCCCTCTTGCTGCCCACATCTGGAGCCTACGGCTGGGCCTGCTTCCCAGCCTGTTCCCAACTCCTCTGTGAAAGGAGTAGGAAGGCAGGGTAGCTCTAGAATCCACTCTCGCTCAACCTCCCCACCCCAGGCTGGAGAGGAAAGCTTAAGGGTCCCTAGCATTCCAGAGGTGCTCCGAAACACTTCCGGCAATCAATGGCCTTTGGGGTGGGCATCTGTGCCCGTCGCTGCCTCAGCTCCTCCTTGCCCATGCTGCTGGCCAGCTTGTTAAAGGCGGACTTGTATTTCTTGTCGAAGGCCACTAGGGAAGAGGGTGGACGTATGTCAACAGACTACAATTCGACACCCCCCCCCTCCCCACTGACCCCTGGCTCCAGATACTTCCACTCCTTGGCCCCTGCCCGCTCCCTTACCTATGTCCACACGGTCCTTGCCTAGAGCAGCCATCGTCAGGAATAGGATCTCACGATAGATGCCCCTGCAGTGGGGGCAGAGGGTGGACTGAGAGAAAGGGGGTATGGGGCCGGGGACAGGCCAGGGACCTCCCAGATGGGAGCACCATACCTCTGCAAGTGCAGGCCAGTGGGAGGCGGCCCTAAAGTTTCCAGCAGGAGCCCTACAGCCTTGTGCACCTCACTGAGACCCACATGGCGCAACACGGCCTCCAGCAGCTCCAGGTTGAGGGGTGCGGGTATGGGGCCTGGCCATACCACCCGCTGCGGGATCTGGCCTGGGTGAAAGAGAGGAAGGCGGCCAGGGTCACTGAGCCCTCTGGGCATGGGACCCACCCCTTCCCAGCCTAGGCCAAACACCAGACTCACTGTGGACCCTCCAGAGCACGTAGAGAGGTGGGCAGCTACTGGGATCGGGGGTCAGGACGTCCCACAGCAGCCGCACCTGCACGGATGCTGGGTCAGGCGTCAGCCAAGGAGGTGGGGCCTGCAAGGAGCCAAGATAAAGGAGGCAGACTCATGGGACGGCAGGCAGAGGGCTGGAAACGGACCAGCGAAGCTCCAAGAAACAGAGGGACGTTGTGGGATATAGCCAAAGGGGAGAGGGAAAGAAAGCCTCATCCCCACGAGTGCGAGCTCTCTGAGAGCACCCACTTTGTTCTGTGAGCTGCTGCACTCCTCATGCCTAAAAACTGCCCAGACCCCGAAAGGTGTCCAATAGATGTTGGTCGAGTAATAGATGTCAAGGAGTCGCCGTGGTGATTGTGTACCAAGCCCTACACAGGCGTTTAACAACCCTGGGCGCTGGGCACTTAGGCTGCTTTACAGATGAGAAAAACGGAGGCTCGGGCGTGAAGTGAAAAGGCCAGGGGTCGGACCAGGTGCAACTGACTCCCAGGCCTGTGCTCGCTCTACTCTACGGGGCCTGAGGGGACAGACCCAGAGGTGAGGTGGCGAACACCCAGTGCAGGGGCCACAGGAGGGCACTGACCTGGGGGGGCGGGGGCCCATCACAGGAGGCCAGCACCAGGCATGGCAGAATACTGGGCAGGCGCAGCCGCTGGAAATACCACAGAAGGTTCCAGAAGATGATGGGGTGGGCAGCAGGCAGCTCAGGCAATGCCAGCACCTCACTGCCCTCGTTTTCCACCAGCGACTCCAGCTCCTTACGCAGCACCAGGGGGCTCAGGTACGCCCAGGCCCCACCTTCAACCCGCCGGGAGGCAGCCTGTCAGGCACAAAGAGGGAGGAGGGCGGTACAGGGCAGATCCGGCCCCAGCCTCGGAGCCCTGCTTCCCACTGAGCCATCACATTCGGCAGCTTCTGAGATGCCCCGTGCCCTCAATGCCCGTCACGCCCCACCACTGGGCAACACACACAGACACCCATTCCTTGTGCCCCCTTGGCCCAGCCCTTACCCCCATGTGCCCATTGCAGAGCTGGGGCTCATCCAGGGCAAGGCAGAGCCTGCGGTCACTGAGCACAGGGCCTGGGCCCCCAGGGATGGGAGCATCTTTGCTGTTACTGGCACCAGCAGGGGCACGCTGGGGGCTGGGGGCACTGTAGGGGGAGATCGGGGGTCAGCCCTTGACCCTCCGCCTCCCTGTCCCACTCGTAGCACTCGCCCTGCTTGGGGCACCTGGGTCGGGAATCAAGGGTCTGGACACTGAGCAGGGGCACAAAGGGGCAAGCGCAGAAGGGGCAGACGGTGTTGAGGTTGGAGTCATCGGGCGCCCAGCCGGCCATGATCTCCTCGTCGTACACCAGCGAGTCACAGGCATGGCATAAGGAGCAGCTGGAGAGCAGGATCTGCGGGCGAGAAGACGCCCCCCCGGGCTCAGGAGCCCGGGCTCCTTCCACCGTCCCCAGCCCGTCTTCGACAGGGAAAGGCGGGGAGCCTGCACGCGTGCGTTCAAGCATGTCTGCGTGGGAGGGGTTCTCACTTCCAGGGAAGGCGGCTGCGAGGACCCGGGGGTGTCACTGAGGCGCTCTGAGGAGCGGCGCAGGCTCAGGCTGCTGACGGAAGACTCGGAGAGGTCCCACTCACTGCCCAGAGAGGCTGAGCTCTGCCATCACAGGAGAAAGCGCCATCAGCCGGCCCTTCTCCGGGCCCTCTCCTGGGGCCTCCGGGGGCTAAGGCGAATGGACCGTCCCCTCCCTGGCTACCTCAGAGGCAGTGGATCCAGGCCGCTCCCGGGGGCGCAGGAGGCTGTCCATTGGGCTACGGCGAGCAGGGGGAGGCAGGTCAGGGGGCAGCTCAGGTGGGGCAACGCGGGAGGCAGGAGGGCGGCGGGAAGGAGTGAGCAGTTGTTGCAGGCGGGCACCCAGCCCTCGTCTGGGGGTGCTGGCCTCCTCCTGGCGCCCGCCCGCCTTGGGTGCCCGCCCACTTGGCCCTTCCAGGGTCTCAGTGGACTGGGCACTCAGGGCTGAGCCCGAATCCTCTGGGCTGCCTCCGGGGGCCGGCTCCTCGCCGGTCAGGCTCAGGTCTGAGAGGCTCCCGTCGCGCCAGGGTAGAGGTGAGTCCCGGGGCTCCAGCACCCCTAAGGCCTCTATCACTGCAGGGCAGAGAAGAATCAGAGAAGAGGAAGCCTCACCCGCCCTCCAAGAGCCAGGGAAACACAACCGCCCACCACACAGACTCCCGCGGTGGCACCCCCCTGCCGTGACAGCGACCCGGGCGAGGTGCCCCAGCTTCCACAGCACCCCCCCGTGACAGCGACCCAGGCGAGGTCCCCAGCTTCCACAGCACCCC
>NW_023270389.1:372573-382208 GCF_011800145.1 Mirounga leonina
GTGACAGCGACCCGGGCGAGGTCCCCCAGCTTCCACAGCACCCCCCCTGCGCCAGAGGGCCCTTCCAGCCTGGGCTCTGCTCTCCTCCTCTCTCCCTGGCAAGCGGGGAGGAGGGCCGACTGGGGAGATGGCTCGGACGGACACTCACTGTGGGCCACGCCAGTCTCCACGGTGGGTTGTGCCCCGCGGGCACTGCCCAGACTGCCGCTTTTCACCAGGCGCCCCGTGGGTGAAGCTGGGTCCCGGAAGCTTCGACCAGCCCAGGTAGTCTGGCGCTGAAGTGGGCGCGTAGGGGAGCGACGCTCCAGACAGGGCTCTGCGAAAAACCGGTTGGAGGCTGAAGGCAGCCAGGTAGAAACCCGGCCCCTCGTCCAAAACACAGCCCCCTGCGAGGACGCGGGGTTGTAGGGCTCTTCCCAGGCAGAACGTCCTCTCCTGCGTCATCGGCCAACTGCAGCGTCCCCGTCCCCAGAACACCCGAGGCCAACCACGAGGCCAGCCCCAGCTCTCCGTGCCTCTCCCCGCCGGAGCCTGGCTGCTCGGCCCCCAGCCTGTCACAGGCCCTACCCACCTGTCTGGCCGCTGCCCGCCTCTTGCACTGCCACCTGCTGCCGCCGCCGCCGCCGTTCCCTCAAGGGCTGGCGGAACTGAGCAGCCCCCAGGACAACGTTCCGGAGCTTGGCCCAGCGCAGGCGCCCACCCGGTGTACCGGACAGCCACTTGCTTTCCAGCACGGCCTGCCAAGCACAGTGCCCATCAAGATGGCCTACTGCCACGCCCTGACTCCAGCCTGATGACCGCTGCCTGTTCCAGGGACGCCAGGGACCCAGGGTCCACCTTCCCCTGCAGACATCCTGCCTCGGTCCGTCCTGCCGATGACTCGGCAGGCGCGAGAACCCACGAGGCAGGTGGCAGCGGCCACCTGGAGGGATCTGGAGGAAGCCAGAAGCCGTGTAGATACTTTGTATCCAGACTCTGCTACTTAGCAAGCATATGGCTTTGAAGAAATCTTTTCACTTTTTTGGTCATCAGTTTCCTGATGTAAAAACCAGTTTAGTGTTCTGGTTAAGGACCCGAATGCAGAAAACATTATTATGCCTGTGTTCATGCCCTGACTCCCTGATTTCCTCCCTGTGGGGCCCTGGACAAGTCAGCAGCGCTCTGGAACCCCACCCCCTCCCCTGTAAAGGGGGGAGGCCTGCAGAAAAGATGAAATGATAAAACACGCGTGAGGTGCCTGGAACAGTGCCTGGCACACTGGCTACCACCACGGCTACCGCTGGGAGGGGGCAGGACTCCCCGTCGGGGCCCTGGCGAGTGAGTAAGCCACCACGCAGGAGGGAACGCAGTGTGGGCGCTAAGGCGCTTGGACAGTCCAGTGGCTGACGGTGATTGCAGGGCCTGGTTGCACTGTCCAGGGCCAGTGTCGGGGGGGGGGGTGCGTCTGGTTGCACTGTCCAGGGCCAGTCTCGGGGGGGCATCCTCCCCCTCCGCACCCCTGGCACTGGCTGCCGTCCCACCCAACCAGATCCGGTACCTTGTTGTAATAGCCGTAAGTGATGGTGTTGGGCACGACGCCCGCCCGCCTCATCTCCAGCATGACCCGCACGGACAGCACAGGCTGCCCATAATGGGAGCATAGTTGCATCAGTACCCGGTAACATACCTGGGCCAGGAGAGGCACAGGGTGAGGGGCCTGCTCCCCACCCCGAGCCCCAGGTCTCCGTCTCCCCCGGTTCCCACAGACTTGACTGGTCCCGGGCAGTTCCTGGGGCCACCGCAGAGCACGGCCACCTGCCCTTCCCGCTGCCCCACACCCTCCAGGCTCCACCGCTGTCCCCGAACATATTCAGTGAACACTACGAGCCCCTGCCCAGCTCCCCGCCAGCTCCCCCCCGCCCCCAGCTGCAGAGGCCTCCCTGGGGCCGGGCGCGGCTGCCCACCTCATCCGGCAGCACCACCTTGCGGCTCTCCATCTGGCGCAGCACGTGGTAGGCTGTGTGCAGCGCCTGCACCCGGGACGGCGCCGAGCGCACGTAGGCGGGCAGGCACAGGAACCACAGCCCGTAACAGTGCCCCAGCAGGCACCGGGCCCACAGCTCAGGCACGGCTGCGGACTTCTGCGCCATCCGCTGTGCAACCTTCATCTCCTGGATGGGGCAGGGGACACCTGCGTGAGGACGGTGCCAGGCCAAGGCCGGTCTCCAAATGGTGTGGGAGACGCGGGGCCTTCCCCCCTAAGGAAGGGCCTGTGCTCTGAGGAGGCAGGAGGGATTCTGCGCACAGGGTTCAGCCCCAGAGCCCCAGGCAGGGATGCCCAGCTCCCGAGCATGGACAGGTGCCCTGGAAGAGGCACCGAGCCCCTGGCTTCCCGGAGTGCTCAGAAGACGAAGGTGATGATGGTGAGGACAGCACCAACAGCTAATGTCTGACGTGCTTTTTATGGGCCAGGCACACTGAAACCTGCTAAAGGCGTAGGTACGATCATACCCACTTCACAGATGAGGAAATGGCCTGAGTCAGATGCCCTTGTGGGGCCCACGTCCAGGTTACCTGTTTGGTACGGCGAGGGGCAGGGCTGCTGGGGGCGCTCCGGGATGGGCCTGGCACAGGCAGCGCCCCGGGCTGCTCCCGTGGGGACTCAAACAGCTCAGCCCGCAGCTCTGGGAACCCATCGTAGCTGGAGGGGCGGGAAGAGGCAGTATTAGGAGCAGCCAAGGCTCGGCTAGCCACGGGGCCTGGAACAAGAGGCCCTCACCAGTACTGGGGGGCGGATTCACTGCCCTCTGGCACTGGAGGCTCCTCGGGGGGTGTGATGAAGACGGTGAGCTCACTCCCCGACAGGTCCTCCAGCTCCACCAAGGGTGTGGGCTCAGGCTTCTCCTGCTCCGGGTGCACCTGCAGCAGGGAGGTAAGAGAGCGTCAAGACAGCGGGCCCAGCAGGCGCCACCTCCGGGAGCCCGGGAGATGGCATCTTCCCGGGAGGCACAGCAGCAGGGAGGGAGCACGTGCGCCCGGGCTTCACCGGGGCCCTGGAGACAGAGCCGGGGGACAGCGTCCACAATGGGAGGGCAGTATGTACGGGAAGCCCGCCGTGGGCAGCTGCACGTGCGCTGGGTAGCTGCAGGGCTGGCATCCCCGGCACGGACGAGGGGTCCAGTGCTCGCGGCAGCGACAGCGGGCACGGGGAGGGGACAGCGCCCGATACCTTGTCGACACAAGAGTCGAAGAACTCAAGGGCGGCATGCCGCGCAGAGCCGAAGGAGCACTCCTCGATGAACTGCGAGAACATCTGTGTGCGCAGGACCTGGCAGTATAGCTTGTGGCTGGAGCGCTCCCGGGATTTGAGGAAGCCTGGGGGTGAGAGTGGGGCGCGGGGGGGGGGCGATGTCAGCAACCAACCCGCTCGGCCTCTCTTGGGTCCCTCTGGCAGGACGACTGCGGCCGCTGAGCACCAGTCCCATGGGGCCCTCCCTTCTGTCCGTCTGCACCCACAGCCTCAGACTGGGGGTCCCCGAGGCCAGGGCCCGGGGAGAGCCTGGCCCATGGGGCGCTTCGCCCCAAGTGCTAGGCCCCCAGAGGGCAGGGCCAACGCTGGGGCGGCCAGTGCCTCTAACAACCATTTGCCCAGCGAAGGAACAAGCAGGGGAGCGGCGCCCACCCCCCCCCGCCCCGCCCGCCCCCCACGCCGCGGGCACAGGCCCTCCCTACCCTGCAGGAAGAAGAGGTTGTCGACATCTCGAGCCCCCTCCGAGGGGGCCTGGGTGAGCGGGCGCAGGAAGTCCCGGTAGCCCTTGAGCAGACAGGCCATGAAGCGGAGAAAGGCTCCCTGGACTTCGCGCTCCAGCCGCGCCCGGCGGCCGCACACGGCCTCGTAGTCCGTCAGCAGGAACTCCAAGGACGCCTCCTCCTCGGGCCCGGTGTATGCTGGGGACCAGGGCAGCCGGGGTCAGGGCCGGCCGCAGCCCTGCTCCTCACGCACCCCTTGCGCCAATACTGACCACGATATTAGCAGTGGGTAACAGTTTCAAGCCTCCCCAGTGACCTGTTCGCCCCCCACCCCTGCAACACACATAGGAATATTAACGCGGTAGGCCCGCGCTCTCGTGGAAACGAAATCCCAACACCTCTAGCCTCCTCAAGGAAGGTTTAGCTCTCCACAGGCCTCCCTACTTGGAGGCTTAACATCAGTGGCAGTTTCCAGCCCCCACCCCTGCCCGGGGCTCTCACTCTGATCCAGCTGCTGATACAAGTTTGTCAGCGTAGCCAGCAGAACCTTGTAGGGTCTGCGGGGCAGGGTCCGAGGGGAGAGGGGCTTCTTTTCCTCGGTCCTGTGAGATGCGCAGAGGGAAGAAAGGGCAGTGGGGCTCCTCGCCGGCCTCCCCCACTGCACACCAGCCCCGAGGGATGCCCAGCCCTCTTACTGGAAGAGCGTGTTGGTGTCAAGATCGACGCAGATGACATCAGCAGGCGGGTCGTGCAGATCGAAGTAGCTGGAGTGGATCCCCACGATGAAGGGCACGGGGGCGCTCAACACGTCTGCCAGCACCAGTGGGCAGAGCGGGATGTAGGGACACTGCCAATGCAGCGGGAAGATCATCTGGAGCACCAGGGAGTGGGGACCAGTGAGCAGGGGGCTGGAGCAGCAGAGGGGGTCAGGAGGGGGAGGGGGCATTGGCCGGGGGTGGGAGGGGTGCCTGTTGACGGAAGCTGCTGGAGGTGGCATCCGGAGAACAGCCCCTGACAGCCCTGGGTGAGGCTGAGGAACCCGGAAGGAAAAAGAAGTGGAGTCTGGGCAGGGGTGGAGGCACCAGTGAGAACCTTCTGGGGAAGGAGGCCGGGCAGGGCGGCACTCACTGAGACGAGCGCCTCACAGACGCTGGTGAGCAGGTCTGGCCGCAGCGAATGGACCAGGAGCTTGTGCTCGGTGAGCACAGCCAGCAGCAGCGTGATGGCCAGCTCGGGGCCCAGGCTCTGCAGGAGCTGCAGGAAGCTGGCACCGCTGCAGAAGTGCAGGGGGGGGGGGGGTCGCCGGGATGCCCTGGAGACCCCTCCCCAGACATGGCGCAGACGCCGCCAGGGCCTGGCCGGTGCCAACCTCAGCAGCCGTGCCCACCTGCCCGGCACCTACCAGGTCCACGGTCGTCACAGCCCCCCCCCCAACCTGGGCACATACCTGAGCGGCAGGGGTGAGGACACGGGCTGGCAGAGGAGCAGGTTGTCATACGGAGACATCTGGGGGGCAGAAGAGCCATAGGTCAGAATGGGGGCGGCCCCTGCCGACCCCCTCCCCCCAGCCAGCCCCACGCTGGGCCTGGCTCTCACCTGCACCAGGATGCGGGGTCTCTGTGGGGAAGGGAAGGGGACGTTGTGAATGAAGTGGGAGATGTGCCTGGGGAAGAGAGGGATACCGGTCAGCGGCAGACTCCCCAGACCACCCCTCCCCGTCCTCCCCGTCCTCCGCCCTCCTCCTTCACCCATGCACTCAGAGCACAGGCCCCGCTCACCCTCAGGCAGGGCGTCCGCCCCGGGCACACGCTGCACACCAGCCCCAGCTCCACCCTCCCCTCTCCCACCTCTCCCGGGCTCCCCTCCCCTCGCTCGCCACCCCCTCCCAGGGCCCAGGCCGCCATGCTCACGCTTCCAAGGGCAGGCGGTGGGGGCCCGAGACGGAGTAGCGGTACAGGAAGGTGAGGAAGGCGCGGAAGGCGGGGAAGGCAGGCCAGCGCGACAGCACAGCGATGGCTCGGCGGCTGCGCACGGCCCGGCCCCCCAGCGCCCGGCCCCGCTCCACAGCGCTCAGGAGGCCCAGGGCCCGCGCTTGCCGCTCGGACAGCCGGGCCCTCGGGAAAGCCTCGTAGAACTGCAGGGCGGCACCGTACACCTGGGGCGGGGGGCGGGGCGGGAGGAGATGCCGTCAGGCGGGCTCGGCACAGCCCGGACCCCTCCGCACACTCCCCACACCCACCTTGTCACCAGCTGCGCCCGTGAGCACAAAGGTGGAGAAGACAGGCACGGGGTACTTGGTCTGGGCGGGCCAGCACTCCACAGTGGCTCCCATGGGCAGGCAGAAGACAGGCACGGACTCGGGCAGTGGGAACGCCTCGTTGTCCTCCTCTGGGTAGCGGCCCAGCAGCTCTGCACCCCCGGCAGAGTGGGGGGACCAGAAGAAGGAGGGCCGATCAGACTCCAGCGGAAGGATCCGGGAGATGCCAGAGAAGGGCCCAGTGGCAAAGGCGAAGTGCGTTCTGGGCACACTGATGCTACCAGCCAAGAGGCACCAGGACAAGGGGACGTGAAGGACCAAGAGCTTGGAGGGACAGAGGGGCGACTCACCTGCCTCGTATACCAGCGTGTTGGCCTTCGCCAGGCCCACCTTGTAGCACAGGAATACTGCTGGGCCCCACTGTCCCAGGAACGACAAGAGACAGACACATAGCTAACAAAGACGTCCAGGCTCCATTTCCTCTTCCACCCCTTAGCGATTTTTTGTCTTTAATTAAGTTTTTTTAAGTAGGCTCCAAGCCCAGTGTGGAGCCCCAAAATGCAGGGCTGGGACTCACGACCCTGAGATTGAGAGTCAGATACTTAATTGACGGAGCCCACCTAGGCATCCTAGTGGTCTTTTGTCTTTAAAACTCCCAATCGGGGCGCCTGGGTGGCTCAGTTGGTTAAGCGACTGCCTTCGGCTCAGGTCATGATCCTGGAGTCCCGGGATCGAGCCCCGCATCGGGCTCCCTGCTCAGCAGGGGGTCTGCTTCTCCCTCTGACCCTCCCCCCTCTCGTGTTCTCTCTCTCAAATAAACAAAATCTTTAAATAAATAAACAAATAAATAAATAAATAAAACTCCCAATAATCCCGGGGCACCTGGGTGGCTCAGTCGGTTGAGCAGCCATCTCTTGGTTTCGGCTCAGGTCATGATCTCAGGGTCGTGAGATCGAGCCCCATGTCGGGCTCCATGCTGGGCGTGGAGCCTGCTGGAGATTCTTTCTTTCCTCTCCCTCTGCTCCTCCCCTCACTCGCTTTCTCTCTCTCTCTCTCAGTTAAATAAGCAAAATCTTTAAAGAAAAACCTTCCAATAATCCTGGTCCCCCAAGACTAGAGTCACCCCTCTGGGCCCGCCCTGGACGTCAGAGGCCCTGGTGCTAGGGCGCCCTCTGAGCCCCATGCCCAGCCCTCACAGCAGCACAGTGCAGGCCTCTGCGTCTGGCCCCAGGGCCCTGCTCACCATGCCGGGGTTGAGGTTGCGGGGCAGTCGGCAGTAAGTATGAGGAGTGCCCTCGCCCTTGCTGGGCAGCACCAGGCAGAGGTCAGTGATGCCCAGGGCATGCAGCCCTGCCCCCTCTGCTGCCCGCCGGCAAGTGAGGTAGGTGCGGGGGTGCCCAGGGCCAGGAGGGGCCAGGTTGGCCGAGTGGCTGTATGGCGTCGTGTCCAGCACTTGGAAGCCAGGCTTGGGTCGTTCCTTCCCCTCATACAGGACCCTGGACAGGGAGAGCAGGCACAGATGTCAAGGGCTCAGGAGAAAGACCCCAGTCCTGCCAGATCTGCCCAACGAGTCCTACCTACCAGCCTTGCACCCTCAGCCTCATCGGGCACCGGGGCCCACTTCTTGCAGGACTCTGCCCTCCAGAATCCTGTGCCTCCTTTTCTGCCCTCGGCTCTACTTCTCGATCAGTAACAACCTCTCAAGCCTTCCGTGGCTCTCATGCTCATTCATAAATGCCAAGAGAAAAAGCTTCCACTTACTGACTCCATGCCAAGTCCCACATACAGATGGCCTTATTCAGTCTTCTCAACCACCCTGTGGAGAGGTATTCTTGCCCCATTCTCCAGAGGGGCTCAACGCCCAGCCCAAGATCCCCCAGCTAGCAAGCGGCTGCGCTAGTCCCCGGACCCACTCCATGTGGTGACTAAGCGCGACCACCTCCCCCTGCTCCCTGCCTCTAGCCTGCTCTCTTCCTGCCCTCACCCCAGCCCCCCCCCGTCCCCGCCTCCCCTGGTGCCCACACAGGAGGGGCACGCACCCCAGCTCAACGAGGGGGGGCTTGTCGCGGCCCCTGCGGTAGCAGATGACGGGCTGAGTTCCACCCAGGAGCCCAGCACTGAGTTCCAAGGGGTGGCCCCCCGCGGAGGACTGGATGCAGGTGTAGCCCTGGGGCACCTCCTCGCCCAGCGCCCTAGCAATGACTGCCACGTCTGTGATGGGCTCGGCTGGCCGGGGAGGGCGCAGGGGCCCACTGGGTTCGGGAACCCATGTCTCCTCAGGGATGGGGGCTCCGTTCCCTGCAAGCCCAGCTATCACGAAGTAATCCACCAGCCGGGGGGGCCGCTCCTCCGCCATGGCCCCCCCCTCACTCACTGCATCTGTAACGGTCAAGTGAGGGAGAGATGAGGAGCAAGGGAGACAACCAAGGGGCCCCCCTCTGCTCCCTCCTCTCCACGGGCCTTCCAGGGGAGGGGAGGGTCGGGGGTGGTCCGCCAACCCTGAGCTCTCCCGCCTGTGGCGTCACCAGGCAAGTAAAGAGAGCAGGACCCTCCCGCGGGCGGCACCAGCCCTCCCCCCAAGCAAGCCCGGCTCCACTCCCGCGCACACAGCTGACCTCGGCTCTGACCTCATACCGCTCCTGTATCCCCTTTAAAGGCCCCACCCGTCCTCACTCCCGACAGCGGGGACCACAGTCCGTTCTATAATGGCCTGCAATGACATCATGCCAACCTGACAGTCTGTTTTAAGGGTTTCTGACCTTCCCACTCTACTGATGACATCATCAGAACCTCACGATCCAGCCAAGGTTCTTAAAGAGCGCACCTCTAGGTTTCGGGAAGGCCCACGACACCCAAGTTTTCGTGTCTTTTCACCAGACTCAAGTGTCCTTTTTCCTACCCTGTCCACTAACCCGACACAAAGCCCGGCGCCCTCCCACCTCCAGGATCCTGAAGTTAGGTCCGAAGCCGCCGTGGGAGGCAGTCCGGCCATCTGCCCTCGTTCGCGGAGCACCGGGAGGGAGCCGGGCGCCCCACGGGCCTCCGCTAGCTGTGTTCTCACCTGCCGCCATGGCCCAACCCCAGAGCGGGGGCCCCGGGGGTCCCCAGAGCCCGGGGGCGCAAAGCTGGGGAGCAGCTCGGTGCGTGGTTGCAGCACAGGGCCGGAGGCATGGGGCGCTCGGGAGGGGAAGGGAGGGGACTTCCCGAAACCCCGGAGGGGAAGCTGCGCGGGCGGAAGTCGCCCCGGGGCGTGCGGCGGGGGGACCGCCGGGCCGGCCGCGCAGCCGTGGGCGCGGGAGCCGCGCGGCCCTCCTCCGCCTCCCCCTGCCCCCACCCGGGGCCGGGGCCCCGGGCGCGCCCCTCGCCCCGGGCCCCCGCCCAGCGGACGGGAGCCGCGGCAGCAGACGGGGTAGGGGCCCGGGAGGCCTGCGGGCGGGGGGCGCCCTCCGCGCACCTGCGCGCCCGCCCCCGGCCGGCCGGCTCCCCGCGCTTTCACTTCCCCGCGGCGGAGGAAGCGGAACCAGCTGCGCCGCCGGCTAGCCCGACGGCCCCGCCCGCGCCCCTTCCTCGCCCGCCGCCCGCCCGGCCCTACCTGCCGGCGCGCAGGTGCGCGGAGGGCACACAGCATTACCTGCGGGCCTGGGCCACA